>NW_028135964.1:0-402000 GCF_964662115.1 Mustela nivalis
TCCAGTCGCCCTTCCCCAGGGCTCTACTCTGGAATCCCACATTTGGTGGGACACCTGAGGTTAAAAAAGAAAACAACAACAACAACAACAACAAAATAAAACGGACTTCTTCCAGCCCACAGAATGACCCCAAACTCTTTGGACGGGGCCAAAACACCAGAGAGTTAGACTCGTTCATTTCCCATGAAGTCACCCAGAAATTACACGACCATGAGTGACACGATATCCAGAGACAAAAACTTGAGCAGGAGCCTCACACTCGCCCTTCTTTCAAATCCCGAAGAGTTCTCCTCATGGTCTGTAGTTCAGTCCTGCCATACTTATGACCCGAAACATAAGCCGAGTTTGAGTTTTCAGACAACTGTCCAAACAGCCCTGGCCTACACAACCTACAGGCTAAGGCCCCTGGAGCCAAACCTGAGGACTGTACTTGCCCTCTCCAAGGGAATTGTGTGTGCCCATTCCAATGGCCAAAACCCTTCTAATAGGATAAATCTCCAAAGTCCCTGATCCATCTAAATAGTGGTGGCTTCCCAGGATAAACAGGGGCTATCTGAGCCCAACTGAGCACCTACCTGCACTCAGACCCATAGACAGATGTCCCCTGAGGTATAAAGGAAAGAACAGGCCCCTAGGCACTAATCAGATCCATTGCTTTGGTTTCCAGGATCTCTCCTCAGAGGCCTGGATTTCAAAAGCAGCATGTAGCTGTTTCTTGACTCACCCATCAGAAAACATCTCATCTACACATGGGAAACTTGCACGTTGGAGCTGTGTCAAAGCCTCTGTTTAGGAGAACCCTTTAGGGCCCCAGGGCCACAGCTTCATTCCAAGGTCTCCATAGACACAAAAGCACATTAGGACCCATCCCCAGGGGTGTCCACTTCAACTCAGCGTCCTCGGTTGCTCCCCACAGATCCAGGAGATCTTACCTGTCTTGTTGCTAGGAGACAATTGGAATGCGAAGTGGGCTACCCAGCCATCCATCCTTAGAAGCCTGCTCAGAATCATTAGCCTGGAGCCAAACAACAGGTCTCAATTGTCCTGCAGAAGACCCTCTGCAGTTTGGAGCTTCTCAAAACTCCCATCGTGGGAAAACCCCCATGGCCTCGTGATGCCCCCCCCCATTCATGAAGGGACCATCAGGGACAGAAACTCCAACCTGAGCGATCGTCTGATCCTCGCCCTGACTTCAGATGCACGAGATCTCGATTCAGGTCTGTAGATTGTGCCTGCCATGGCCTCACCCAGAAACCTAAGCCTAGCCTGTGTTCTCAGACTTTTGTCGTCAGACTACTGGCCCACAAGCCCTCCAGTTTGGCAATCCAGAACTACAATGCAGCACTCTGCTGGCCCCCCTGAAGAAAAACATTGTCCTCTGGGGCTACCCAGTAACCCCAAATGAGGATCAACCTGCACCGACCTTGGCTGTACCCCAAATACAAAGGCTGACCAGGGCACTAATGCCCTTTCTGCCACAGCCTGAGCCTGGACCCCCTGGCTTCTCCCAGACAGCTGCACGCACACTGAGCACATCGAGCCGCCGTGGCCTTAGGTCGTCATCTCTTCCCAACCTCGGTTTTCAGGTTTCAGAACCTAGACCTTATCTCCAATCACTGCCCAGGGTTGAAGGTGATGCAGAAATCAGAACTCCTTCTCCATGGCAAGAAACCTTGTGGTTGGCATGTTGTCCAACATTCAGTGTAGTTGAAACAGTGTGGCCCATGAGCCCCCGCCCATGCATCCGGGCCACATTGGTCACAAACACACATTGTGACCCTCAGGCTGAGCCCAGTCCTCAAGTAAGGGCACTCAGTGGCTTGATGAAGAGATAGCATATTGGGCTTGCCATGCGCCTAGGCCCCAATTTTTAACCATAGTTCAAGTTGTCCCTTCAGTCTTCCGCACGGCTTGGCTTTGGAATTCCTCTTTTGGTGGGACACCTGAGGTAACAAAACTGAAATGAGTCCTCCCATCCCACAGACTGACGAAAAGCAATTGGGAATCGGGCCAAATCCTCAGAGAGGAAGATTCGTCCATGGCCCATGAGGCCTCCCCGACATTCCACGGCCATCGCTGATACAAAATCCAGAGACAAAACCCTGAGCAAGCGCTTCAGACTCGCACTTTCTTCATATCCTGAAGAGTTCTTCTTATGGCTTGTAGATCGGGCCTGCCATACCTACGTCCCCAAACCTAAGCTAAGTTTGTGTTTTCAGACTTCTGTCCTCAAATTTTGGGCCACACACACTCCAGGCTGGGCCCCTGGAGCCACACATTAGGACCGTGCCTACCAATCCATGGGAATTCTGCCCATTCCATGGTCCAAAATCGCACAAATTTGGAGAAACTTCCAACGTCCCTGAGGCCATCCCAATAGTGTAGGACGCCCGGAACAAACAAGGGCTGTCTGACACCAGCTGATAATCGACCTCCACTCATACCATAGATGGATGTCCCCAGAGAAGAAGATTGAACCAGACAGGACCCTAGGCCATAATAGGATCCATTGCTTTGGGTTACAGGCATGTGTCCTCAAAAGCCTGATTCCAATACGAGCATAGGGGTCTTCCTGAGGCACCCATCAGAACTCATCTCGACTCCACAAGGAAACCTGTGCATGGGAGCCATGTCCAAAGCTTAGGAGAGTACTTCAGGGTCCCGGTGCCACCGCCCCATTCCAAGGCCCTCATGGACACAAAAACACATTAGGACCCATTTTCAGGAAAGTCCATTTCAACTCAGCCACCCCGGTTGCTCCGGCAGAGCCATCAGATCTAAACTGTCTTGTTGCTAGGAGACAATTGGAATGCGAGGCGGGCTTCCCAGGCATCCATCCACAAACGGTGATCTGGAGGCATTCCATAGGGGATGTCCTGGAGCTGTCCAACAGGTCTTAATTGTTCCGCAGAAGGAATCCTTGAAGGGGGCATCCCACAACTCCCAACGTGGGAAAACCTCAATGGCCACGAGATTCCGCTCCCTTCATGAAGCGGCCGTCATGCACAGAAACTCCAACCTGAGCCAACGTCTGATCCTCGCCCTGACTTCAGATGCATGAGATATTGGTTCAGATCTGCAGGGGGTATCTGCCGTGCCCTCGCCCTGAAACCCAAGTCTTGCTTGTCTTCTCAGACTTCCGTCCTCACACTCCTGGCCCCGAAGCCCTCAAGTTTGTCAATTCCGGACCCACAATGCAGCACTCTGCCTGCCCTCTAGAAAAAAAATTATTGCCTCATGAGCTGCCCAGGCAACTTAAATAAGGGTAAACCTACACAGCACACGACTTTACCCAAATTATATAGTCTAACCTGGGCACGAATTCACTGTCGAACAAACCTGAGCCCGGACCTCCTGACCAACACTCAGAAAGCTGACCGCACACTGAGCACATAAAACCCGCCATAGCCTTAGGTCATCTTCTCTTCGCTACCTCAGTTTTCGGGCTTCAGAACCGAGACCTTATCTCCAATCAATGCCCAGGGGTGAGTGTGATGCAGAAATCAGAACTCCCCCTTACCCATTGTAGGAACCCTTGTGGTTGACACGTTCAGTGTAAGCGAAACCAGCATTCACCCTGAGGCCCCGCCCATTCTTGAGTGAGACGAGGGCATACACACGCATTGTGACCCTCAACATGAGTCCTGTCCTCTAGTAAGTCCTCTCAGTGTCTGGACCATTAGATGTCATAATGGGCTTGACATGTCCCTAGCCCCAATTTTACCCAGATTTCTGATTGTCCAGTCGCCCCTCTCCAGGGCTCTACTCTGGAATCCCTCATTTGGTGGGACACCTGAGGTTAATAAAGGAAACAACAATAACAACAACAAAAAAAAAAACAACGGAATTCTTCCAGCCCACAGAATGACCCCAAATTCTTTGGACAGGGCCAAACCACCAGAGAGTAAGACTCGTCCATTTCCCATGAAGTCACCCAGAAATTACACGACCATGAGTGACACGATATCCAGAGACAAAAACTTGAGCAGGAGCCTCACACTCGCCCTTCTTTCAAATCCAGAAGAGTTCTCCTCATGGTCTGTAGGTCAGTCCTGCCATACCTATGACCCGAAACTTAAGCCGAGTTTGTGTTTTCAGACAACTGTCCAAACAGCCCTGGCCTACACAACCTACAGGCTCAGGTCACTGGAGCCAAACCTGAGGACTGTACTTGCCCTCTCCAAGGGAATAGTGTGTGCCCATTCCAATGGCCACAACCCTTCTAATAGGATACACCTCTAAAGTCCCTGATCCATCTCAATAGTGGTGGCTTCCCAGGAAAAACAGGGGCAATCTGAGCCCAACTAAGCACCTACCTGCACTCAGACCCATAGACAGATGTCCCAGAGGTAAAAAGGAAAGAACAGGCCCCTAGGCACTAATCAGATCCATTGCTTTGGTTTCCAGGCATCTCTCCTCAGAGGCATGGATTTCAAAAGCAGCATATAGCTGTTTCTTGACTCACCCATCAGAAAACATCTCATCTACACATGGGAAACTTGCACGTTGGAGCTGTGTCAAAGCCTCTGTTTAGGAGAACCCTTTAGGGCCCCAGGGCCAGCGCTTCATTCCAAGGTCTCCATAGACACAAAAGCACATTAGGACCCATCCCCAGGGGTGTCCACTTCAACTCAGCGTCCTCGGTTGCTCCCCACAGATCCAGGAGATCTAACCTGTCTTGTTGCTAGGAGACAATTGGAATGCGAAGTGGGCTACCCAGCCATCCATCCTTAGAAGCCTGCTCAGAATCATTGGCCTGGAGCCAAACAACAGGTCTCAATTGTCCTGCAGAAGACCCTCTGCAGTTTGGAGCTTCTCAAAACTCCCATCGTGGGAAAACCCCCATTGCCTCGTGATGCCCCCCCATTCATGAAGGGGCCATCAGGGACAGAAACTCAACCTGAGCGATCGTCTGATCCTCGCCCTGACTACAGATGCACGAGATCTCGATTCAGGTCTGTATATTGTGCCTGCCATGGCCTCACCCAGAAACCTAAGCCTAGCCTGTGTTCTCAGACTTTTGTCGTCAGACTACTGGCCCACAAGCCCTCCAGTTTGGCAATCCAGAACTACAATGCAACACTCTGCCTGCCCCCCAGAAGAAAAAACATTGTCCTCTTGGGCTACTCAGTAACCCCAAATGAGAATCAACCTGCACCGACCTTGGCTGTACCCCAAATACAAAGGCAGACCAGGGCACTAATGTCCTTTCTGACACAGCCTGAGCCTGGACCCCCTGGCTTCTCCCAGACAGCTGCACGCACACTGAGCACATCGAGCCGCCGTGGCCTTAGGTCGTCATCTCTTCCCAACCTCGGTTTTCAGGTTTCAGAACCTAGACCTTATCTCCAATCACTGCCCAGGGTTGAAGGTGATGCAGAAATCCGAACTCCTTCCCCATGGCAAGAAACCTTGGGGTTGGCATGTTGTCCAACGTTCAAAGTAGTTGAAACCAGTGTGGCCCATGAGGCCCCGCCCATGCTCGCGGGCCACATTGGTCACAAACACACATTGTGACCCTCAGGCTGAGCCCAGTCCTCAAGTAAGGCCACTCAGTGGCTTGATGAAGAGATAGCATATTGGGCTTGCCATGCCCCTAGGCCCCAATTTTTAACCATAGTTCGGGTTGTCCCTTCAGTCTTCCCCACGGCTGTGCTTTGGAATTTCTCTTTTGGTGGGACACCTGAGGTAACAAAACTGAAATGAGTCCTCCCATCCCACAGATTGACGAAAAGCAATTGGAATCGGGCCAAATCCTCAGAGAGGAGGATTCGTCCATGGCCCATGAGGCCTCCCCGACATTCCACGGCCATCGCTGATACAAAATCCAGAGACAAAAGTCTGAGCAAGCACCTCAAACTCGCACTTTCTTCATATCCTGAAGAGTTCTTCTCATGGTTTGTAGATCGGGCCTGCCATACCTACGTCCCCAAACCTAAGCTAAGTTTGTGTTTTCAGACTTCTGTCCTCAAATTTTGGGCCACACACACTCCAGGCTGGGCCCCTGGAGCCACACATTAGGACCGTGCCTACCAATCCATGGGAATTCTGCCCATTCCATGGTCCAAAATCGCACAAATTTGGAGAAACTTCCAACGTCCCTGAGGCCATCCCAATAGTGTAGGACGCCCGGAACAAACAAGGGCTGTCTGACACCAGCTGATAATCGACCTCCACTCATACCATAGATGGATGTCCCCAGAGAAGAAGATTGAACCAGACAGGACCCTAGGCCATAATAGGATCCATTGCTTTGGGTTACAGGCATGTGTCCTCAAAAGCCTGATTCCAATACGAGCATAGGGGTCTTCCTGAGGCACCCATCAGAACTCATCTCGACTCCACAAGGAAACCTGTGCATGGGAGCCATGTCCAAACCTTAGGAGAGTACTTCAGGGTCCCGGTGCCACCGCCCCATTCCAAGGCCCTCATGGACACAAAAACACATTAGGACCCATTTTCAGGAAAGTCCATTTCAACTCAGCCACCCCGGTTGCTCCGGCAGAGCCATCAGATCTAAACTGTCTTGTTGCTAGGAGACAATTGGAATGCGAGGCGGGCTTCCCAGGCATCCATCCACAAACGGTGATCTGGAGGCATTCCATAGGGGATGTCCTGGAGCTGTCCAACAGGTCTTAATTGTTCCGCAGAAGGAATCCTTGAAGGGGGCATCCCACAACTCCCAACGTGGGAAAACCTCAATGGCCACGAGATTCCGCTCCCTTCATGAAGCGGCCGTCATGCACAGAAACTCCAACCTGAGCCAACGTCTGATCCTCGCCCTGACTTCAGATGCATGAGATATTGGTTCAGATCTGCAGGGGGTATCTGCCGTGCCCTCGCCCTGAAACCCAAGTCTTGCTTGTCTTCTCAGACTTCCGTCCTCACACTCCTGGCCCCGAAGCCCTCAAGTTTGTCAATTCCGGACCCACAATGCAGCACTCTGCCTGCCCTCTAGAAAAAAAATTATTGCCTCATGAGCTGCCCAGGCAACTTAAATAAGGGTAAACCTACACAGCACACGACTTTACCCAAATTATATAGTCTAACCTGGGCACGAATTCACTGTCGAACAAACCTGAGCCCGGACCTCCTGACCAACACTCAGAAAGCTGACCGCACACTGAGCACATAAAACCCGCCATAGCCTTAGGTCATCTTCTCTTCGCTACCTCAGTTTTCGGGCTTCAGAACCGAGACCTTATCTCCAATCAATGCCCAGGGGTGAGTGTGATGCAGAAATCAGAACTCCCCCTTACCCATTGTAGGAACCCTTGTGGTTGACACGTTCAGTGTAAGCGAAACCAGCATTCACCCTGAGGCCCCGCCCATTCTTGAGTGAGACGAGGGCATACACACGCATTGTGACCCTCAACATGAGTCCTGTCCTCTAGTAAGTCCTCTCAGTGGCTGGACCATTAGATGTCATAATGGGCTTGACATGTCCCTAGCCCCAATTTTACCCAGATTTCTGATTGTCCAGTCGCCCCTCTCCAGGGCTCTACTCTGGAATCCCTCATTTGGTGGGACACCTGAGGTTAATAAAGGAAACAACAATAACAACAACAAAAAAAAAAAACAACGGAATTCTTCCAGCCCACAGAATGACCCCAAATTCTTTGGACAGGGCCAAACCACCAGAGAGTAAGACTCGTCCATTTCCCATGAAGTCACCCAGAAATTACACGACCATGAGTGACACGATATCCAGAGACAAAAACTTGAGCAGGAGCCTCACACTCGCCCTTCTTTCAAATCCAGAAGAGTTCTCCTCATGGTCTGTAGGTCAGTCCTGCCATACCTATGACCCGAAACATAAGCCGAGTTTGTGTTTTCAGACAACTGTCCAAACAGCCCTGGCCTACACAACCTACAGGCTCAGGTCACTGGAGCCAAACCTGAGGACTGTACTTGCCCTCTCCAAGGGAATAGTGTGTGCCCATTCCAATGGCCACAACCCTTCTAATAGGATACACCTCTAAAGTCCCTGATCCATCTCAATAGTGGTGGCTTCCCAGGAAAAACAGGGGCAATCTGAGCCCAACTAAGCACCTACCTGCACTCAGACCCATAGACAGATGTCCCAGAGGTAAAAAGGAAAGAACAGGCCCCTAGGCACTAATCAGATCCATTGCTTTGGTTTCCAGGCATCTCTCCTCAGAGGCATGGATTTCAAAAGCAGCATATAGCTGTTTCTTGACTCACCCATCAGAAAACATCTCATCTACACATGGGAAACTTGCACGTTGGAGCTGTGTCAAAGCCTCTGTTTAGGAGAACCCTTTAGGGCCCCAGGGCCAGCGCTTCATTCCAAGGTCTCCATAGACACAAAAGCACATTAGGACCCATCCCCAGGGGTGTCCACTTCAACTCAGCGTCCTCGGTTGCTCCCCACAGATCCAGGAGATCTAACCTGTCTTGTTGCTAGGAGACAATTGGAATGCGAAGTGGGCTACCCAGCCATCCATCCTTAGAAGCCTGCTCAGAATCATTGGCCTGGAGCCAAACAACAGGTCTCAATTGTCCTGCAGAAGACCCTCTGCAGTTTGGAGCTTCTCAAAACTCCCATCGTGGGAAAACCCCCATTGCCTCGTGATGCCCCCCCATTCATGAAGGGGCCATCAGGGACAGAAACTCAACCTGAGCGATCGTCTGATCCTCGCCCTGACTACAGATGCACGAGATCTCGATTCAGGTCTGTATATTGTGCCTGCCATGGCCTCACCCAGAAACCTAAGCCTAGCCTGTGTTCTCAGACTTTTGTCGTCAGACTACTGGCCCACAAGCCCTCCAGTTTGGCAATCCAGAACTACAATGCAACACTCTGCCTGCCCCCCAGAAGAAAAAACATTGTCCTCTGGGGCTACTCAGTAACCCCAAATGAGAATCAACCTGCACCGACCTTGGCTGTACCCCAAATACAAAGGCAGACCAGGGCACTAATGTCCTTTCTGACACAGACTGAGCCTGGACCCCCTGGCTTCTCCCAGACAGCTGCACGCACACTGAGCACATCGAGCCGCCGTGGCCTTAGGTCGTCATCTCTTCCCAACCTCGGTTTTCAGGTTTCAGAACCTAGACCTTATCTCCAATCACTGCCCAGGGTTGAAGGTGATGCAGAAATCCGAACTCCTTCCCCATGGCAAGAAACCTTGGGGTTGGCATGTTGTCCAACGTTCAAAGTAGTTGAAACCAGTGTGGCCCATGAGGCCCCGCCCATGCTCGCGGGCCACATTGGTCACAAACACACATTGTGACCCTCAGGCTGAGCCCAGTCCTCAAGTAAGGCCACTCAGTGGCTGGATGAAGAGATAGCATATTGGGCTTGCCATGCCCCTAGGCCCCAATTTTTAACCATAGTTCGGGTTGTCCCTTCAGTCTTCCCCACGGCTGTGCTTTGGAATTTCTCTTTTGGTGGGACACCTGAGGTAACAAAACTGAAATGAGTCCTCCCATCCCACAGATTGACGAAAAGCAATTGGAATCGGGCCAAATCCTCAGAGAGGAGGATTCGTCCATGGCCCATGAGGCCTCCCCGACATTCCACGGCCATCGCTGATACAAAATCCAGAGACAAAAGTCTGAGCAAGCACCTCAAACTCGCACTTTCTTCATATCCTGAAGAGTTCTTCTCATGGTTTGTAGATCGGGCCTGCCATACCTACGTCCCCAAACCTAAGCTGAGTTTGTGTTTTCAGACTTCTGTCCTCAAAGTCTTGGGCCACGCACCCTCCAGGCTGGGCTCCTGGAGCCACACATTAGGACTGTGCCTACCAATCCATGGGAATTCTGCCCATTCCATGGTCCAAAATCGTACAAAGAAGGAGAAACCTCCAAAGTCCCTGAGGCCATCCCAATAGTGTAGGTCGCCCGGAACAAACAAGGGCTGTCTGACACCAGCTGATAATCGACCTCCACTCATACCATAGATGGATGTCCCCAGAGAGAAGATTGAACCAGACAGGACCCTAGGCCATAATAGGAACCATGGCTTTGGGTTACAGGCATGTGTTCTCAAAAGCCTGATTCCAATACGAGCATAGGGGTCTTCCTGAGGCGCCCATCAGAACTCGTCTCGTCTCCACAAGGAAACCTGTCCATGGGATCCATGTCCAAACTTTAGGAGAGTACTTCAGGTTCCCGGTGCCACCGCCCCATTCCAAGGCCCTCATGGACACAAAAACACATTAGGACCCATCCTCAGGAAAGTCGATTTCAACTCAGCCACCCCGGTTGCTCTGGCAGAGCCATCAGATCTAAACTGTCTTGATGCTAGGAGACAATTGGAATGCGAGGCGGGCTTCCCAGGCATCCATCCGCGAACGGTGCTCTGGAGTCATTCCATATGGGATGACCTGGAGCTGTCCAAAAGTTCTCAATTGTCCCGCAGACGGAATCCTTGAAGGGGGCATCCCACAACTCCCAACGTGGGAAAACCTCAATGGCCTCGAGATTCCGCTCCCTTCATGAAGCGGCCGTCATGCACAGAAAATCCATCCTGAGCCATCGTCTGATCCTCACCCTGACATCAGATGCATGAGATATTGGTTCAGATCTGCAGGGGGTACCTGCCGTGCCCTCGCCCTGAAACCCAAGTCTAGCTTGTCTTCTCAGACTTCCGTCCTCACACTCCTGGCCCCGAAGCCCTCAAGTTTGGCAATTCCGGACCCACAATGAAGCACTCTGCCTGCCCTCTAGAAAAAAATTATTGCCTCATGAGCTGCCCAGGCAACTTAAATGAGGATAAACCTACACAGCACTTGACTTTACCCAAATTATATAGTCTAACCTGGGCAATAATGCACTGTCCAACACAACCTGAGCCCGGACCTCCTGACCAACACATAGAAAGCTGACCGCACACTGAGCACATAAATCCCGCCATGGCCTTAGGTCATCATCTCTTCGCTACCTCAGTTTTCAGGCTTCAGAACCGAGACCTTATCTCCAATCACTGCCCAGGGGTGAGTGTGATGCAGAAATCAGAACTCCACCTTAATCATGGCAAGAACCCTTGTGGTTGGCACGTTGTCCAACGTTCAGTGTAGGGAATCCAGCATTCACCCTGAGGACCCGCCCATTCTTGAGTGCGACGATGGCATACACACGCATTGTGACCCTCAGCATGAGTCCTGTCCTCTAGTAAGTCCTCTCAGTGGCTGGACCATTAGATGTCATAATGGGCTTGACATGTCCCTAGGCCCCAATTTTTACCAGATTTCTGATTGTCCAGTCGCCCCTCCCCAGGGCTCTACTCTGGAATCCCACATTTGTTGGGACACCTGAGGTTAAAAAAGAAAACAACAACAACAACAACAACAAAATAAAACGGACTTATTCCAGCCCACAGAATGAACCCAAACTCTTTGGACGGGGCCAAAACACCAGAGAGTTAGACTCGTTCATTTCCCATGAAGTCACCCAGAAATTACACGACCATGAGTGACACGATATCCAGAGACAAAAACTTGAGCAGGAGCCTCACACTCGCCCTTCTTTCAAATCCCGAAGAGTTCTCCTCATGGTCTGTAGTTCAGTCCTGCCATACTTATGACCCGAAACATAAGCCGAGTTTGTGTTTTCAGACAACTGTACAAACAGCCCTGGCCTACACAACCTACCGGCTCAGGCCCCTGGAGCCAAACCTGAGGACTGTACTTGCCCTCTCCACGGGAATAGTGTGTGCCCATTACAATGGCCACAACCCTTCTAATAGGATACACCTCTAAAGTCCCTGATCCATCTCAATAGTGGTGGCTTCCCAGGAAAAACAGGGGCAATCTGAGCCCAATTGAGCACCTACCTGCACTCAGACCCATAGACAGATGTCCCAGAGGTAAAAAGGAAAGAACAGGCCCCTAGGCACTAATCAGATCCATTGCTTTGGTTTCCAGGCATCTCTCCTCAGAGGCCTGGATTTCAAAAGCAGCATATAGCTGTTTCTTGACTCACCCATCAGAAAACGTCTCATCTACACATGGGAAACTTGCACGTTGGAGCTGTGTCAAAGCCTCTGTTTAGGAGAACCCTTTAGGGCCCCAGGGCCACCGCTTCATTCCAAGGTCTCCATAGACACAAAAGCACATTAGGACCCATCCCCAGGGGTGTCCACTTCAACTCAGCGTCCTCGGTTGCTGCCCACAGATCCAGGAGATCTAACCTGTCTTGTTGCTAGGAGACAATTGGAATGCGAGGTGGGCTACCCAGCCATCCATCCTTAGAACCCTGCTTAGAATCATTGGCCTGGAGCCAAACAACAGGTCTCAATTGTCCTGCAGAACACTCTCTGCAGTTTGGAGCTTCTCACAACTCCCATCGTGGGAAAACCCCTATGGCCTCGTGATGCCCCCCCATTCATGAAGGGGCCATCAGGGACAGAAACTCAACCTGAGCGATCGTCTGATCCTCGCCCTGACTACAGATGCACGAGATCTCGATTCAGGTCTGTAGATTGTGCCTGCCATGGCCTCACCCAGAAACCTAAGCCTAGCCTGTGTTCTCAGACTTTTGTCGTCAGACTACTGGCCCACAAGCCCTCCAGTTTGGCAATCCAGAACTACAATGCAGCACTCTGCCTGCCCTCCAGAAGAAAAACATTGTCCTCTGGGGCTACCCAGTAACCCCAAATTTGGATCAACCTCCACCGACCTTGGCTGTACCCTAAATACATAGGCTGACCAGGGCACTAATGCCCTTTCTGACACAGCCTCAGCCTGGATCCCCTGGCCCATCCCTGACAGCTGGCCGCACACTGAGCACATAGAGCCGCCATGGCCTTAGGACGTCATCTCTTCCCAACCTCGGTTTTCAGGTTTCAGAACCTAGACCTTATCTCCAATCACTGCCCAGGGTTGAAGGTGATGCAGAAATCAGAACTCCTTCCCCATGGCAAGAAACCTTGTGGTTGGCATGTTGTCCAACCTTCAGTGTAGTTGAAACCAGTGTGGCCCATGAGGCCCCGCCCATGCTCGCGGGCCACATTGGTCACAAACACACATTGTGACCCTCAGGCTGAGCCCAGTCTTCAAGTTAGGCCACTCAGTGGCTGGATGAAGAGATAGCATATTGGGCTTGCCATGCCCCTAGGCCCCAATTTTTAACCATAGTTCAAGTTTTCCCTTCAGTCTTCCCCACGGCTTGGCTTTGGAATTCCTCTTTTGGTGGGACACCTGAGGTAACAAAACTGAAATGAGTCCTCCCATCCCACAGACTGACGAAAAGCAATTGGGAATCGGGCCATATCCTCAAAGAGGAAGATTCGTCCATGGCCCATGAGGCCTCCCCGACATTCCACGGCCATCGCTGATACAAAATCCAGAGACAAAAGCCTGAGCAAGCGCCTCAGACTCGCACTTTCTTCATATCCTGAAGAGTTCTTCTCATGGCTTGTAGATCGGGCCTGCCATACCTACGTCCGCAAACCTAAGCTGAGTTTGTGTTTTCAGACTTCTGTTCTCAAAGTTTTGGCCACACACACTCCAGGCTGGGCCCCTGGAGCCACACATTAGGACCGTGCCTACCAATCCATGGGAATTCTGCCCATTCCATGGTCCAAAATCGCACAAATTTGGAGAAACTTCCAACGTCCCTGAGGCCATCCCAATAGTGTAGGTCGCCCGGAACAAACAAGGGCTGTCTGACACCAGCTGATAATCGACCTCCACTCATACCATAGATGGATGTCCCCAGAGAAGAACATTGAACCATACAGGAGCCTAGGCCATAATAGGATCCATTGCTTTGGGTTACAGGCATGTGTCCTCAAAAGCCTGATTCCAATACGAGCATAGGGGTTTTCCTTTGGCACCCATCAGAACTCTTCTCGTCTCCACAAGGAAACCTGTGCATGGGAGCCCTGTCCAAACCTTAGGAGAGTACTTCAGGGTCCCGTGCCACCGCCCCATTCCAAGGCCCTCATGGACACAAAGACACATTAGGACCCATCCTCAGGAAAGTCGATTTCAACTCAGCCACCCCGGTTGCTCTGGCAGAGCCATCAGATCTAAACTGTCTTGATGCTAGGAGACAATTGGAATGCGAGGCGGGCTTCCCAGGCATCCATCCGCGAATGGTGCTCTGGAGTCATTCCATATGGGATGTCCTGGAGCTGTCCAACAGGTCTCAATTGTCCCGCAGAAGGAATCCTTGAAGGGGGCATCCCACATCTCCCAACGTGGAAAACCTCCATGGCCTCGAGATTCCGCTCCCTTCATGAAGGGGCCGTCATGCACAGAAACTCCAACCTGAGCCAACGTCGGATCCTCGCCCTGACTTCAGATGCATGAGATATTGGTTCAGATCTGCAGGGGGTACCTGCCGTGCCCTCGCCCTGAAACCCAAGTCTAGCTTGTCTTCTCAGACTTCCGTCCTCACACTCCTGGCCCCGAAGCCCTCAAGTTTGGCAATTCCGGACCCACAATGCAGCACTCTGCCTGCCCTCTAGAAAAAAAATTATTGCCTCATGAGCTGCCCAGGCAACTTAAATGAGGATAAACCTACACAGCACTCGACTTTACCCAAATTATATAGTCTAACCTGGGCAATAATGCACTGTCCAGCACAACCTGAGCCCGGAACTCCTGACCAACACAAAGAAAGCTGACCGCACACTGAGCACATAAATCCCGCCATGGCCTTAGGTCATCATCTCTTCGCTACCTCAGTTTTCAGGTTTCAGAACCGAGATCTTATCTCCAATCACTGCCCAGGGGTGAGTGTGATGCAGAAATCAGAACTCCTCCTTACCCATGGCAAGAACCCTTGTGGTTGGCACGTTGTCCAACGTTCAGTGTAGGAGAAACCAGCATTCACCCTGAGGCCCCGCCCATTCTTGAGTGCGACGAGGGCATACACACGCATTGTGACCCTCAGCATGAGTCCTGTGCTCTAGTAAGTCCTCTCAGTGGCTGGACCATTAGATGTCATAATGGGCTTGACATGTCCCTAGGCCCCAATTTTTAACCAGATTTCTGATTGTCCAGTCGCCCCTCCCCAGGGCTTTACTCTGGAGTTCCTCATTTGGTGGGACACCTGAGGTTAAAAAAGAAAACAACAACAACAAAAAAAAATACGGGCTTCTTCCAGCCCACAGAATGACCCCAAACTCTTTGGACGGGGCCAAAACACCAGAGAGTTAGACTCGTTCATTTCCCATGAAGTCACCCAGAAATTACATGACCATGAGTGACACGATATCCAGAGACAAAAACTTGAGCAGGAGCCTCACACTCGCCCTTCTTTCAAATCCCGAAGAGTTCTCCTCATGGTCTGTAGTTCAGTCCTGCCATACTTATGACCCGAAACATAAGCCGAGTTTGTGTTTTCAGACAACTGTCCAAACAGCCCTGGCCTACACAACCTACCGGCTCAGGCTCCTGGAGCCAAACCTGAGGACTGTACTTGCCCTCTCCAAGGGAATTGTGTGTGCCCATTCCAATGGCCAAAACCCTTCTAATAGGATAAACCTCCAAAGTCCCTGATCCATCTCAATAATGGTGGCTTCCCAGGAAAAACAGGGGCTATCTGAGCCCAACTGAGCTCCTACCTGCACTCAGACCCATAGACAGTTGTCCCCTGAGGTATAAAGGAAAGAACAGGCCCCTAGGCACTAATCAGATCCATTGCTTTGGTTTCCTGGCATCTCTCCTCAGAGGCCTGGATTTCAAAAGCAGCATATAGCTGTTGCTTGACTCACCCATCAGAAAACATCTCATCTACACATGGGAAACTTGCACGTTGGAGCTGTGTCAAAGCCTCTGTTTAGGAGAACCCTTTAGGGCCCCAGGGCCACAGCTTCATTCCAAGGTCTCCATAGACACAAAAGCACATTAGGAAACATCCCCAGGGGTGTCCATTTCAACTCAGCGTCCTCGGTTGCTCCCCACAGATCCAGGAGATCTAACCTGTCTTGTTGCTAGGAGACAATTGGAATGCGAGGTGGGCTACCCGGCCATCCATCCTTAGAAGCCTGCTCAGAATCATGGCCTGGAGCCAAACAACAGGTCTCAATTGTCCTGCAGAAGACCCTCTGCAGTTTGGAGCTTTTCAAAACTCTTATCATGGGAAAACCCCCATTGCCTCGTGATGCGCCCCCATTCATGAAGGGGCCATTAGGAACAGAAAATCAACCTGAGCGATCGTCTGATCCTCGCCCTGACTACAGATGCACGAGATCTCGATTCAGGTCTGTAGATTGTGCCTGCCATGGCCTCACCCAGAAACCTAAGCCTAGCCTGTGTTCTCAGACTTTTGTCGTCAGACTACTGGCCAACAAGCCCTCCAGTTTGGCAATCCAGAACTACAATGCAGCACTCTGCCTGCCCCCCAGAAGAAAAAACATTGTCCTCTGGGGCTACCCAGTAACCCCAAATGAGAATCAACCTGCACCGACCTTGGCTGTACCCCAAATACAAAGGCAGACCAGGGCACTAATGTCCTTTCTGACACAGCCTCAGCCTGGACACCCTGGCCCCTCCCAGACAGCTGGACGCACACTGAGCACATCGAGCCGCCGTGGCCTTAGGGCGTCATCTCTTCCCAACCTCGGTTTTCAGGTTTCAGAACCTAGACCTTATCTCCAATCACTGCCCAGGGTTGAAGGTGATGCAGAAATCCGAACTCCTTCCCCATGTCAAGAAACCTTGGGGTTGGCATGTTGTCCAACGTTCAAAGTAGTTGAAACCAGTGTGGCCCATGAGGCCCCGCCCATGCTCGCGGGCCACATTGGTCACAAACACACATTGTGACCCTCAGGCTGAGCCCAGTCCTCAAGTAAGGCCACTCAGTGGCTGGATGAAGAGATAGCATATTGGGCTTGCCATGCCCCTAGGCCCCAATTTTTAACCATAGTTCGGGTTGTCCCTTCAGTCTTCCCCACGGCTATGCTTTGGAATTTCTATTTTGGTGGGACACCTGAGGTAACAAAACTGAAATGAGTCCTCCCATCCCACAGACTGACGAAAAGCAATTGGAATCGGGCCAAATCCTCAGAGAGGAGGATTCGTCCATGGCCCATGAGGCCTCCCCGACATTCCACGGCCATCGCTGATACAAAATCCAGAGACAAAAGCCTGAGCAAGCACCTCAAACTCGCACTTTCTTCATATCCTGAAGAGTTCTTCTCATGGTTTGTAGATCGGGCCTGCCATACCTACGTCCCCAAACCTAAGCTGAGTTTGTGTTTTTTTAGACTTCTGTCCTCAAAGTCTTGGGCCACGCACCCTCCAGGCTGGGCTCCTGGAGCCACACATTAGGACTGTGCCTACCAATCCATGGGAATTCTGCCCATTCCATGGTCCAAAATCGTACATATTAGGAGAAACCTCCAAAGTCCCTGAGGCCATCCCAATAGTGTAGGTCACCCGGAACAAACAAGGGCTGTCTGACACCAGCTGATAATCGACCTCCACTCATACCATAGATGGATGTCCCCAGAGAAGAAGATTGAACCAGACAGGACCCTAGGCCATAATAGTAACCATGGCTTTGGGTTACAGGCATGTGTTCTCAAAAGCCTGATTCCAATACGAGCATAGGGGCCTTCCTGAGGCGCCCATCAGAACTCGTCTCGTCTCCACAAGGAAACCTGTGCATGGGAGCCATGTCCAAACTTTAGGAGAGTACTTCAGGTTCCCGGTGCCACCGCCACATTCCAAGGCCCTCATGGACACAAAAACACATTAGGACCCATCCTCAGGAAAGTCGATTTCAACTCAGCCTCCCCGGTTGCTCTGGCAGAGCCATCAGATCTAAACTGTCTTGATGCTAGGAGACAATTGGAATGCGAGGCGGGCTTCCCAGGCAACCATCCGCGAACGGTGCTCTGGAGTCATTCCATATGAGATGACCTGGAGCTGTCCAACAGGTCTCAATTGTCCCGCAGACGGAATCCTTGAAGGGGGCATCCCACAACTCCCAACGTGGGAAAACCTCAATGGCCTCGAGATTCCGCTCCCTTCATGAAGCGGCCGTCATGCACAGAAAATCCAACCTGAGCCAACGTCTGATCCTCACCCTGACATCAGATGCATGAGATATTGGTTCAGATCTGCAGGGGGTACCTGCCGTGCCCTCGCCCTGAAACCCAAGTCTAGCTTGTCTTCTCAGACTTCCGTCCTCACACTCCTGGCCCCGAAGCCCTCAAGTTTGGCAATTACGGACCCACAATGCAGCACTCTGCCTGCCCTCTAGAAAAAAAATTATTGCCTCATGAGCTGCCCAGGCAACTTAAATGAGGATAAACCTACACAGCACTCGACTTTACCCAAATTATATAGTCTAACCTGGGCAATAATGCACTGTCCAACACAACCTGAGCCCGGACCTCCTGACCAACACAAAGAAAGCTGACCGCACACCTAGCACATAAATCCCGCCATGGCCTTAGGTCATCATCTCTTCGCTACCTCAGTTTTCAGGCTTCAGAACCGAGACCTTATCTCCAATCACTGCCCAGGGGTGAGTGTGATGCAGAAATCAGAACTCCACCTTAATCATGGCAAGAACCCTTGTGGTTGGCACGTTGTCCAACGTTCAGTGTAGGAGAATCCAGCATTCACCCTGAGGACCCGCCCATTCTTGAGTGCGACGAGGGCATACACACGCATTGTGACCCTCAGCATGAGTCCTGTCCTCTAGTAAGTCCTCTCAGTGGCTGGACCATTAGATGTCATAATGGGCTTGACATGTCCCTAGGCCCCAATTTTTACCAGATTTCTGATTGTCCAGTCGCCCCTCCCCAGGGCTCTACTCTGGAATCCCTCATTTGGTGGGACACCTGAGGTTAAAAAAGAAAACAAGAACAACAAGAAATAAACGGACTTCTTCCAGCCCACAGAATGACCCCAAACTCTTTGGGCGGGGCCAAAACACCAGAGAGTTAGACTCGTTCATTTCCCATGAAGTCACCCAGAAATTACACGACCATGAATGACACGATATCCAGAGACAAAAACTTGAGCAGGAGCCTCACACTCGCCCTTCTTTCAAATCCCGAAGAGTTCTCCTCATGGTCTGTAGTTCAGTCCTGCCATACTTATGACCCGAAACATAAGCCGAGTTTGTGTTTTCAGACAACTGTCCAAACAGCCCTGGCCTACACAACCTACCGGCTCAGGCCCCTGGAGCCAAACCTGAGGACTGTACTTGCCCTCTCCAAGGGAATTGTGTGTGCCCATTCCAATGGCCAAAACCCTTCTAATAGGGTAAATCTCCAAAGTCCCTGATCCATCTCAATAGTGGTGGCTTCCCAGGATAAACAGGGGCTATCTGAGCCCAACTGAGCACCTACCTGCACTCAGACCCATAGACAGATGTCCCCTTAGGTATAAAGGAAAGAACAGGCCCCTAGGCACTAATCAGATCCATTGCTTTGGTTTCCAAGATCTCTTCTCAGAGGCCTGGATTTCAAAAGCAGCATATAACTGTTTCTTGACTCACCCATCAGAAAACATCTCATCTACACATGGGAAACTTGCACGTTGGAGCTGTGTCAAAGCCTCTGTTTAGGAGAACCCTTTAGGGCCCCAGGGCCACAGCTTCATTCCAAGGTCTCCATAGACACAAAAGCACATTAGGAAACATCCCCAGGGGTGTCCACTTCAACTCAGCGTCCTCGGTTGCTCCCCACAGATCCAGGAGATCTTACCTGTCTTGTTGCTAGGAGACAATTGGAATGCGAAGTGGGCTACCCAGCCATCCATCCTTAGAAGCCTGCTCAGAATCATTGGCCTGGAGCCAAACAACAGGTCTCAATTGTCCTGCAGAAGACCCTCTGCAGTTTGGAGCTTCTCAAAACTCCCATCGTGGGAAAACCCCCTTGGCCTCGTGATGCCCCCCCATTCATGAAGGGGCCATCAGGGACCGAAACTCCAACCTGAGCGATCGTCTGATCCTCGCCCTGACTACAGATGCACGAGATCTCGATTCAGGTCTGTAGATTGTGCCTGCCATGGCCTCACCCAGAAACCTAAGCCTAGCCTGTGTTCTCAGACTTTTGTCGTCAGACTACTGGCCCACAAGCCCTCCAGTTTGGCAATCCAGAACTACAATGCAGCACTCTGCTGGCCCCCCTGAAGAAAAACATTGTCCTCTGGGGCTACCCAGTAACCCCAAATGAGGATCAACCTGCACCGACCTTGGCTGTACCCCAAATACATAGGCTGACCAGGGCACTAATGCCCTTTCTGCCACAGCCTGAGCCTGGATCTCCTGGCCCATCCCTGACAGCTGGCCGCACACTGAGCACAAAGAGCCGCCATGGCCTTAGGTCGTCATCTCTTCCCAACCTCGGTTTTCAGGTTTCAGAACCTAGACCTTATCTCCAATCACTGCCCAGGGTTGAAGGTGATGCAGAAATCCGAACTCCTTCCCCATGGCAAGAAACCTTGTGGTTGGCATGTTGTCCAACGTTCAGTGTAGTTGAAACAGTGTGGCCCATGAGCCCCCCCCCCTGCAACCGGGCCACATTGGTCACAAACACACATTGTGACCCTCAGGCTGAGCCCAGTCCTCAAGTAAGGCCACTCAGTGGCTTGATGAAGAGATAGCATATTGGGCTTGCCATGCGCCTAGGCCTCAATTTTTAACCATAGTTCAAGTTGTCCCTTCAGTCTTCCGCACGGCTTGGCTTTGGAATTCCTCTTTTGGTGGGACACCTGAGGTAACAAAACTGAAATGAGTCCTCCCATCCCACAGACTGACGAAAAGCAATTGGGAATCGGGCCAAATCCTCAGAGAGGAAGATTCGTCCATGGCCCATGAGGCCTCCCCGACATTCCACGGCCATCGCTGATACAAAATCCAGAGACAAAAGCCTGAGCAAGCGCTTCAGACTCGCACTTTCTTCATATCCTGAAGAGTTCTTCTCATGGCTTGTAGATCGGGCCTGCCATACCTACGTCCCCAAACCTAAGCTAAGTTTGTGTTTTCAGACTTCTGTCCTCAAATTTTGGGCCACACACACTCCAGGCTGGGCCCCTGGAGCCACACATTAGGACCGTGCCTACCAATCCATGGGAATTCTGCCCATTCCATGGTCCAAAATCGCACAAATTTGGAGAAACTTCCAACGTCCCTGAGGCCATCCCAATAGTGTAGGTCGCCCGGAACAAACAAGGGCTGTCTGACACCAGCTGATAATCGACCTCCACTCATACCATAGATGGATGTCCCCAGAGAAGAAGATTGAACCAGACAGGACCCTAGGCCATAATAGGATCCATTGCTTTGGGTTACAGGCATGTGTCCTCAAAAGCCTGATTCCAATACGAGCATAGGGGTCTTCCTGAGGCACCCATCAGAACTCATCTCGACTCCACAAGGAAACCTGTGCATGGGAGCCATGTCCAAAGCTTAGGAGAGTACTTCAGGGTACCGGTGCCACCGCCCCATTCCAAGGTCCTCATGGACACAAAAACACATTAGGACCCATTTTCAGTAAAGTCCATTTCAACTCAGCCACCCCGGTTGCTCCGGCAGAGCCATCAGATCTAAACTGTCTTGTTGCTAGGAGACAATTGGAATGCGAGGCGGACTTCCCAGGCATCCATCCATGAACGGTGATCTGGAGGCATTCCATAGGGGATGTCCTGGAGCTGTCCAACAGGTCTTAATTGTCCCGCAGAAGGAATCCTTGAAGGGGGCATCCCACAACTCCCAACGTGGGAAAACCAAAATGGCCACGAGATTCCGCTCTCTTCATGAAGCGGCCGTCATGCACAGAAACTCCAACCTGAGCCAACGTCTGATCCTCGCCCTGACTTCAGATGCATGAGATATTGGTTCAGATCTGCAGGGGGTATCTGCCGTGCCCTCGCCCTGAAACCCAAGTCTTGCTTGTCTTCTCAGACTTCCGTCCTCACACTCCTGGCCCCGAAGCCCTCAAGTTTGTCAATTCCGGACCCAAAATGCAGCACTCTGCCTGCCCTCTAGAAAAAAAATTATTGCCTCATGAGCTGCCCAGGCAACTTAAATGAGGGTAAACCTACACAGCACACGACTTTACCCAAATTTATAGTCTAACCTGGGCACTAATGCACTGTCGAACAAACCTGAGCCCGGACCTCCTGACCAACACTCAGAAAGCTGACCGCACACTGAGCACATAAAACCCGCCATGGCCTTAGGTCATCTTCTCTTCGCTACCTCAGTTTTCAGGCTTCAGAACCGAGACCTTATCTCCAATCAATGCCCAAGGGTGAGTGTGATGCAGAAATCAGAACTCCCCCTTACCCATTGTAGGAACCCTTGTGGTTGACACGTAGTCCAACGTTCAGTGTAAGCGAAACCAGCATTCACCCTGAGGCCCCGCCCATTCTTGAGTGAGACGAGGGCATACACACGCATTGTGACCCTCAACATGAGTCCTGTCCTCTAGTAAGTCCTCTCAGTGGCTGGACCATTAGATGTCATAATGGGCTTGATATGTCCCTAGCCCCAATTTTACCCAGATTTCTGATTGTCCAGTCGCCCCTCTCCAGGGCTCTACTCTGGAATCCCTCATTTGGTGGGACACCTGAGGTTAATAAAGAAAACAACAATAACAACAAAAAAAAAAAACAACGGAATTCTTCCAGCCCACAGAATGACCCCAAAATCTTTGGACAGGGCCAAACCACCAGAGAGTAAGACTCGTCCATTTCCCATGAAGTCACCCAGAAATTACACGACCATGAGTGACACGATATCCAGAGACAAAAACTTGAGCAGGAGCCTCACACTCGCCCTTCTTTCAAATCCAGAAGAGTTCTCCTCATGGTCTGTAGGTCAGTCCTGCCATACCTATGACCCGAAACATAAGCCGAGTTTGTGTTTTCAGACAACTGTCCAAACAGCCCTGGCCTACACAACCTACAGGCTCAGGTCCCTGGAGCCAAACCTGAGGACTGTACTTGCCCTCTCCAAGGGAATTGTGTGTGCCCATTCCAATGGCCACAACCCTTCTAATAGGATAAACCTCCAAAGTCACTGATCCATCTCAATAGTGGTGGCTTCCCAGGAAAAACAGGGTCAATCTGAGCCCAACTGAGCACCTACCTGCACTCAGACCCATAGACAGATGTCCCAGAGGTAAAAAGGAAAGAACAGGCCCCTAGGCACTAATCAGATCCATTGCTTTGGTTTCCAGGCATCTCTCCTCAGAGGCCTGGATTTCAAAAGCAGCATATAGCTGTTTCTTGACTCACCCATCAGAAAACATCTCATCTACACATGGGAAACTTGCATGTTGGAGCTGTGTCAAAGCCTCTGTTTAGGAGAAGCCTTTAGGGCCCCAGGGCCACCGCTTCATTCCAAGGTCTCCATAGACACAAAAGCACATTAGGACCCATCCCCAGGGGTGTCCACTTCAACTCAGCGTCCTCGGTTGCTGCCCACAGATCCAGGAGATCTAACCTGTCTTGTTGCTAGGAGACAATTGGAATGCGAGGTGGGCTACCCAGCCATCCATCCTTAGAACCCTGCTTAGAATCATTGGCCTGGAGCCAAACAACAGGTCTCAATTGTCCTGCAGAACACTCTCTGCAGTTTGGAGCTTCACACAACTCCCATCGTGGGAAAACCCCTATGGCCTCGTGATGCCCCCCCATTCATGAATAGGGCCATCAGGGACAGAAACTCAACCTGAGCGATCGTCTGATCCTCGCCCTGACTACAGATGCACGAGATCTCGATTCAGGTCTGTAGATTGTGCCTGCCATGGCCTCACCAAGAAACCTAAGCCTAGCCTGTGTTCTCAGACTTTTGTCGTCAGACTACTGGCCCACAAGCCCTCCAGTTTGGCAATCCAGAACTACAATGCAGCACTCTGCCTGCCCTCCAGAAGAAAAACATTGTCCTCTGGGGCTACCCAGTAACCCCAAATTTGGATCAACCTCCACCGACCTTGGATGTACCCTATATACATAGGCTGACCAGGGCACTAATGCCCTTTCTGACACAGCCTCAGCCTGGATCCCCTGGCCCATCCCTGACAGCTGGCCGCACACTGAGCACATAGAGCCGCCATGGCCTTAGGTCGTCATCTCTTCCCAACCTCGGTTTTCAGGTTTCAGAACCTAGACCTTATCTCCAATCACTGCCCAGGGTTGAAGGTGATGCAGAAATCCGAACTCCTTCCCCATGGCAAGAAACCTTGTGGTTGGCATGTTGTCCAACGTTCAGTGTAGTTGAAACAGTGTGGCCCATGAGCCCCCGCCCATGCAACCGGGCCACATTGGTCACAAACACACATTGTGACCCTCAGGCTGAGCCCAGTCCTCAAGTTAGGCCACTCAGTGGCTGGATGAAGAGATAGCATATTGGGCTTGCCATGCGCCTAGGCCCCAATTTTTAACCATATTTCAAGTTGTCCCTTCAGTCTTCCGCACGGCTTGCCTTTGGAATTCCTCTTTTGGTGGGACACCTGAGGTAACAAAACTGAAATGAGTCCTCCCATCCCACAGACTGACGAAAAGCAATTGGGAATCGGGCCAAATCCTCAGAGAGGAAGATTCGTCCATGGCCCATGAGGCCTCCCCGACATTCCACGGCCATCGCTGATACAAAATCCAGAGACAAAACCCTGAGCAAGCGCTTCAGACTCGCACTTTCTTCATATCCTGAAGAGTTCTTCTCATGGCTTGTAGATCGGGCCTGCCATACCTACGTCCCCAAACCTAAGCTAAGTTTGTGTTTTCAGACTTCTGTCCTCTAATTTTGGGCCACACACACTCCAGGCTGGGCCCCTGGAGCCACACATTAGGACCGTGCCTACCAATCCATGGGAATTCTGCCCATTCCATGGTCCAAAATCGCACAAATTTGGAGAAACTTCCAACGTCCCTGAGGCCATCCCAATAGTGTAGGTCGCCCGGAACAAACAAGGGCTGTCTGACACCAGCTGATAATCGACCTCCACTCATACCATAGATGGATGTCCCCAGAGAAGAAGATTGAACCAGACAGGACCCTAGGCCATAATAGGATCCATTGCTTTGGGTTACAGGCATGTGTCCTCAAAAGCCTGATTCCAATACGAGCATAGGGGTCTTCCTGAGGCACCCATCAGAACTCATCTCGACTCCACAAGGAAACCTGTGCATGGGAGCCATGTCCAAAGCTTAGGAGAGTACTTCAGGGTACCGGTGCCACCGCCCCATTCCAAGGTCCTCATGGACACAAAAACACATTAGGACCCATTTTCAGGAAAGTCCATTTCAACTCAGCCACCCCGGTTGCTCCGGCAGAGCCATCAGATCTAAACTGTCTTGTTGCTAGGAGACAATTGGAATGCGAGGCGGGCTTCCCAGGCATCCATCCACGAACGGTGATCTGGAGTCATTCCATATGAGATGTCCTGGAGCTGTCCAACAGGTCTTAATTGTCCCGCAGAAGGAATCCTTGAAGGGGGCATCCCACAACTCCCAACGTGGGAAAACCTCAATGGCCACGAGATTCCGCTCCATTCATGAAGCGGCCGTCATGCACAGAAACTCCAACCTGAGCCAACGTCTGATCCTCGCCCTGACTTCAGATGCATGAGATATTGGTTCAGATCTGCAGGGAGTACCTGCCGTGCCCTCGCCCTGAAACCCAAGTCTTGCTTGTCTTCTCAGACTTCCGTCCTCACACTCCTGGCCCCGAAGCCCTCAAGTTTGTCAATTCCGGACCCAAAATGCAGCACTCTGCCTGCCCTCTAGAAAAAAAATTATTGCCTCATGAGCTGCCCAGGCAACTTAAATGAGGGTAAACCTACACAGCACACGACTTTACCCAAATTTATAGTCTAACCTGGGCACTAATGCACTGTCGAACAAACCTGAGCCCGGACCTCCTGACCAACACTCAGAAAGCTGACCGCACACTGAGCACATAAAACCCGCCATGGCCTTAGGTCATCTTCTCTTCGCTACCTCAGTTTTCAGGCTTCAGAACCGAGACCTTATCTCCAATCAATGCCCAAGGGTGAGTGTGATGCAGAAATCAGAACTCCCCCTTACCCATTGTAGGAACCCTTGTGGTTGACACGTAGTCCAACGTTCAGTGTAAGCGAAACCAGCATTCACCCTGAGGCCCCGCCCATTCTTGAGTGAGACGAGGGCATACACACGCATTGTGACCCTCAACATGAGTCCTGTCCTCTAGTAAGTCCTCTCAGTGGCTGGACCATTAGATGTCATAATGGGCTTGACATGTCCCTAGCCCCAATTTTACCCAGATTTCTGATTGTCCAGTCGCCCCTCTCCAGGGCTCTACTCTGGAATCCCTCATTTGGTGGGACACCTGAGGTTAATAAATAAAACAACAATAACAACAAAAAAAAAACAACAAAATTCTTCCAGCCCACAGAATGACCCCAAAATCTTTGGACAGGGCCAAACCACCAGAGAGTAAGACTCGTCCATTTCCCATGAAGTCACACAGAAATTACACGACCATGAGTGACTCGATATCCAGAGACAAAAACTTGAGCAGGAGCCTCACACTCGCCCTTCTTTCAAATCCAGAAGAGTTCTCCTCATGGTCTGTAGGTCAGTCCTGCCATACCTATGACCCGAAACATAAGCCGAGTTTGTGTTTTCAGACAACTGTCCAAACAGCCCTGGCCTACACAACCTACAGGCTCAGGTCCCTGGAGCCAAACCTGAGGACTGTACTTGCCCTCTCCAAGGGAATTGTGTGTGCCCATTCCAATGGCCACAACCCTTCTAATAGGATACACCTCTAAAGTCCCTGATCCATCTCAATAGTGGTGGCTTCCCAGGAAAAACAGGGGCAATCTGAGCCCAACTGAGCACCTACCTGCACTCAGACCCATAGACAGATGTCCCAGAGGTAAAAAGGAAAGAACAGGCCCCTAGGCACTAATCAGATCCATTGCTTTGGTTTCCAGGCATCTCTCCTCAAAGGCCTGGATTTCAAAAGCAGCATATAGCTGTTTCTTGACTCACCCATCAGAAAACATCTCATCTACACATGGGAAACTTGCATGTTGGAGCTGTGTCAAAGCCTCTGTTTAGGAGAAGCCTTTAGGGCCCCAGGGCCACCGCTTCATTCCAAGGTCTCCATAGACACAAAAGCACATTAGGACCCATCCCCAGGGGTGTCCACTTCAACTCAGCGTCCTCGGTTGCTGCCCACAGATCCAGGAGATCTAACCTGTCTTGTTGCTAGGAGACAATTGGAATGCGAGGTGGGCTACCCAGCCATCCATCCTTAGAACCCTGCTTAGAATCATTGGCCTGGAGCCAAACAACAGGTCTCAATTGTCCTGCAGAACACTCTCTGCAGTTTGGAGCTTCACACAACTCCCATCGTGGGAAAACCCCTATGGCCTCGTGATGCCCCCCCATTCATGAATAGGGCCATCAGGGACAGAAACTCAACCTGAGCGATCGTCTGATCCTCGCCCTGACTACAGATGCACGAGATCTCGATTCAGGTCTGTAGATTGTGCCTGCCATGGCCTCACCAAGAAACCTAAGCCTAGCCTGTGTTCTCAGACTTTTGTCGTCAGACTACTGGCCCACAAGCCCTCCAGTTTGGCAATCCAGAACTACAATGCAGCACTCTGCCTGCCCTCCAGAAGAAAAACATGGTCCTCTGGGGCTACCCAGTAACCCCAAATTTGGATCAACCTCCACCGACCTTGGATGTACCCTATATACATAGGCTGACCAGGGCACTAATGCCCTTTCTGACACAGCCTCAGCCTGGATCCCCTGGCCCATCCCTGACAGCTGGCCGCACACTGAGCACATAGAGCCGCCATGGCCTTAGGTCGTCATCTCTTTCCAACCTCGTTTTACAGGTTTCAGAACCTAGACCTTATCTCCAATCACTGCCCAGGGTTGAAGGTGATGCAGAAATCAGAACTCCTTCCCCATGGCAAGAAACCTTGTGGTTGGCATGTTGTCCAACGTTCAGTGTAGTTGAAAGCAGTGAGGCCCATGAGGCCCCGCCCATGCTCGCGGGCCACATTGGTCACAAACACACATTGTGACCCTCAGGCTGAGCCCAGTCCTCAAGTTAGGCCACTCAGTGGCTGGATGAAGAGATAGCATATTGGGCTTGCCATGCCCCTAGGCCCCAATTTTTAACCATAGTTCAAGTTTTCCCTTCAGTCTTCCCCACGGCTTGGCTTTGGAATTCCTCTTTTGGTGGGACACCTGAGGTAACAAAACTGAAATGAGTCCTCCCATCCCACAGACTGACGAAAAGCAATTGGGAATCGGGCCAAATCCTCAAAGAGGAAGATTCGTCCATTGCCCATGAGGCCTCCCCGACATTCCACGGCCATCACTGATACAAAATCCAGAGACAAAAGCCTGAGCAAGCGCCTCAGACTCGCACTTTCTTCATATCCTGAAGAGTTCTTCTCATGGCTTGTAGATCGGGCCTGCCATACCTACGTCCCCAAACCTAAGCTGAGTTTGTGTTTTCAGACTTCTGTTCTCAAAGTTTTGGGCCACACACACTCCAGGCTGGGCCCCTGGAGCCACACATTAGGACCGTGCCTACCAATCCATGGGAATTCTGCCCATTCCATGGTCCAAAATCGCACAAATTTGGAGAAACTTCCAACGTCCCTGAGGCCATCCCAATAGTGTAGGTCGCCCGGAACAAACAAGGGCTGTCTGACACCAGCTGATAATCGACCTCCACTCATACCATAGATGGATGTCCCCAGAGAAGAAGATTGAACCAGACAGGACCCTAGGCCATAATAGGATCCATTGCTTTGGGTTACAGGCATGTGTCCTCAAAAGCCTGATTCCAATATGAGCATAGGGGTCTTCCTGAGGCACCCATCAGAACTCATCTTGTCTCCACAAGGAAACCTGTGCATGGGAGCCATGTCCAAAGCTTAGGAGAGTACTTCAGGGTCCCGGTGCCACCGCCCCATTCCAAGGCCCTCATGGACACAAAAACACACTAGGGCCCATCCTCAGGAAAGTCGATTTCAACTCAGCCACCCCGGTTGCCCCGGCAGAGCCATCAGATCTAAACTGTCTTGTTGCTAGGAGACAATTGGAAGGCGAGGCGGGCTTCCCAGGCATCCATCCGCGAACGGTGCTCTGGAGTCATTCTATATGGGATGTCCAGGAGCTGTCCAACAGGTCTCAATTGTCCAGCAGACGGAATCCTTAAAGGGGGCATCCCACAACTCCCAAAGTGGGAAAACCTCAATGGCCTCGAGATTCCGCTCCCTTCATGAAGCGGCCGTCATGCACAGAAAATCCAACCTGAGCCAACGTCTGATCCTCGCCCTGACTTCAGATGCATGAGATATTGGTTCAGATCTGCAGGGGGTACCTGCCGTGCCCTCGCCCTGAAACCCAAGTCTAGCTTGTCTTCTCAGACTTCCGTCCTCACACTCCTGGCCCCGAAGCCCTCAAGTTTGGCAATTCCGGACCCACAATGCAGCACTCTGCCTGCCCTCTAGAAAAAAAATTATTGCCTCATGAGCTGCCCAGGCAACTTAAATGAGGATAAACCTACACAGCACTCGACTTTACCCAAATTATATAGTCTAACCTGGGCAATAATGCACTGTCCAACACAACCTGAGCCCGGACCTCCTGACCAACACAAAGAAAGCTGACCGCACACTGAGCACATAAAACCCGCCATGGCCTTAGGTCATCATCTCTTCGCTACCTCAGTTTTCAGGTTTCAGAACCGAGACCTTATCTCCAATCACTGCCCAGGGGTGAGTGTGATGCAGAAATCAGAACTCCTCCTTACCCATGGCAAGAACCCTTGTGGTTGGCACGTTGTCCAACGTTCAGTGTAGGAGAAACCAGCATTCACCCTGAGGACCCGCCCATTCATGAGTGCGACGAGGGCATACACACGCATTGTGACCCTCAGCATGAGTCCTGTGCTCTAGTAAGTCCTCTCAGTGGCTGGACCATTAGATGTCATAATGGGCTTGACATGTCCCTAGGCCCCAATTTTTACCAGATTTCTGAATGTCCAGTCGCCCCTCCCCAGGGCTTTACTCTGGAGTTCCTCATTTGGTGGGACACCTGAGGTTAAAAAAGAAAACAACAACAACAAAAAAAAATACGGGCTTCTTCCAGCCCACAGAATGACCCCAAACTCTTTGGACGGGGCCAAAACACCAGAGAGTTAGACTCGTTCATTTCCCATGAAGTCACCCAGAAATTACACGACCATGAGTGACACGATATCCAGAGACAAAAACTTGAGCAGGAGCCTCACACTCGCCCTTCTTTCAAATCCCGAAGAGTTCTCCTCATGGTCTGTAGTTCAATCCTGCCATACTTATGACCCGAAACATAAGCCGAGTTTGTGTTTTCAGACAACTGTCCAAACAGCCCTGGCCTACACAACCTACCGGCTCAGGCTCCTGGAGCCAAACCTGAGGACTGTACATGCCCTCTCCAAGGGAATTGTGTGTGCCCGTCCAATGGCCAAAACCCTTCTAATAGGATAAACCTCCAAAGTCCCTGATCCATCTCAATAGTGGTGGCTTCCCAGGAAAAACAGGGGCTATCTGAGCCCAACTGAGCACCTACCTGCACTCAGACCCATAGACAGATGTCCCCTGAGGTATAAAGGAAAGAACAGGCCCCTAGGCACTAATCAGATCCATTGCTTTGGTTTCCAGGCATCTCTCTTTAGAGGCCTGGATTTCAAAAGCAGCATATAGCTGTTGCTTGACTCACCCATCAGAAAACATCTCATCTACACATGGGAAACTTGCACGTTGGAGCTGTGTCAAAGCCTCTGTTTAGGAGAACCCTTTAGGGCCCCAGGGCCACAGCTTCATTCCAAGGTCTCCATAGACACAAAAGCACATTAGGAATCATCCCCAGGGGTGTCCATTTCAACTCAGCGTCCTCGGTTGCTCCCCACAGATCCAGGAGATCTAACCTGTCTTGTTGTTAGGAGACAATTGGAATGCGAGGTGGGCTACCCAGCCATCCATCCTTAGAAGCCTGCTCAGAATCATTGGCCTGGAGCCAAACAACAGGTCTCAATTGTCCTGCAGAAGACCCTCTGCAGTTTGGAGCTTTTCAAAACTCCCATCGTGGGAAAACCCCCATTGCCTCGTGATGCGCCCCCATTCATGAAGGGGCCATCAGGAACAGAAAATCAACCTGAGCGATCGTCTGATCCTCGCCCTGACTACAGATGCACGAGATCTCGATTCAGGTCTGTAGATTGTGCCTGCCATGGCCTCACCCAAACCTAAGCCTAGCCTGTGTTCTCAGACTTTTGTCGTCAGACTACTGGCCCACAAGCCCTCCAGTTTGGCAATCCAGAACTACAATGCAGCACTCTGCCTGCCCCCCAGAAGAAAAAACATTGTCCTCTGGGGCTACCCAGTAACCCCAAATGAGAATCAACCTGCACCGACCTTGGCTGTACCCCAAATACAAAGGCAGACCAGGGCACTAATGTCCTTTCTGACACAGCCTCAGCCTGGACCCCCTGGCCCCTCCCAGACAGCTGGACGCACACTGAGCACATCGAGCCGCCGTGGCCTTAGGTCGTCATCTCTTCCCAACCTCGGTTTTCAGGTTTCAGAACCTAGACCTTATCTCCAATCACTGCCCAGGGTTGAAGGTGATGCAGAAATCAGAACTCCTTCCCCATGTCAAGAAACCTTGGGGTTGGCATGTTGTCCAACGTTCAAAGTAGTTGAAACCAGTGTGGCCCATGAGTCCCCGCCCATGCTCGCGGGCCACATTGGTCACAAACACACATTGTGACCCTCAGGCTGAGCCCAGTCCTCAAGTAAGGCCACTCAGTGGCTGGATGAAGAGATAGCATATTGGGCTTGCAATGCCCCTAGGCCCCAATTTTTCACCATAGTTCGGGTTGTCCCTTCAGTCTTCCCCACGGCTATGCTTTGGAATTTCTATTTTGGTGGGACACCTGAGGTAACAAAACTGAAATGAGTCCTCCCATCCCACAGACTGACGAAAAGCAATTGGAATCGGGCCAAATCCTCAGAGAGGAGGATTCGTCCATGGCCCATGAGGCCTCCCCGACATTCCACGGCCATCGCTGATACAAAATCCAGAGACAAAAGCCTGAGCAAGCACCTCAAACTCGCACTTTCTTCATATCCTGAAGAGTTCTTCTCATGGTTTGTAGATCGGGCCTGCCATACCTACGTCCCCAAACCTAAGCTGAGTTTGTGTTTTCAGACTTCTGTCCTCAAAGTCTTGGGCCACGCACCCTCCAGGCTGGGCTTCTGGAGCCACACATTAGGACTGTGCCTACCAATCCATGGGAATTCTGCCCATTCCATGGTCCAAAATCGTACATATTAGGAGAAACCTCCAAAGTCCCTGAGGCCATCCCAATAGTGTAGGTCGCCCGGAACAAACAAGGGCTGTCTGACTCCAGCTGATAATCGACCTCCACTCATACCATAGATGGATGTCCCCAGAGAAGAAGATTGAACCAGACAGGACCCTAGGCCATAATAGGAACCATGGCTTTGGGTTACAGGCATGTGTTCTCAAAAGCCTGATTCCAATATGAGCATAGGGGTCTTCCTGAGGCACCCATCAGAACTCGTCTCGTCTCCACAAGGAAACCTGTGCATGGGAGCCATGTCCAAACTTTAGGAGAGTACTTCAGGTTCCCGGTGCCACCGCCCCATTCCAAGGCCCTCATGGATACAAAAACACATTAGGACCCATCCTCAGGAAAGTCGATTTCAACTCAGCAACCCCGGTTGCTCTGGCAGAGCCATCAGATCTAAAATGTCTTGATGCTAGGAGACAATTGGAATGCGAGGCGGGCTTCCCAGGCATCCATCCGCGAACGGTGCTCTGGAGTCATTCCATATGAGATGACCTGGAGCTGTCCAACAGGTCTCAATTGTCCCGCAGACGGAATACTTGAAGGGGGCATCCCACAACTCCCAACGTGGGAAAACCTCAATGGCCTCGAGATTCCGCTCCCTTCATGAAGCGGCCGTCATGCACAGAAAATCCAAACTGAGCCACCGTCTGATCCTCACCCTGACATCAGATGCATGAGATATTGGTTCAGATCTGCAGGGGGTACCTGCCGTGCCCTCGCCCTGAAACCCAAGTCTAGCTTGTCTTCTCAGACTTCCGTCCTCACACTCCTGGCCCCGAAGCCCTCAAGTTTGGCAATTCCGGACCCACAATGCAGCACTCTGCCTGCCCTCTAGAAAAAAAATTATTGCCTCATGAGCTGCTCAGGCAACTTAAATGAGGATAAACCTACACAGCACTCGACTTTACCCAAATTATATAGTCTAACCTGGGCACTAATGCACTGTCGAACACAACCTGAGCCCGGACCTCCTGACCAACACAAAGAAAGCTGACCGCACACCTAGCACATAAATCCCGCCATGGCCTTAGGTCATCATCTCTTCGCTACCTCAGTTTTCAGGCTTCAGAACCGAGACCTTATCTCCAATCACTGCCCAGGGGTGAGTGTGATGCAGAAATCAGAACTCCACCTTAATCATGGCAAGAACCCTTGTGGTTGGCACGTTGTCCAACGTTCAGTGTAGGAGAATCCAGCATTCACCCTGAGGACCCGCCCATTCTTGAGTGCGACGAGGGCATACACACGCATTGTGACCCTCAGCATGAGTCCTGTCCTCTAGTAAGTCCTCTCAGTGGCTGGATCATTAGATGTCATAATGGGCTTGACATGTCCCTAGCCCCAATTTTACCCAGATTTCTGATTGTCCAGTCGCCCCTCCGAGGGCTCTACTCTGGAATCCCTCATTTGGTGGGACACCTGAGGTTAAAAAAGAAAACAAGAACAACAAGAAAAAACGGACTTCTTCCAGCCCACAGAATGACCCCAAACACTTTGGGCGGGGCCAAACCACCAGAGAGTAAGACTCGTCCATTTCCCATGAAGTCACCCAGAAATTCCACGACCACGAGTGACACGATATCCAGAGATAAAAACTTGAGCGGAGCCCCACACTCGCCCTTCTTTCAAATCCAGAAGAGTTCTCCTCATGATCTGTAGGTCAGTCCTGCCATACCTATGACCCGAAACTTAAGCCGAGTTTGTGTTTTCAGAAAACTGTCCAAACAGACCCGACCTACACAACCTACAGGCTCAGGCCCCTGGAGCCAAACCTGAGGACTGTACTTGCCCTCTCCAAGGGAATTGTGTGTGCCCATTCCAATGGCCACAACCCTTTTAATAGGATAAATCTCCAAAGTCCCTGATCCATCTCAATAGTGGTGGCTTCCCAGGAAAAACAGGGGCAATCTGAGCCCAACTGAGCACCTACCTGCACTCAGACCCATAGACAGATGTCCCCAGACGTAAAAAAGAAAGAACAGGCCACTAGGCACTAATCAGATCCATTGCTTTGGTTTCCAGGCATCTCTCCTCAGAGGCCTGGATTTCAAAAGCAGCATATAGCTGTTTCTTGACTCACCCATCAGAAAACATCTCATCTACACATGGGAAACTTGCACGTTGGAGCTGTGTCAAAGCCTCTGTTTAGGAGAACCCTTTAGGGCCCCAGGGCCACAGCTTCATTCCAAGGTCTCCATAGACACAAAAGCACATTAGGACCCATCCCCAGGGGTGTCCACTTCAACTCAGCGTCCTCGGTTGCTGCCCACATATCCAGGAGATCTAACCTGTCTTGTTGCTAGGAGACAATTGGAATGCGAGGTGGGCTACCCAGCCAACCATCCTTAGAACCCTGCTCAGAATCATTGGCCTGGAGCCAAACAACAGGTCTCAATTGTCCTGCAGAAGACTCTCTGCACTTTGGAGCTTCTCACAACTCCCATCGTGGGAAAACCCCCGTGGCCTCGTGATGCCCCCCCATTCATGAAGGGGCCATCAGGGACAGAAACTCCAACCTGAGCGATCGTCTGATCCTCGCCCTGACTTCAGAAGCACGAGATCTCGATTCAGGTCTGTAGATTGTGCCTGCCATGGCCTCACCCAGAGGCCTAAGCCTAGCTTGTGTTCTCAGACTTTGGTCGTCAGACTACTGGCCCACAAGCCCTCCAGTTTGGCAATCCAGAATTACAATGCAGCACCCTGCCCGCCCTACAGAAGAAAAACATTGTCCTCTGGGGCTACCCAGTAACCCCAAATGAGGATCAACATGCACCGACCTTGGCTGTACCCCAAATACATAGGCTGACCAGGGCACTAATGCCCTTTCTGCCACAGCCTGAGCCTGTATCTCCTGGCCCATCCCTGACAGCTGGCCGCACACTGAGCACAAAGAGCCGCCGTGGCCTTAGGTCGTCGTCTCTTCCCAACCTCGGTTTTCAGGTTTCAGAACCTAGACCTTATCTCCAATCACTGCCCAGGGTTGAAGGTGATGCAGAAATCAGAACTCCTTCCCCATGGCAAGAAACCTTGTGGTTAGCATGTTGTCCAACCTTCAGTGTAGTTGAAACAATGTGGCCCATGAGCCCCCGCCCATGCTCCCGGGCCACATTGGTCACAAACACACATTGTGACCCTCAGGCTGAGCCCAGTCCTCAAGTTAGGCCACTCAGTGGCTGGATGAAGAGATAGCATATTGGGCTTGCCATGCCCCTAGGCCCCAATTTTTAACCATAGTTCAAGTTTTCCCTTCAGTCTTTCCCACGGCTTGGCTTTGGAATTCCTCTTTTGGTGGGACACCTGAGGTAACAAAACTGAAATGAGTCCTCCCATCCCACAGACTGACGAAAAGCAATTGGGAATCGGGCCAAATCCTCAAAGAGGAAGATTCGTCCATGGCCCATGAGGCCTCCCCGACATTCCACGGCCATCACTGATACAAAATCCAGAGACAAAAGCCTGAGCAAGCGCCTCAGACTCGCACTTTCTTCATATCCTGAAGAGTTCTTCTCATGGCTTGTAGATCGGGCCTGCCATACCTACGTCCCCAAACCTAAGCTGAGTTTGTGTTTTCAGACTTCTGTTCTCAAAGTTTTGGGCCACACACACTCCAGGCTGGGCCCCTGGAGCCACACATTAGGACCGTGCCTACCAATCCATGGGAATTCTGCCCATTCCATGGTCCAAAATCGCACAAATTTGGAGAAACTTCCAACGTCCCTGAGGCCATCCCAATAGTGTAGGTCGCCCGGAACAAAGAAGGGCTGTCTGACACCAGCTGATAATCGACCTCCACTCATACCATAGATAGATGTCCCCAGAGAAGAAGATTGAACCAGACAGGATCCTAGGCCATAATAGGATCCATTGCTTTGGGTTACAGGCATGTGTCCTCACAAGCCTGATTCCAATACGAGCATAGGGGCTTTCCTGAGGCACCCATCAGAAGTCATCTCGTCCCCACAAAGAAACCTGTGCATGGGAGCCATGTCCAAAGCTTAGGAGAGTACTTCAGGGTCCCGGTGCCACAGCCCCATTCCAAGGCCCTCATGGACACAAAAACACATTAGGACCCATTTTCAGGAAAGTCCATTTCAACTCAGCCACCCCGGTTGCTCCGGCAGAGCCATCAGATCTAAACTGTCTTGTTGCTAGGAGACAATTGGAATGCGAGGCGGGCTTCGCAGGCATCCATCCACGAACGGTGATCTGGAGGCATTCCATATGGGATGTCCTGGAGCTGTCCACAGGTCTTAATTGTCCCGCAGAAGGAATCCTTGAAGGGGGCATCCCACAACTCCCAACGTGGGAAAACCTCAATGGCCACGAGATTCCGCTCCCTTCATGAAGCGGCCGTCATGCACAGAAACTCCAACCTGAGCCAACGTCTGATCCTCGCCCTGACTTCAGATGCATGAGATATTGGTTCAGATCTGCAGGGAGTACCTGCCGTGCCCTCGCCCTGAAACCCAAGTCTTGCTTGTCTTCTCAGACTTCCGTCCTCACACTCCTGGCCCCGAAGCCCTCAAGTTTATCAATTCCGGACCCACAATGCAGCACTCTGCCTGCCCTCTAGAAAAAAAATTATTGCCTCATGAGCTGCCCAGGCAACTTAAATGAGGGTAAACCGACACAGCACACGACTTTACCCAAATTATATAGTCTAACCTGGGCACTAATGCACTGTCGAACAAACCTGAGCCCGGACCTCCTGACCAACACTCAGAAAGCTGACCGCACACTGAGCACATAAAACCCGCCATGGCCTTAGGTCATCTTCTCTTCGCTACCTCAGTTTTCAGGCTTCAGAACCGAGACCTTATCTCCAATCACTGCCCAGGGGTGAGTGTGATGCAGAAATCAGAACTCTCCCTTACCCATGGCAGGAACCCTTGTGGTTGGCACGTAGTCCAACGTTCAGTGTAGGAGAAACCAGCATTCACCCTGAGGCCCCGCCCATTCTTGAGTCCAACGAGGGCATACACACGCATTGTGACCCTCAGCATGAGTCCTGTCCTCTAGTAAGTACTCTCAGTGGCTGGACCATTAGATGTCATAATGGGCTTGACATGTCCCTAGCCCCAATTTTACCCAGATTTCTGATTGTCCAGTCGCCCCTCTCTAAGGCTCTACTCTGGAATCCCTCATTTGGTGGGACACCTGAGGTTAATAAAGAAAACAACAACAACAACAACAACAAAAACAACGGACTTCTTCCAGCCCACAGAATGACCCCAAATTCTTTGGACAGGGCCAAACCACCAGAGAGTAAGACTCGTCCATTTCCCATGAAGTCACCCAGAAATTCCACGACCATGTGTGACACGATATCCAGAGACAAAAACTTGAGCAGGAGCCTCACACTCGCCCTTCTTTCAAATCCCGAAGAGTTCTCCTCATGGTCTGTAGGTCAGTCCTGCCATACCTATGACCCGAAACATAAGCCGAGTTTGTGTTTTCAGACAACTGTCCAAACAGCCATGGCCTACACACCCTACAGGCTCAGGCCCCTGGAGCCAAACCTGAGGACTGTACTTGCCCTCTCCAAGGGAATTGTGTGTGCCCATTCCAATGGCCAAAACCCTTCTAATAGGATACACCTCTAAAGTCCCTGATCCATCTCAATAGTGGTGGCTTCCCAGGAAAAACAGGGGCAATCTGAGCCCAACTGAGCACCTACCTGCACTCAGACCCATAGACAGATGTCCCAGAGGTAAAAAGGAAAGAACAGGCCCCTAGGCACTAATCAGATCCATTGCTTTGGTTTCCAGGCATCTCTCCTCAGAGGCCTGGATTTCAAAAGCAGCATATAGCTGTTTCTTGACTCACCCATCAGAAAACATCTCATCTACACATGGGAAACTTGCACGTTGGAGCTGTGTCAAAGCCTCTGTTTAGGAGAAGCCTTTAGGGCCCCAGGGCCACCGCTTCATTCCAAGGTCTCGATAGACACAAAAGCACATTAGGACCCATCCCCAGGGGTGTCCACTTCAACTCAGCGTCCTACGTTGCTCCCCACAGATCCAGGAGATCTAACCTGTCTTGTTCCTAGGAGACAATTGGAATGCGAGGTGGGCTACCCAGCCATCCATCCTTAGAACCCTGCTTAGAATCATTGGCCTGGAGTCAAACAACAGGTCTCAATTGTCCTTCAGAACACTCTCTGTAGTTTGGAGCTTCTCAAAACTCCCATCGTGGGAAAACCCCCATGGCCTCTTGATGCCCCCCCCCATTCATGAAGGGGCCATCAGGGACAGAAACTCAACCTGAGCGATCGTCTGATCCTCGCCCTGACTACAGATGCACGAGATCTCGATTCAAGTCTGTAGATTGTGCCTGCCATGGCCTCACCCAGAAACCTAAGCCTAGCCTGTGTTCTCAGACTTTTGTCGTCAGACTACTGGCCCACAAGCCCTCCAGTTTGGCAATCCAGAACTACAATGCAGCACTCTGCCTGCCCTCCAGAAGAAAAACATTGTCCTCTGGGGCTACCCAGTAACCCCAAATTTGGATCAACCTCCACCGACCTTGGATGTACCCTATATACATAGGCTGACCAGGGCACTAATGCCCTTTCTGACACAGCCTCAGCCTGGATCCCCTGGCCCATCCCTGACAGCTGGCCGCACACTGAGCACATAGAGCCGCCATGGCCTTAGGTCGTCATCTCTTCCCAACCTCGGTTTTCAGGTTTCAGAACCTAGACCTTATCTCCAATCACTGCCCAGGGTTGAAGGTGATGCAGAAATCAGAACTCCTTCCCCATGGCAAGAAACCTTGTGGTTGGCATGTTGTCCAACCTTCAGTGTAGTTGAAACAGTGTGGCCCATGAGCCCCCGCCCATGCTCCCGGGCCACATTGGTCACAAACACACATTGTGACCCTCAGGCTGAGCCCAGTCCTCAAGTTAGGCCACTCAGTGGCTGGATGAAGAGATAGCATATTGGGCTTGCCATGCCCCTAGGCCCCAATTTTTAACCATAGTTCAAGTTTTCCCTTCAGTCTTTCCCACGGCTTGGCTTTGGAATTCCTCTTTTGGTGGGACACCTGAGGTAACAAAACTGAAATGAGTCCTCCCATCCCACAGACTGACGAAAAGCAATTGGGAATCGGTCCAAATCCTCAAAGAGGAAGATTCGTCCATGGCCCATGAGGCCTCCCCGACATTCCACGGCCATCACTGATACAAAATCCAGAGACAAAAGCCTGAGCAAGCGCCTCAGACTCGCACTTTCTTCATATCCTGAAGAGTTCTTCTCATGGCTTGTAGATCGGGCCTGCCATACCTACGTCCCCAAACCTAAGCTGAGTTTGTGTTTTCAGACTTCTGTTCTCAAAGTTTTGGGCCACACACACTACAGGGTGGGCCCCTGGAGGCACACATTAGGACCGTGCCTACCAATCCATGGGAATTCTGCCCATTCCATGGTCCAAAATCGCACAAATTTGGAGAAACTTCCAACGTCCCTGAGGCCATCCCAATAGTGTAGGTCGCCCGGAACAAAGAAGGGCTGTCTGACACCAGCTGATAATCGACCTCCACTCATACCATAGATGGATGTCCCCAGAGAAGAAGATTGAACCAGACAGGACCCTAGGCCATAATAGGATCCATTGCTTTGGGTTACAGGCATGTGTCCTCACAAGCCTGATTCCAATATGAGCATAGGGGTCTTCCTGAGGCACCCATCAGAACTCATCTCGTCTCCACAAGGAAACCTGTGCATGGGAACCATGTTCAAAGCTTAGGAGAGTACTTCAGGGTCCCGGTGCTACCGCCCCATTCCACGGCCCTCATGGACACAAAAACACACTAGGGCCCATCCTCAGGAAAGTCGATTTCAACTCAGCCACCCCGGTTGCTCCGGCAGAGCCATCAGATCTAAACTGTCTTGTTGCTAGGAGACAATTGGAATGCGAGGCGGGCTTCCCAGGCATCCATCCGCGAACGGTGCTCTGGAGTCATTCTATATGGGATGTCCAGGAGCTGTCCAACAGGTCTCAATTGTCCAGCAGACGGAATCCTTAAAGGGGGCATCCCACAACTCCCAAAGTGGGAAAACCTCAATGGCCTCGAGATTCCGCTCCCTTCATGAAGCGGCCGTCATGCACAGAAAATCCAACCTGAGCCAACGTCTGATCCTCGCCCTGACATCAGATGCATGAGATATTGGTTCAGATCTGCAGGGGGTACATGCCGTGCCCTCGCCCTGAATCCCAAGTCTAGCTTGTCTTCTCAGACTTCCGTCCTCACATTCCTGGCCCCGAAGCCCTCAAGTTTGGCAATTCCGGACCCACAATGCAGCACTCTGCCTGCCCTCTAGAAAAAAAATTATTGCCTCATGAGCTGCCCAGGCAACTTAAATGAGGATAAACCTACACAGCACTCGACTTTACCCAAATTATATAGTCTAACCTGGGCACTAATGCACATTCGAACAAACCTGAGCCCGGACCTCCTGACCAACACTCAGAAAGCTGACCGCACACTGAGCACATAAATCCCGCCATGGCCTTAGGTCATCATCTCTTCGCTACCTCAGTTTTCAGGCTTCAGAACCGAGACCTTATCTCCAATCACTGCCCAGGGGTGAGTGTGATGCAGAAATCAGAACTCTTCCTTACCCATGGCAAGAACCCTTGTGGTTGGCACATAGTCCAAGGTTCAGTGTAGGAGAAACCAGCATTCACCCTGAGGACCCGCCCATTCATGAGTGCGACGAGGGCATACACACGCATTGTGACCCTCAGCATGAGTCCTGTCCTCTATAAGTCCTCTCAGTGGCTGGACCATTAGATGTCATAATGGGCTTGACATGTCCCTAGGCCCCAATTTTTACCAGATTTCTGATTGTCCAGTCGCCCCTCCCCAGGGCTCTACTCTGGAATCCCTCATTTGGTGGGACACCTGAGTTTAAAAAAGAACACAAGAACAACAAAAAAAAAAACGGACTTCTTCCAGCCCACAGAATGACCCCAAACTCTTTGGGCGGGGCCAAACCACCAGAGTAAGACTCGTCCATTTCCCATGAAGTCACCCAGAAATTCCACGACCATGAGAGACACGATATCCAGAAACAAAAACTTGAGCAGGAGCCTCATACTCGCCCTTCTTTCAAATCCCGAAGAGTTCACCTCATGGTCTGTAGATCGGTCCTGCCATACCTATGACCCGAAACATAAGCCGAGTTTGTGTTTGCAGACAACTGTCCAAACAGCCCTGGCCTACACACCCTACAGGCTCAGGCCCCTGGAGCTAAACCTGAGGATTGTACTTGCCCTCTCCAAGGGAATTGTGTGTGCCCATTCCAATGGCCACAACCCTTCTAATAGGATACCACTCCAAAGTCCCTGATCCATCTCAATAGTGGTGGCTTCCCAGGAAAAACAGGGGCAATCTGAGCTCAACTGAGCACCTACCTGCACTCAGACCCATAGACAGATGTCCCCAAAGGTAAAAAGGAAAGAACAGGCCCCTAGGCACTAATCAGATCCATTGCTTTGGTTTCCAGGCATCTCTCCTCAGAGGCCTGGATTTCAAAAGCAGCATATAGCTGTTTCTTGACTCACCCATCAGAAAACATCTCATCTACACATGGGAAACTTGCACGTTGGAGCTGTGTCAAAGCCTCTGTTTTGGAGAACCCTTTAGGGCCCCAGGGCCACCGCTTAATTCCAAGGTCTCCATGGACACAAAAGCACATTAGGACCCATCCCCAGGGGTGACCATTTCAACTCAGCGTCCTCGGTTGCTCCCCACAGATCCAGGAGATCTAACCTTACTTGTTGCTAAGAGACAATTGGAATGCGAGGTGGGCTACCCAGCCATCCATCCTTAGAACCCTGCTCAGAATCATTGGCCTGGAGCCAAACAACAGGTCTCAATTGTCCTGCAGAACACTCTCTGCAGTTTGGAGCTTCTCAAAACTCCCATCGTGGGAAAACCCCCATGGCCACGTGATGCCCCCCCCATTCGTGAAGGGGCCATCAGGGACAGAAACTCCAACCTGAGGGATCGTCTGATCTTGCCCTGACTTCAGATGCACGAGATCTCGATTCAGGTCTGTAGATTGTGCCTGCCATGGCCTCACCCAGAAACCTAAGCCCAGCTTGTGTTCTCAGACTTTGGTCGTCAGACTACTGGCCGACAAGCCCTCCAGTTTGGCAATCCAGAACTACAATGCAGCACTCTGCCGGCCCTTCAGAAGAAAAACATTGCCCTCTGGGGCTACCCAGTAACCCCAAATGAGAATCAACCTGTACCGACCTTGCCTGTACCCCAAATACATAGGCTGACCAGGGCACTAATGCCCTTTCTGACACAGCCTGAGCCTGGTCCCACTGGCCCCTCCCAGACAGCTGGCCGCACACTGAGCACATCGAGTCGCCATGGCCTTAGGTCGTCATCTCTTCCCAACCTCGGTTTTCAGGTTTCAGAACCTAGACCTTATCTACAATCACTGCCCAGGGTTGAAGGTGATGCAGAAACCAGAACTCCTTCCCCATGGCAAGAAACCTTGTGGTTGGCATGTTGTCCAACGTTCAGTGTAGTTGAAAGCAGTGAGGCCCATGAGGCCCCGCCCATGCTCGCGGGCCACATTGGTCACAAACACACATTGTGACCCTCAGGCTGAGCCAAGTCCTCAAGTAAGGCCACTCAGTGGCTGGATGAAGAGATAGCATATTGGGCTTGCCATGCCCCTAGGCCCCAATTTTTATCCATAGTTCGGTTTGTCCCTTCAATCTTCCGCACGGCTTGGCTTTGGAATTCCTCTTTTGGTGGGACACCTGAGGTAACAAAACTGAAATGAGTCCTCCCATCCCACAGATTGACGAAAAGCAATTGGGAATCGGGCCAAATCCTCAGAGAGGAAGATTCGTCCTTGGCCCATGAGGCCTCCCCGACATTCCACGGCCATCGCTGATACAAAATCCAGAGACAAAAGCCTGAGCAAGCGCCTCAGACTCGCACTTTCTTCATATCCTGAAGATTTCTTCTCATGGTTTGTAGAACGGGCCTGCCATACCTACGTCCCCAAACCTAAGCTGAGTTTGTGTTTTCAGACTTCTGTCCTCAAAGTCTTGGGCCACACACCCTCCAGGCTGGGCCCCTGGAGCCACACTTTAGGACTGTGCCTACCAATCCATGGGATTTCTACCAATTCCATGGTCCAAAATGGTACAAATTAGGAGAAATCTCAAAAATCTCTGAGGCCATCCCAATAGTGTAGGTCGCCCGGAAGAAACAAGGGCTGTCTGACACCAGCTGATAATCGACCTCCACTCATACCATAGATGGATGTCCCCAGAGAAGAATATTGAACCAGACAGGACACTAGGACATAATAGGATCCATTGCTTTGGGTTACAGGCATGTGTCCTCCAAAGCCTGATTCCAATACGAGCATAGGGGTTTTCCTGAGGCACCCATCAGAACTCATCTCGTCTCCACAAGGAAACCTGTGCATGGGAGCCATGACCAAAGCTTAGGAGAGTACTTCAGGGTCCTGGTGCCACCGCCCCATTCCAAAGCCCTCATGGACACAAAAACACATTAGGACCCATCCTCAGGAAAGTCCATTTCAACTCAGCCACCCCGGTTGCTCCGGCAGAGCCATCAGATCTAAACTGTCTTGTTGCTAGGAGACAATTGGAATGCGAGGCGGGCTTCCCAGGCATCCATCCAGGAACGGTGATCTGGAGTCATTCCATATGGGATGTACTGGAGCTGTCCAACAGTTCTCAATTGTCCCGCAGAAGGAATCCTTGAAGGGGGCATCACACAACTCCCAACGTGGGATAACCTCAATGGCCCCAAGATTCCTCTCCCTTCATGAAGCGACCGTCATGCACAGAAACTCCAACCTTAGCCAACCTCTGATCCTGGCCCTGACTTCAGATGCATGAGATATTGGTTCAGAAATGCAGGGGGTACCTGCCATGCCCTCAACCTGAAACCCAAGTCTAGCTTGTCTTCTCAGACTTCCGTCCTCACACTCCTGGCCCCGAAGCCCTCAAGTTTGGCAATACCGGACACACAATGCAGAACTCTGCCTGCGCTCTAGAAAAAAAATTATTGCCTCATGAGCTGCCCAGGCACCTTAAATGAGGGTAAACCTACACAGCACTCGACTTTACCCAAATTATATAGTCTCAACTGGGCACTAATGCACTGTCGAACACAACCTGAGCCCGGACCTCCTGACCAACACCCAGAAAGCTGACCGCACACTGAGCACATAAAACCCGCCATGGCCTTAGGTTATCATCTCTTCACTACCTCAGTTTTCAGGCTTCAGAACCGAGACCTTATCTCCAATCACTGCCCAGGGGTGAGTGTGATGCAGAAATAAGAACTCCTCCTTACCCATGGCAAGAACCCTTGTGGTTGGCACGTTGTCCAACGTTCAGTGTAGGAGAAACCAGCATTCACCCTGAGGCCCCACCCATTCTTGCGTGCGACGAGGGAATACATACGCATTGTGACCCACAGCATGAATCCTGTCCTCTAGTAAGTCCTCTCAGTGGCTGGACCATTAGATATCATAATGGGCTTGACATGTCCCTAGGCCCCAATTTTAACCAGATTTCTGACTGTCCAGTCGCCCCTCCCCAGGGCTCTACTCTGGAATTCATTATTTTGTGGGACACCTGAAGTTAAAAAAGAAAACAACAACAACAACAACAACAAAACGGACTTCTTCCAACCCACAGATTGACCCCAAACTCTTTGGACGGGGACAAACCACCTGAGAGTAAGACTCGTCCTTTTCCCATGAAGTCACCCAGAAATTCCACGACCATGAGTGACACGATATCCAGAGACAAAAACTTGAGCAGTAGCCTCACACACGCCCTTTTTTCAAATCCCGAAGCGTTCTCCTCATGGTCTGTAGATCGGTCCTGCCATACCCATGACCCGAAACATAAGCCGAGTTTGTGTTTTCAGACAACTGTCCAAACAGCCCTGGTCTACACAACCTACAGGCTCAGGCCCCTGGAGCCAAACCTGAGGACTGTACTTGCCCTCTACAAGGGAATTGTGTGTGCCCATTCCAATGGCCAAAACCCTTCTAATAGGATAAATCTCCAAAGTCAATGATCCATCTCAATAGTGGTGGCTTCCCAGGATAAACAGGGGTATCTGAGCCCAACTGAGCACCTACCTGCACTCAGACCCATAGACAGATGTCCCCAGAGGTAAAAAGGAAAGAACAGGCCCCTAGGCACTAATCAGATCCATTGCTTTGGTTTCCAGGCATCTCTCCTCAGAGGCCTGGATTTCAAAAGCAGCATATAGCTGTTTCTTGTCTCACCCATCAGAAAACATCTAATCTACACATGGGAAACTTGCACGTTGGAGCTGTGTCAAAGCCTCTGTTTAGGAGAACCCTTTAGGGCCCCAGGGCCACCGCTTCATTCCAAGGTCTCGATAGACACAAAAGCACATTAGGACCCATCCCCAGGGGTGTCCATTTCAACTCAGCGTCCTCGGTTGCTCCCCACAGATCCAGGAGATCTAACCTGTCTTGTTGCTAGGAGACAATTGGAATGCGAGGTGGGCTACCCAGACATCCATCCTTAGAACCCTGCTCAGTATCATTGGCCTGGAGCCAAACAACAGGTCTCAATTGTCCTGCAGAACACTCTCTGCAGTGGAGCTTCTCACAACTCCCATCGTGGGAAAACCCCCATGGCCTCGTGATGCCCCCCCATTCATGAAGGGGCCATCAGGGACAGAAACTCCAACTTGAGCGATCGTCTGATTCCCGCCCTGACTTCAGATGCACGAGATCTTGATTTAGGTCTGTAGATTGTGCCTGCCATGGCCTCACCCAAAAACCTAAGCCTAGCTTGTGTTCTCAGACTTTGGTCGTCAGACTACTGGCCCACAAGCCCTCCAGTTTGGCAATCCAGAACTACAATGCAGCACTCTGCCGGCCCTCCAGAAGAAAAACATTGCCCTCTGGGGCTACCCAGTAACCCAAAATGAGAATCAACCTGCACCGACCTTGCCTGTACCCCAAATACATAGGCAGACCAGGGCACTAATGCCCTTTCTGACACAGCCTGAGCCTGGACCCCTTGCCCCTCCCAGACAGCTGGTCGCACACTGAGCACATCGAGTCGCCATGGCCTTAGGTCGTCATCTCTTCCCAACCTCGGTTTTCAGGTTTCAGAACCTAGACCTTATCTCCAATCACTGCCCAGGGTTGAAGGTGATGCAGAAACCAGAACTCCTTCCCCATGGCAAGAAACCTTGTGGTTGGCATGTTGTCCAACGTTCAGTGTAGTTGAAAGCAGTGAGGCCCATGAGGCCCCGCCCATGCTCGCGGGCCACATTGGTCACAAACACACATTGTGACCCTCAGGCTGAGCCAAGTCCTCAAGTAAGGCCACTCAGTGGCTGGATGAAGAGATAGCATATTGGGCTTGCCATGCCCCTAGGCCCCAATTTTTAACCATAGTTCGGGTTGTCCCTTCAGTCTTCCCCACGGCTTGGCTTTGGAATTCCTCTTTTGGTGGGACACCTGAGGTAACAAAACTGAAATGAGTCCTCCCATCCCACAGACTGACGAAAAGCAATTGGAATCGGGCCAAATCCTCAGAGAGGAGGATTCGTCCATGGCCCATGAGGCCTCCCCGACATTCCACGGCCATCGCTGATACAAAATCCAGAGACAAAAGCCTGAGCAAGCACCTCAAACTCGCACTTTCTTCATATCCTGAAGAGTTCTTCTCATGGTTTGTAGATCGGGCCTGCCATACCTACGTCCCCAAACCTAAGCTGAGTTTGTGTTTTCAGACTTCTGTCCTCAAAGTCTTGGGCCACACACCCTCCAGGCTGGGCCCCTGGAGCCACACACTAGGACTGTGCCTACCAATCCATGGGATTTCTGCCATTTCCATGGTCCAAAATTGTACAAATTAGGAGAAACCTCCAAAATCTCTGAGGCCATCCCAATAGTGTAGGTCGCCCGGAACAAACAATGGCTGTCTGACACGAGCTGATAATCGACCTCCACTCATACCATTGATGGATGTCCCCAGAGAAGAAATTGAACCAGACAGGACCCTAGGCCATAATAGGATCTATTGCTTTGGGTTACAGGCATGTGTCCTCAAAAGCCTGATTCCAATACGAGCATAGGTGTTTTCCTGAGGCAACCATCAGAACTCATCTCGTCTCCACAAGGAAACCTGTGCATGGGAGCCATGTCCAAAGCTTAGGAGAGTACTTCAGGGTCCCGGTGCCACTGCCCCATTCCAAGGCCCTCATGGACACAAAAACACATTAGGACCCATCCTCAGGAAAGTCCATTTCAACTCAGCCATCCCGGTTGCTCCGGCAGAGCCATCAGATCTAAACTGTCTTGTTGCTAGGAGACAATTGGAATGCGAGGCGGGCTTCCTCGGCATCCATCCGCGAACGGTGCTCTCGAGTCATTCCATATGAAATGTCCTGGAGCTGTCCAACAGGTCTCAATTGTCATGCAGAAGGAATCCTTGAAGGGGGCATCCCACAACTCCCAACGTGGGATAACCTCAATGGCCCCGAGATTCCGCTCCCTTCATGAAGCGGCCGTTATGCACAGAAACTCCAACCTGAGCCAACATCTGATCCTCGCCCTGACTTCAGATGCATGAGATATTGGTTCAGATCTGCAGGGGGTACCTGCCATGCCCTCGCCCTGAAACCCATGTCTAGCTTGTCTTCTCAGGATTCCGTCCTCACACTCCTGGCCCCGAAGCCCTCAAGGTTGGCAATTCCGAACCCACAATGCAGCACTCTGCCTGTCGACTAGAAAATAAATTATTGCCTCATGAGCTGCCCAGGCACCTTAAATGAGGATAAACATACACAGCATTCGACGTTACCCAAATTATATAGTCTAACCTGGGCACTAATGCACTGTCGAACACAACCTGAGCCCGGACCTCCTGACCATCACCCAGAAAGATGACCGCACACTGAGCACATAAAACCCGCCGTGGCCTTAGGTCATCATCTCTTCCCTACCTCCGTTTTCAGGCTTCAGAACCGAGACCTTATCTCCAATCACTGCCCAGGGGTGAGTGTGATGCAGAAATCAGAACTCCTCCTAACCCATGGCAAGAACCCTTGTGGTTGGCACGTTGTCCAACGTTCAGTGTAGGAGAAACCAGCATTCACCCTGAGGCCCCACCCATTCTTGCGTGCGACGAGGGAATACGTACGCATTGTGACCCACAGCATGAGTCCTGTCCTCTAGTAAGTCCTCTCAGTGGCTGGACCATTAGATATCATAATGGGCTTGACATGTCCCTAGGCCCCAATTTTAACCAGATTTCTGACTGTCCAGTCGCCCCTCCCCAGGGCTCTACTCTGGAATTCCTCATTTTGTGGGACACCTGAAGTTAAAAAAGAAAACAACAACAACAACAACAACAAAACGGACTTCTTCCAGCCCACAGATTGACCCCAAACTCTTTGGACGGGGACAAACCACCTGAGAGTAAGACTCGTCCTTTTCCCATGAAGTCACCCAGAAATTCCACGACCATGAGTGACACGATATCCAGAGACAAAAACTTGAGCAGGAGCCTCACACTCGCCCTTTTTTCAAATCCCGAAGAGTTCTCCTCATGGTCTGTAGGTCAGTCCTGCCATACCTATGACCCGAAACATAAGCCGAGTTTGTGTTTTCAGACAACTGTCCAAACAGCCCTGGCCTACACAACCTACAGGCTCAGGCCACTTGAGCCAAACCTGAGGACTGTACTTGCCCTCTCCAAGGGATTTTGTGTGCCCATTCCAATGGCCACAACGCTTCTAATAGGATAAACCTCCAAAGTCCCTGATCCATCTCAATAGTGGTGGCTTCCCAGGAAAAACAGGGGCAATCTGAGCCCAACTGAGCACCTACCTGCACTCAGACCCATAGACAGATGTCTCCAGAGGGAAAAAGGAAAGAACAGGCCCCTAGGCACTAATCAGATCCATTGCTTTGGTTTTCAGGCATCTCTCCTCAGAGGCCTGGATATCAAAACAGCATATAGCTGTTTCTTGACTCACCCATCAGAAAACATCTCATCTACACATGGGAAACATACACGTTGGAGCTGTGTCAAAGCCTCTGTTTAGGAGAACCCTTTAGGGCCCTAGGGCCACCGCTTCATTCCAAGGTCTCCATAGACACAAAAGCACATTAGGACCCATTCCCAGGGGTGTCCATTTCAACTCAGCGTCCTCGGTTGCTCCCCACAGATCCAGGAGATCTAACCTCTTGTTGCTAGGAGACAATTGGAATGCGAGGTGGGCTAGCCAGCCATCCATCCTTAGAACCCTGCTCAGAATCATTGGCCTAGACCCAAGCAACAGGTCTCAATTGTCCTGCAGAAGACTCTCTGCAGGTTGAAGCTTCTCACAACTCCCATCGTGGGAAAACCCCCATGGCCTCGTGATGCCCCCCCCATTCATGAAGTGGGCATCAGGGACAGAAACTCCAACCTGAGCGATCGTCTGATCCTCGCCCTGACTTCAGATGCACGAGATGTCGATTCACGTCTGTAGATTGTGCCTGCCATGGCCTCACCCAGAAACCTAAGCCTAGCTTGTGTTCTCAGACTTTGGTCGTCAGACTACTGGCCCACAAGCCCTCCAGTTTGGCAATCCAGATCTACAATGCAGCACCCTGTCCGCCCACCAGAAGAAAAACATTGTCCTCTGGGGCTAACCAGTAACCCCAAATGAGGATCAACCTGCACCGAACTTGGCTGTACCCCAAATACATAGGCTGACCAGGGCACTAATGCCCTTTCTGACACAGCCTGAGCCTGGACCCCCTGGCCCCTCCCAGAAAGCTGGCCGCACACTGAGCACATCGAGCCGCCGTGGCCTTAAGTCGTCATCTTTTCCCAACTTAGGTTTTCAGATTTCAGAACCTAGACCTTATCTACAATCACTGCCCAGGGTTGAAGGTGATGCAGAAATCAGAACTCCTTCCCCATGGTAAGAAACCTTGTGGTTGGCATGTTGTCCAAACTTCAGTGTAGTTGAAACCAGTGTGGCCCATGAGGCCTTGCCCATGCTCGCCGGCCACATTGGTCACAAACGCACATTGTGACCCTCAGGCTGAACCCAGTCCTCAAGTAAGGCCACTCAGTGGCTGGATGAAGAGATAGCATATTGGGCTTGCCATGCCCCTAGGCCCCAATTTTTAACCATAGTTCGGGTTGTCCCTTCAGTCTTCCCCACGGCTTTGCTTTGGAATTCCTCTTTTGGTGGGACACCTGAGGTAACAAAACTGAAATGAGTCCTCCCATCCCACAGATTGACGAAAAGCAATTGGGAATAGGGCCAAATCCTCAGAGAGGAAGATTCGTCCATGGCCCATGAGGCCTCCCCAACATTCCACGGCCATCGCTGATACAAAATCCAGAGATAAAAGCCTGAGCAAGAGCCTCAGACTCGCACTTTCTTCATATCCTGAAGAGTTCTTCTCATGGTTTGTAGATCGGGCCTGCCATACCTACGTCCCCAAACCTAAGCTGAGTTTGTGTTTTCAGACTTCTGTCCTCAAAGTCTTGGGCCACACACCCTCCAGGCTGGGCCTCTGGAGACACACATTAGGACTGTGTCTACCAATCCATGGGAATTCTGCCCATTCCATGGTCCAAAATCATACAAATTAGGAGAAACCTCCAAAGTCCCTGAGGCCATCACAATAGTGTAGGTCGCCCGGAACAAACAAGGGCTGTCTGACACCAGCTGATAATCGACCTCCACTCATACCATAGATGGATGTCCCCAGAGAAGAAGATTGAACCAGACAGGACCCTAGGCCATAATAGGATCCATTGCTTTGGGTTACAGGCATGTGTCCTCAAAAGCCTGATTCCAATACGAGCATAGGGGTTTTCCTGTGGCACCCATCAGAACTCATCTCGTCTCCACAAGGAAACCTGTGCATGGGAGCCATGTCCAAAGCTAGGAGAGTACTTCAGGGTCCCGGTGCCACCGCCCCATCCCAAGGCCCTCATGGACACAAAAACACATTAGGACCCATCCTCAGGAAAGTCCATTTCAACTCAGCCACCCCGGTTGCTCTGGCAGAGCCATCAGATCTAAACTGTCTTGTTGCTAGGAGACAATTGGAATGTGAGGCGGGCTTCCCAGGCATCCATCCGCGAAAGGTGCTCTGGAGTCATTCCATATGGGATGTCCTGGAGCTGTCCAACAGGTCTCAATTGTCCCGCAGAAGGAATCCTTGAAGGGGGCATCCCACAACTCCCAACGTGGGAAAACCTCAATGGCCCCGAGATTCCACTCCCTTCACGAAGCGGCCGTCATGCACAGAAACTCCAACCTGAGCCAACATCTGATCCTCGCCCTGAATTCAGATGCATGAGATATTGGTACAGATCTGCAGGGGGTACCTGCCGTGCCCTCAACCTGAAACCCAAGTCTAGCTTGTCTTCTCAGACTTCCGTCCTCACACTCCTGGCCCCGAAGCCCTCAAGGTTGGCAATTCCGGACCCACAATGCAGCACTCTGCCTGCGCTCTAGAAAAAAAATTATTGCCTCAGGAGCTGCCCAGGCACCTTAAATGAGGATAAACCTACACAGCACTCGACGTTACCCAAATTATATAATCTAACCTGGGCACTAATGCACTGTCGAACACAACCTGAGCCCGGATCTCCTGACCAAAACCCAGAAAGCTGATCGCACAATGAGCACATGAAACCCGCCATGGCCTTAGGTCATCATCTCTTCCCTACCTCCGTTTTCAGGCTTCAGAACCGAGACCTTATCTCCAATCACTGCCCAGGGGTGAGTGTGATGCAGAAATCAGAACTCCTCTTTACCCATGGAAAGAACCATTGTGGTTGGCACGTTGTCCAACGTTCAGTGTAGGAGAAACCAGCATTCACCCTGAGGCACCGCCCATTCTTGCGTGCGACGAGGGCATACATATGCATTGTGACCCTCAGCATGAGTCCTGTCCTCTAGTAAGTCCTCTCAGTGGCTGGACCATTAGATGTCATAATTGGCTTGACATGTCCCTAGGCCCCAATTTTTAACCAGATTTCTGATTGTCCAGTCGCCCCTCCCCAGGGCTCTACTATGGAATACCTCATTTGGTGGGACACCTGAGGTTAAAAAAGAAAACAACAACAACAACAACAAGAAAAAAACGGACTTCTTCCAGCCCACAGATTGACCCCAAACTCTTTGGACGGGGCCAAACCACCAGAGAGTAAGACTCGTCCATTTCCCATGAAGTCACCCAGAAATTACACGACCATGAGTGACACGATATTCAGAGACAAAAACTTGAGCAGGAGCCTCACACACGCCCTTTTTTCAAATCCTGAAGAGTTCTCCTCATGGTCTGTAGGTCAGTCCTGCCATACCTATGACCCGAAACATAAGCCGAGTTTGTGTTTTCAGACAACTGTCCAAACAGCCCTGGCCTACACAACCTACAGGCTCAGGCCCCTGGAGCCAAACCTGAGGACTGTACTTGCCCTCTCCAAGGGTATTGTGTGTGCCCATTCCAATGGCCACAACCCTTCTAATAGGATAAACCTCCAAAGTCCCTGATCCATCTCAATAGTGGTGGCTTCCCAGGAAAAACAGGGGCAATCTGAGCCCAACTGAGCACCTACCTGCACTCAGACCCATAAACAGATGTCTCCAGAGGTAAAAAGGAAAGAACAGGCCCCTAGGCACTAATCAGATCCACTGCTTTGTTTTCCAGGCATCTCTCCTCAGAGGCCTGGATATCAAAACAGCATATAGCTTTTTCTTGACTCACCCATCAGAAAACATCTCATCTACACATGGGAAACTTGCACGTTGGAGCTGTGTCAAAGCCTCTGTTTAGGAGAACCCTTTAGGGCCCCAGTGCCACCGCTTCATTCCAAGGTCTCCATAGACACAAAAGCACATTAGGACCCATCCCCAGGGGTGTCCATTTCAACTCAGCGTCCTCGGTTGCTCCCCACAGAACCAGGAGATCTAAACTGTCTTGTTGCTAGGAGACAATTGGAATGCGAGGTGGGCTACCCAGCCATCCATCCTTAGAACCCTGCTCAGAATCATTGGCCTGGACCCAAGCAACAGGTCTCAATTGTCCTGCAGAAGACTCTCTGGAGTTTGAAGCTTCTCACAACTCCCATCGTGGGAAAATCCCCATGGCCTCGTGATGACCCCCCCATTCATGAAGGGGCCATCAGGGACAGAAACTCCAACCTGAGCGATCATCTGATCCTCGCCCTGACTTCAGATGCACGAGATCTCGATTCAGGTCTGTAGATTATGCCTGCCATGGCCTCACCCAGAAACCTAAGCCTAGCTTGTGTTCTCAGACTTTGGTCGTCAGACTACTGGCCCACAAGCCCTCCAGTTTGGCAATCCAGAATTACAATGCAGCACCCTGCCCGCCCTCCAGAAGAAAAACATTGTCCTCTGGGGCTAACCAGTAACCCAAATGAGGATCAACCTGCACCGAACTTGGCTGTACCCCAAATACATAGGCTGACCAGGGCACTAATGCCCTTTCTGACACAGCCTGAGCCTGGACCCCCTGGCCCATCCCAGACAGCTGGCTGCACACTGAGCACATCGAGCCGCCGTGGCCTTAGGTCGTCATCTTTTCCAAACCTCGGTTTTCAGGTTTCAGAACCTAGACCTTATCTCCAATCACTGCCCAGGGTTGAAGGTGATGCAGAAATCAGAACTCCTTCCCCATGGCAAGAAACCTTGTGGTTGGCATGTTGTCCAAAGTTCAGTGTAGTTGAAACCAGTGTGGCCCATGAGGCCCGGCCCATGCTCGCCGGCCACATTGGTCACAAACGCACATTGTGACCCTCAGGCTGAGCCCAGTCCTCAAGTAAGGCCACTCAGTGGCTGGATGAAGAGATAGCATATCTGGCTTGCCATGCCCCTAGGCCCCAATTTTTAACCATAGTTCGGGTTGTCCCTTCAGTCTTCCCCAGGGCTTTGCTTTGGAATTCCTCTTTTGGTGGGACACCTGAGGTAACAAAACTGAAATGAGTCCTCCCATCCCACAGATTGACGAAAAGCAATTGGGAATCGAGCCAAATCCTCAGAGAGGAGGATTCGTCCATGGCCCATGTGGCCTCCCCGACATTCCACGGCCATCGCTGATACAAAATCCAGAGACAAAAGCCTGAGCAAGCGCCTCAGACTCGCACTTTCTTCATATCCTGAAGAGTTCTTCTCATGGTTTGTAGATCGGGCCTGCCATACCTACGTCCCCAAACTAAGCTGAGTTTGTGTTTTCAGACTTCTGTCCTCAAAGTCTTGGGCCACACACCCTCCAGGCGGGGCCCCTGGAGACACACATTAGGACTGTGCCTACCAATCCATGGGAATTCTGCCCATTCCATGGTCCAAAATCATACAAATTAGGAGAAACCTCCAAATTCCCTGAGGCCATCCCAATAGTGTAGGTCGCCCGGAACAAACAAGGGCTGTCTGACACCAGCTGATAATCGACCTCCACTCATACCATAGATGGATGTCCCCAGAGAAGAAGATTGAACCAGACAGGACCCTAGGCCATAATAGGATCCATTGCTTTGGGTTACAGGCATGTGTCCTCAAAACCTGATTCCAATACGAGCATAGGGGTTTTCCTGAGGCACCCATCAGAACTCATCTCATCTCCACAAGGAAACCTTTGCATGGGAGCCATGTCCATAGCTTAGGAGAGTACTTCAGGTTCTCGGTGCCACCGCCCCATTCCAAGGCCCTCATGGACACAAAAACACATTAGGACCCATCCTCAGGAATGTCAATTTCAACTCAGCCACCCCGGTTGCTCCGGCAGAGCCATCAGATCCAAACTCTCTTGTTGCTAGGAGACAATTGGAATGCGAGGCGGGCTTCCCAGCCATCATCCGCGAACGGTGCTCTGGAGTTATTCCATATGGGATGTCTTGGAGCTGTCCAACAGGTCTCAATTGTCCCGCAGAGGGAATCCTTGAAGGGGGCATCCCACACCTCCCAACGTGGGAAAACCTCAATGGCCCCGATATTCCGCTCCCTTCATGAAGCTGCCGTCATGCACAGAAACTCCAACCTGAGCCAACGTCTGATCCTCGCCCTGACTTCAGATGCATGAGATATTGGTTCAGATCTGCAGGGGGTACCTGCCGTGCCCAACCTGAAACCCAAGTCTAGCTTGTCTTCTCAGACTTCCGTCCTCACACTCCTGGCCCCGAAGCCCTCAAGGTTGGCAATTCCGGACCCACAATGCAGCACTCTGCCTGCCCTCTAGAAAAAAATTATTGCCTCATGAGCTGCCCAGGCACCTTAAATGAGGATAAACCTACACAGCACTCGACGTTACCCAAATTATATAGTCTAACCTGGGCACTAATACACTGTCGAACACAATCTGAGCCCGGATCTCCTGACCAACACCCAGAAAGCTGACCGCACACTGAGCACATAAAACCCGCCATGGCCTTAGGTCATCATCTCTTCCCTACCTCCGTTTTCAGGCTTCAGAACTGAGACCTTATCGTCAATCACTGCCCAGGGGTGAGTGTGATGCAGAAATCAGAACTCCTCCTTACCCATGGCAAGAACCCTTGTGGTTGGCACGTTGTCCAACGTTCAGTGTAGGAGAAACCAGCATTCACCCTGAGGCCCCGCCCATTCTTGCCTGCGAAGAGGGCATACATATGCATTGTGACCCTCAGCATGAGTCCGGTCCTCTAGTAAGTACTCTCAGTGGCTGGACATTTAGATGGCATAATGGGCTTGACATGTCCCTATGCCCCAATTTTTAACCAGATTTCTGATTGTCCAGTCGCCCCACCCCAGGGCTCTACTCCGGAATCCCTCATTTGGTGGGACTCCTGAGGTTAAAAAAGAAAACAACAACAACAAGAACAACAACAAAAAAAACGGACTTCTTCCAGCCCACAGATTGACCCCAAACTCTTTGGACGGGTCCAAACCACCAGAGAGTAAGACTCGTCCATTTCCCATGAAGTCACCCAGAAATTCCACGACCATGAGTGACACGAAATCCAGAGACAAAAACTTGAGCAGGAGCCTCACACTCGCCCTTTTTTTAAATCCCGAAGAGTTCTCCTCATAGTCTGTAGGTCAGTCCTGCCATAACTATGACCCGAAACATAAGCCGATTTTGTGTTTTCAGACAACTGTCCAAACAGCACTGGCTTACACAACCTAAGGGCTCAGGCCCCTGGAGCCAAACCTGAGGACTGTACTTGCCCTCTCCAAGGGAATTGTGTGTGCCCATTCCAATGGCCACAACCCTTCTAATAGGATAAACCTCCAAAGTCCCTGATCCATCTCAATAGTGGTGGCTTCCCAGGAAAAACAGGGGCAATCTGAGCCCAAATGAGCACCTACCTGCACTCAGACCCATAGACAGATGTCTCCAGAGGGAAAAAGAAAAGAACAGGCCCCTAGGCACTAATCAGATCCATTGCTTTGGTTTCCAGGCATCTCTCCTCAGAGGCCTGGATATCAAAACAGCATATAGCTGTTTCTTGACTCACCCATCAGAAAACATCTCATCTACACATGGGAAACTTGCACGTTGGAGCTGTGTCAAAGCCTCTGTTTAGGAGAACCCTTTAGGTCCCCAGTGCCACCGCTTCAATCCAAGGTCTCCATAGACACAAAAGCACATTAGCGCCCTTCCCCAGGGGTGTCCATTTCAACTCAGCGTCCTCGGTTGCTCCCCACAGAACCAGGAGATCTAAACTGTCTTGTTGCTAGGAGACAATTGGAATGCGAGGTGGGCTACCCAGCCATCCATCCTTAGAACCCTGCTCAGAATCATTGGCCTGGACCCAAGCAACAGGTCTCAATTGTCCTGCAGAAGACTCTCTGCAGTTTGGAGCTTCTCACAACTCCCATCGTGGGAAAATCCCCATGGCCTCGTGATGCCCCCCCCCATTCATGAAGGGGCCATCAGGGACAGAAACTCCAACCTGAGCGATCGTCTGATCCTCGCCCTGACTTCAGATGCACGAGATCTCGATTCAGGTCTGTAGATTGTGCCTGCCATGGCCTCACCCAGAAACCTAAGCCTAGCTTGTGTTCTCAGACTTTGGTCGTCAGACTACTGGCCCACAAGCCCTCCAGTTTGGCAATTCAGAAATACAATGCAGCACCCTGCCCGCCCTCCAGAAGAAAAACATTGTCCTCTGGGGCTACCCAGTAACCCCAAATAAGGATCAACCTGCACCGAACTTGGCTGTACCCCAAATACATAGGCTGACCAGGGCACTAATGCCCTTTCTGACACAGCCTGAGCCTGGACCCCCTGGCCCCTCCCAGACAGCTGGCCGCACACTGAGCACATCGAGCCGCCGTGGCCTTATGTCGTCATCTTTTCCCAACCTCGGTTTTCAGGTTTCAGAACCTAGACCTTATCTACAATCACTGCCCAGGGTTGAAGGTGATGCAGAAATCAGAACTCCTTCCCCATGGCAAGAAACCTTGTGGTTGGCCTGTTGTCCAAAGTTCAGTGTAGTTGAAACCAGTGTGGCCCATGAGGCCTTGCCCATGCTCGCCGGCCACATTGGTCACAAACGCACATTGTGACCCTCAGGCTGAACCCAGTCCTCAAGTAAGGCCACTCAGTGGCTGGATGAAGAGATAGCATATGGGCTTGCCATGCCCCTAGGCCCCAATTTTTAACCATAGTTCGGGTTGTCCCTTCAGTCTCCCACGGCTTTGCTTTGGAATTCCTCTTTCGGTGGGACACCTGTGGTAACAAAACTGAAATGAGTCCTCCCATCCCACAGATTGACGAAAAGCAATTGGAATCGGGCCAAATCCTCAGAGAGGAAGATTCGTCCATGGCCCATGAGGCCTCCCGGACATTCCACGGCCATCGATGATACAAAATCCAGAGACAAAAGCCTGAGCAAGCGCCTCAGACTCGCACTTTCTTCATATCCTGAAGAGTTCTTCTCATGGTTTGTAGATCGGGCCTGCCATACCTACGTCCCCAAACCTAAGCTGAGTTTGTGTTTTCAGACTTCTGTCCTCCAAGTCTTGGGCCACACACCCTCTAGGCTGGGCCCCTGGAGACACACTTTAGGACTGTGCCTACCAATCCATGGGAATTCTACCCATTCCATGGTCCAAAATCGTACATATTAGGAGAAACCTCCAAAGTCCCTGAGGCCATCCCAATAGTGTAGGTCGCCCGGAACAAACAAGGGCTGTCTGACACCAGCTGATAATCGACCTCCACTCATACCATAGATGGATGTCCCCAGAGAAGAAGATTGAACCAGACAGGACCCTAGGCCATAATAGGATCCATTGCTTTGGGTTACAGGCATGTGTCCTCAAAAGCCTGATTCCAATACGAGCATAGGGGTTTTCCTGAGGCACCAATCAGAACTCATCTCGTCTCCACAAGGAAACCTGTGCATGGGAGCCATGTCCAAAGCTTAGGAGAGTACTTCAGGGTCCCGGTGCCACTGCCCCATTCCAAGGCACTCATGGACACAAAAACACATTAGGACCCATCCTCAGGAAAGTCCATTTCAACTCAGCCACCCCGGTTGCTCCTGCAGAGCCATCAGATCTAAACTGTCTTGTTGCTAGGAGACAATTGGAATGCGAGGCGGGCTTCCCAGGCATCCATCCGCGAACGGTGCTCTGGAGTCATTCCATATGGGATGTCCTGGAGCTGTCCAACAGGTCTCAATTGTCCTGCAGAAGGAATCCTTGAAGGGGGCATCCCACAACTCCCAACGTTGGAAAACCTCAATGGCCCCGAGATTCTGCTCCCTTCACGAAGCGGCCATCACGCACAGAAACTCCAACCTGAGCCAACGTCTGAACCTCGCCCTGACTTCAGATGCATGAGATATTGGTTCAGATCTGCAGGGAGTACCTGCCGTGCCCTCGGCCTGAAGCCCAAGTCTAGCTCGTCTTCTCAGATTCCGTCCTCACACTCTTTGCCCCTTAGCCCTCAAGTTTGACTCTTCCGGACCCACAATGCAGCACTCTGCCTGCCTTCTAGAAAAAAAATTATTGCCTCATGAGCTGCCCAGGCAACTTAAATGAGGATAAACCTACACAGCACTCGACGTTACCCAAATTATATAGTCTAACCTGGGCACTAATGCACTGTCGAACACAATCTGAGCCCGGACCTCCTGACCAAGACCCAGAAAGCTGACCGCACCCTGAGCACATAAAACCCGCCATGGACTTAGATCGTAATCTCTCACCAACTGCGATTTTTCAGGCTTCAGAACCGAGACCTTATCTCCAACCACTGCCCAGGGATGAAAATGATGAAGAAATCAAAACACCTTCCCCATGGCAAGAGACCTTGTGATTGGCATGTTGTCCAAGGTCCAGTATAGTTGAAACCAGTGTGGCCCATGAGGCCCCGCCCATGCTCGCGTGCCACGTTGGTCACAAACACACACTGTGACCCTCACCCTGAGCCCAGCCCTCAAGTAAGGCCTCTCAGTGGCTGGATGAAGAGACAGCTTATTGTGCCTGCATTGCCCCTAGGCCCCATTTTTTAACCATAGTTTGGGTTTTCCCTTCACTCTTCCCCAGGGCTCAGCTTTGGAATTCCTCTTTTGTTCAGGCACCTGAGGTAAAAAACCTGAAAGGAGACCTCCCATCCCTCAGATTGACGAAAAACAGTTGGGATAGGGCCAAATACACAGAGAGGAAGATTCGTCCATGGCCCATGAGTTCTCCCCACATTCCACGGCCATCGTTGATATAAAATCCAAATGCAAAAGCCTGAGCAAGTTCCTCAGAATCGCTCTTTCTTCATATCTTGAAGATTTCCTCTCATGATTTGTAGATTGGGCCTGATATACCTACATCCCCAAACCTAAGCTGAGTTTGTGCTTTCAGACTACTGTCCTCAAAGTCCTGGGCCACACACCCTCAGGCTGGGGCCCCTGAAGCCACACATTAGGACTGTGCCTACCCAATCCATGGGAATTCTGCCCATTCCATTGTCCAAAATCGTACAAATTAGGAGAACTCTCCAAAGCCCCGAGTCCATCCCAATAGTGTAGGTCTCCGGGGACAAACGAGGGAGGTAAGACACCAGGTGAGCATCTACCTCCACTCATTCCATAGATGAATATCCCCAGAGAAGAAGAATGAACAAGACAGGACCCTAGGCCATAATCGAATACATTGCTTTGGTTTACAAACATGTCTCTCCAAAAGTCTGGATTCCTATACCAGCATAATGGGTTTCCTGAGGGACCCATCAGAACAAATCTCCTCTCCACAAGCAAACTTGTGCATGGGAGCTATGTCAAAAGCTTAGGAGAATACTTCAGGGTCCCAGTGCCACCGCCCCATTTCAAGGTCCTCATGGACACAAACACACATTAGGGCCCATCCTCAGGAAAGTCCATTTCAACTCAGCCACCCCGGTTGCTCCCGCAGAGAGATCCGATCTCAACTGTATTGTGGCTAGTAGACAATTGGATTGCGAGGCGGGCTTCCTTGGCATCCATTCTCCAAGGGTGCTCTGGTCATTCCATATGGGATGTCCTGGAGCTGCCCAACAGGTCTCAATTGTCACAGAGAAGGAATCATTGAAGGGGGCATCCCACCACTCCCATGTCGGAAAACCTCCATGGCCTTGAGATTCCGCTCCGTTCATGAAGGGGTAGTCATGCACAGAAACTCCAACCTGAGCCAACGTCTGATCCTCGCCATGACTTCAGATGCTTAAGGTTTTGGTTGCGACTGCAGGGGTTCCAGCCGTGCTCTCGGCCTGAAACTCAAGTCTAGCTTGTGTTCTCAGATTTCTGTCCTCACACTCCTGGCCCAGAAGCCCAAAAGTTTGGCAATTCTGGACCCACAATGCAGCACTCTGCCTGCCCTCTAGAAAAAATATCTTGCCTAATGAGGTGCCCAGGGACCTCAAATGAGGATAAACCTACACGGCACTCGACTGTACCCAAATTATATAGTCTAACCTGGGCACTAATGCACTGTCTGACACAACCTGAGCCAGAACCTCCTGACCATCACCCAGGAGGCTGACCGCACACTGAGCATATCAGACACGCCATCGCCTTAGGTCGTCATCTCTTCCCAACTACGATTATTCAGGCTTCAGAACCTTTACCTTATGTCCAATCACTGCTCACGATTGAAAATGATGCAGAAATCAGAACACCTTCCCCATGGCAAGAGACCTTGTTATTGGCATGTTGTGCAAGGTCCAGTGTAGTTGAAACCAGTTTGGCCCATGAGGCCCCGCCCATGCTCGCGGGCCACATTTGTCACAAACACACATTTGACTCTCAGCCTGAGCCCAGTCCTCAAGTAAGGCCACTCAGTGGCTGGATGAAGAAACAGCTTATTGGGCCTGCCATGCCCCTAGGCCCCAAATTTTTAACCATAGTTTGGGTTGTCCCTTCACTCTTCCCCAGGGCTCTGCTTTAGAATACTTCTTTTGTTCGGACACCTGAGGTAATAAACCTGAAAGGAGACCTCCCATCCCACAGATTGACGAAAAATAATTGGGACCGCCCCAATCCACAGAGAGGATATTCGTCCATGGCCCATGAGGCCTCCCCACATTCCACGGCCATCATTGATATAAAATCCAGAGACAAAAGCCTGAGCAAGTGCCTCAGACTCGCTCTTTCTTCATATCCTGAAGAGTTCTTCTCATGGTTTGTAGATTGGGCCTGCCATACCTACGTCCCCAAACATAAGGTGAGTTTGTGTTTTCAGACTTCTGTCCTCAAAGTCCTGGGCCACACACCCTCCAGGCTGGGGCCCCTGGAGCCACACATTCGGACTGTGCCTACCCAATCCATGGGAATTCTGCCCATTCCATTGTCCAAAATCTTACAAATTGGGAGAACTCTCCAAGGTCCCCGAGGCCATCTCAATAGTGTACGTCTACAGGGACAAACAAGGGTCGTCTGACACCAGGTGAGCATCTACCTCCACTCATTCCATAGACGGATATCCCCAGAGAAGAAGATTGAACCAGACAGGATCCTAAGTAATAATCGGATCCATTGCTTTGGTTTACAGGCATGTCTCCTCAAGAGCCTGGATTCCAAGACCAGCATAAGGGTTTTCCTGAGGCACCCATCAGAACAAATCTCCTTTCCACAAGGAAACTTGTGCATGGGAGCTATGTCAAAAGCGTAGGAGTATACTTCAGGGTTACGGTGCCACCGCCCCATTCCAAGGCCTTCATGGACAAAACACACTTTAGGCCCCATCCTCAGGAATGTCCATTTCAACTCAGCCACCCCGGTTGCTTCCGCAGAGCCATCCGATCACAACTGTATTGTAGCTAGGAGACAATTGGAATGAGAGGCGGGCTTCCCTGGCATCCATCCTCGAACGGTGCTCTGGAGTCATTCCATATGGGATGTCCTGGATCTGCCCAACAGGTCTCAATTGTCCCGCAGAAGGAATCCTTGAAGGGGGCATCACAAAACTCCCAACGTGGGAAAATCTCCATGGCCTTGAGATTCCGCTCCTTTCTTGAAGGGGCAGTCATGCACAGAAACTACAACCTGAGCCAACGTCTGATACTCGCCGTGACTTCAGATGCTTAGATATTGTTTCCGATCTGCAGGGGGTAACTACACTGCCCTCGGCCTGAAGCCCAAGTCTATCTTGTGTTCTCAGACTTCTGTCCTCAAACTCCTGGCCCAGAAATCCTCCATTTTGGCAATTCCGGACCCACAATGCAGCACTTTGCCTGCCCTCTAGAAAAAATATCTTGCCTAATGAGGTGCCCAGGCACCTCAAATGAGGATAAACCTACAGGGCACTCGACTGTACCCAAATTATATAGTCTAACTTGGGCACTAGTGCACTGTCTGACACAACCTGAGCCAGAACCTCCTGACCAACACCCAGGCAGTTGACCGCACATTGAGCATATCAGACGCGCCATCGCCTTAGATCGTCATCTATTCCCTACTGCGATTTTTCAAGCTTGGGAACCTAGACCTTATCTCCAACCACTGCCCAGGGATGAAAATGATGCAGAAATCAGAAGACCTTCCCCATAACAAGAGACCTTGTGTTTCGCATGTTGTCGAAGGTCCAGTTTAGTTGAAACCAGTGTGGCCCATGAGGCCCCGCCCATGCTCGCGTGCCACGTTGGTCACAACACACACTGTGACCCTCAGCCTGAGCCCAGCCCTCAAGTAAAGCCTCTCAGTCGCTGGATGAAGAGACAGCTTATAGTGCCTGGCATACCCCTAGGCCCCAATTTTTAACCATAGTTTGGGTTTTCCCTTGACTCTTCCCCAGGGCTCTGCTTTGGAATTCCTCTTTTGTTCAGACACCTGAGATAATAAACCTGAAAGGAGACCTCCCATCCCACAGATTGAGGAATAACAATTGGGATCGGGCTAAATCAACAGATAGGAAGATTCGTCCATGGCCCATGAGTCCTCCCCACATTCCACGGCCATCGTTGATATAAAATCCAAATGCAAAAGCCTGAGAAAGTGCCTCAGAATCGCTCTTTCTTCATATCCTGAAGATTTCTTCTCATGATTTGTAGATTGGGCCTGCCATACCTACATCCCCAAACCTAAGCTGAGTTTGTGTTTTCAGACTTCTGATCTAAAAGTCCTGGGCAACACACCCTCAGGTTGGGGCCCCTGAAGCCACACATTAGGACTGTGCCTACCCAATCCATGGGAATTCTGCCCATTCCATTGTCCAAAATCGTACAAATTATGAGAACTCTCCAAAGTCCCCGAGGCAATCCCAATAGTGTAGGTCTCCGGGGACAAACAAGGACGGTCTGACACCAGGTGAGCATCTACCTCAACTCATTCCATAGATGAATATCCCCAGAGAAGAAGAATGAACAAGACAGGACCCTAGGCCATAATCGAATACATTGCTTTGGTTTACAGGCATGTCTCTTTTAAAGTCTGGATTCCAATACCAGCATAATGGGTTTCCTGAGGCACCCATCAGAACAAATCTCCTCTCCACAAGGAAACTTGTGCATGGGAGCTATGTCAAAAGCTTAGGAGAATACTTCAGTGTCCCAGTGCCACCGCCCCATTTCAAGGCCCTCATGGACACAAACACACATTAGGGCCCATCCTCAGGAAAGTCCATTTCAACTCAGCCACCACGGTTGCTCCCGCAGAGGGATCCGATCTCAACAGTATTGTGGCTAGTAGACAATTGGATTGCGAGGCGGGCTGCCTGGCATCCATCCTCCAACGGTGCTCTGGAGTCATTCCATATGGGATGCCCTGGAGCTGCCCAACAGTTCTCAATTGTCACACAGAAGGAAACATTGAAGGGGGCATCCCACCACTCCCACGTCGGAAAACCTCCATGGCCTTGAGATTCCGCTCCTTTCTAGAAGGGGCATTCATGCACAGAAACTCCAACCTGAGCCAACGTCTGATCCTCGCCGAACTTCAGATGCTTGAGATTTTGGTTGCGACTGCAGGGAGTACCAGCCGTGCCCTCGGCCTGAAACTCAAGTCTAGCTTGTGTTCTCAGACTTCTGTCCTCACATTCCTGGCCCGAAGCCCAAAAGTTTGGCAATTCCGGACCCACAATGCAGCACTCTGCCTGCCCTTTAGAAAAAATATCTTGCCTAATGAGGTACCCAGGCACCACAAATGAGGATAAACCTACACGGCACTCGACTGTACCCAAATTATATAGTCTAACCTGGGCACTAATACACTGTCTGACACAACTTGAGTCAGAACCTCCTGGCCAACACCCAGGTAGCTGACCGCACACTGAGCATATAAGACGCGCCATCGCCTTAGGTCGTCATCTCTTCCCAACTGCGGTTTTTCAGGCTTCAGAACCTATACCTTATGTCCAATCACTGCTCACGATTGAAAATGATGCAGAAATCAGAACACCTTCCCCATGGCAAGAGACCTTGTGATTGGCATGTTGTCCAAGGTCCAGTGTAGTTGAAACCAGTGTGGCCCATGAGGCCCCGCCCATGCTCGCGGGCCACATTTGTCACAAACACACATTTGACCCTCAGCCTGAGCCCAGCCTTCAAGTAAGGCCTCTCAGTGGCTGGATGTCGAGAGAGCTTATTGTGCCTGCCATGCCCCTAGGCCCCAATTTTTAACCATAGTTTGGGTTTTTCCTTCACTCTTCCCCAGGGCTCTGCTTTGGAATTCCGCTTTTGTTCAGACACCTGAGGTAATAAACCTGAAAGGAGACTTCCCATCACGCAGATTGACGAAAAACAATTGGGGTCGGGTCAAATCCACAGATAGGAAGATTTGTCCATGACCCATGAGTCCACCCCACATTCCACGGCCATCGTTGATATAAAATCCAAATGCAAAAGCCTGAGCAAGTGCCTCAGACTCGCTCTTTCTTCATATCCTGAAGATTTCTTCTCATGATTTGTAGATTGGGCCTGCCATACCTACATCCCCAAACCTAAGCTGAATTTGTTTTCAGACTTCTGTCCTCAAAGTCCTAAGCCACACACCCTCAGGTAGGGGCCCCTGAAGTCACACATTAGGACTGTGCCTACCCAATCCATGGGAATTCTGCCCATTCCATCGTCCAAAATCGTACAAATTAGGAGAACTCTCCAAATTCCCCGAGGTCATCCCAATAGTGTAGGTCTCCGGGGACAAACGAGGGAGGTAAGACACCAGGTGAGCATCTACCTCCACTCATTCCATAGATGAATATCCCCAGAGAAGAAGAATGAACAAGACAGGACCCTAGGCCATAATTGAATACATTGCTTTGGTTTACAGGCATGTCTCTTCAAAAGTCTGGATTCCAATACCAGCATAATGGGTTTCCTGAGGCACCCATCAGAACAAATCTCCTCTCCACAAGGAAACTTGTGCATGGGAGCTATGTCAAAAGCTTAGGAGAATACTTCAGGGTCCCAGTGCCACCGCCCCATTTCAAGGCCCTCATGGACACAAACACACATTAGGGCCCATCTTCAGGAAAGTCCATTTCAACTCAGCCACCCAGGTTGCTCCCGCAGAGGGATCCAATCTCAACTGTATTGTGGCTAGTAGACAATTGGATTGCGAGGCGGGCTTCCCTGACATCCATCCTCCAAGGGTGCTGTGGAGTCATTCCATATGGGATGTCCTGGAGCTGCCCAACAGGTCTCAATTGTCACACAGAAGGAATCATTGAAGGGGGCATCCCACCACTCCCACGTCGGAAAACCTCCATGGCCTTGAGATTCCGCTCCGTTCATGAAGGGGCAGTCATGCACAGAAACTACAACCTGAGCCAACGTCTGATCCTCGCCGTAACTTCAGATGCTTGAGATTTTGGTTGCGACTGCAGGGGGTACCAGCCGTGCCCTCGGCCTGAAACTCAAGTCTAGCTTGTGTTCTCAGAATTCTGTCCTCACACTCCTGGCCCAGTAGCCCAAAAGTTTGGCAATTCCGGACCCACAAGGCAGCACTCTGCCTGCCCTCTAGAAAAAATATCTTGCCTAATGAGGTGCCCAGGCACCTCAAATGAGGATAAACCTACAGGGCACTCGACTGTACCCAAATTATATAGTCTAACCTGGGCACTAATGCACTGTCTGACACAACCTGAGCCAGAACCTCCTGACCATCACCCAGGAGGCTGACCGCACACTGAGCATATCAGACGCGCCATCGCCTTAGGTCGTCATCTCTTCCCAACTACGATTATTCAGGCTTCAGAACCTATACCTTATGTCCAATCACTGCTCACGATTGAAAATGATGCAGAAATCAGAACACCTTCCCCATGGCAAGAGACCTTGTGATTGGCATGTTGTGCAAGGTCCAGTGTAGTTGAAACCAGTTTGGCCCATGAGGCCCCGCCCATGCTCGCGGGCCACATTTGTCACAAACACACATTTGACCCTCAGCCTGAGCCCAGTCCTCAAGTAAGGCCGCTCAGTGGCTGGATGAAGAAACAGCTTATTGGGCCTGCCATGCCCCTAGGCCCCAAATTTTTAACCATAGTTTGGGTTGTCCCTTCACTCTTCCCCAGGGCTCTGCTTTAGAATACTTCTTTTGTTCGGACACCTGAGGTAATAAACCTGAAAGGAGACCTCCCATCCCACAGATTGACGAAAAATAATTGGGACCGCCCCAATCCACAGAGAGGATATTCGTCCATGGCCCATGAGGCCTCCCCACATTCCACGGCCATCATTGATATAAAATCCAGAGACAAAAGCCTGAGCAAGTGCCTCAGACTCGCTCTTTCTTCATATCCTGAAGAGTTCTTCTCATGGTTTGTAGATTGGGCCTGCCATACCTACGTCCCCAAACATAAGGTGAGTTTGTGTTTTCAGACTTCTGTCCTCAAAGTCCTGGGCCACACAGCCTCCAGGCTGGGGCCCCTGGAGCCACACATTCGGACTGTGCCTACCCAATCTATGGGAATTCTGCCCATTCCATTGTCCAAAATCTTACAAATTGGGAGAACTCTCCAAAGTCCCCGAGGCAATCCCAATAGTGTAGGTCTCCAGGGACAAACAAGGGTGGTCTGACACCAGGTGAGCATCTACCTCCACTCATTCCATAGACGGATATCCCCAGAGAAGAAGATTGAACCAGACAGGATCCTAGGCAATAATCGGATCCATTGCTTTGGTTTACAGGCATGTCTCCTCAAGAGCCTGGATTCCAGACCAGCATAAGGGTTTTCCTGAGGCACCCATCAGAACAAATCTCCTCTCCACAAGGAACCTTGTGCATGGGAGCTATGTCAAAAGCTTAGGAGAATACTTCAGGGTCCCGGTGCCACCACCCCATTCCAAGGCCCTCATGGACACAAACACACTTTAGGCCCCATCCTCAGGAAAGTCCATTTCAACTCAGCCACCCCGGTTGCTCCCGCAGAGCCATCCGATCTCAACTGTATTGTTGCTAGGAGACAATTGGAATGAGAGGCGGGCTTCCATGGCATCCATTCTCGAACGGTGCTCTGGAGTCATTTCATATGGGATGTCATTGAGCTGCCCAACTGGTCTCAATTGTCCCGCAGAAGGAATCCTTGAAGGGGGCATCACACAACTCCCAACGTGGGAAAAGCTCCATGGCTTCGAGATTCCGCTCCTTTCATGAAGGGGCAGTCATGCACAGAAACTACAACCTGAGCCAACGTCTGATCCTCGCCGTGACTTCAGATGCTTGAGATATGGTTTCCGATCTACTGGGGGTACCTACCGTGCCCTCGGCCTGAAGCCCAAGTCTATCTTGTGTTCTCAGACTTCTGTCCTCAAACTCCTGGCCCGGAAGTCCTCCATTTTGGCAATTCCGGACCCACAAGGCAGCACTCTGCCTGCCCTCTAGAAAAAATATCTTGCCTAATGAGGTGCCCAGGCACCTCAAATGAGGATAAACCTACAGGGCACTCGACTGTACCCAAATTATATAGTCTAACCTGGGCACTAATGCACTGTCTGACACAACCTGAGCCAGAACCTCCTGACCATCACCCAGGAGGCTGACCGCACACTGAGCATATCAGACGCGCCATCGCCTTAGGTCGTCATCTCTTCCCAACTACGATTATTCAGGCTTCAGAACCTATACCTTATGTCCAATCACTGCTCACGATTGAAAATGATGCAGAAATCAGAACACCTTCCCCATGGCAAGAGACCTTGTGATTGGCATGTTGTGCAAGGTCCAGTGTAGTTGAAACCAGTTTGGCCCATGAGGCCCCGCCCATGCTCGCGGGCCACATTTGTCACAAACACACATTTGACCCTCAGCCTGAGCCCAGTCCTCAAGTAAGGCCGCTCAGTGGCTGGATGAAGAAACAGCTTATTGGGCCTGCCATGCCCCTAGGCCCCAAATTTTTAACCATAGTTTGGGTTGTCCCTTCACTCTTCCCCAGGGCTCTGCTTTAGAATACTTCTTTTGTTCGGACACCTGAGGTAATAAACCTGAAAGGAGACCTCCCATCCCACAGATTGACGAAAAATAATTGGGACCGCCCCAATCCACAGAGAGGATATTCGTCCATGGCCCATGAGGCCTCCCCACATTCCACGGCCATCATTGATATAAAATCCAGAGACAAAAGCCTGAGCAAGTGCCTCAGACTCGCTCTTTCTTCATATCCTGAAGAGTTCTTCTCATGGTTTGTAGATTGGGCCTGCCATACCTACGTCCCCAAACATAAGGTGAGTTTGTGTTTTCAGACTTCTGTCCTCAAAGTCCTGGGCCACACAGCCTCCAGGCTGGGGCCCCTGGAGCCACACATTCGGACTGTGCCTACCCAATCTATGGGAATTCTGCCCATTCCATTGTCCAAAATCTTACAAATTGGGAGAACTCTCCAAAGTCCCCGAGGCAATCCCAATAGTGTAGGTCTCCAGGGACAAACAAGGGTGGTCTGACACCAGGTGAGCATCTACCTCCACTCATTCCATAGACGGATATCCCCAGAGAAGAAGATTGAACCAGACAGGATCCTAGGCAATAATCGGATCCATTGCTTTGGTTTACAGGCATGTCTCCTCAAGAGCCTGGATTCCAGACCAGCATAAGGGTTTTCCTGAGGCACCCATCAGAACAAATCTCCTCTCCACAAGGAACCTTGTGCATGGGAGCTATGTCAAAAGCTTAGGAGAATACTTCAGGGTCCCGGTGCCACCACCCCATTCCAAGGCCCTCATGGACACAAACACACTTTAGGCCCCATCCTCAGGAAAGTCCATTTCAACTCAGCCACCCCGGTTGCTCCCGCAGAGCCATCCGATCTCAACTGTATTGTTGCTAGGAGACAATTGGAATGAGAGGCGGGCTTCCATGGCATCCATCCTCGAACGGTGCTCTGGAGTCATTTCATATGGGATGTCCTTGAGCTGCCCAACTGGTCTCAATAGTCCCGCAGAAGGAATCCTTGAAGGGGGCATCACACAACTCCCAACGTGGGAAAAGCTCCATGGCTTCGAGATTCCGCTCCTTTCATGAAGGGGCAGTCATGCACAGAAACTACAACCTGAGCCAACGTCTGATCCTCGCCGTGACTTCAGATGCTTGAGATATGGTTTCCGATCTACTGGGGGTACCTACCGTGCCCTCGGCCTGAAGCCCAAGTCTATCTTGTGTTCTCAGACTTCTGTCCTCAAACTCCTGGCCCGGAAGTCCTCCATTTTGGCAATTCCGGACCCACAAGGCAGCACTCTGCCTGCCCTCTAGAAAAAATATCTTGCCTAATGAGGTGCCCAGGCACCTCAAATGAGGATAAACCTACAGGGCACTCGACTGTACCCAAATTATATAGTCTAACCTGGGCACTAATGCACTGTCTGACACAACCTGAGCCAGAACCTCCTGACCATCACCCAGGAGGCTGACCGCACACTGAGCATATCAGACGCGCCATCGCCTTAGGTCGTCATCTCTTCCCAACTACGATTATTCAGGCTTCAGAACCTATACCTTATGTCCAATCACTGCTCACGATTGAAAATGATGCAGAAATCAGAACACCTTCCCCATGGCAAGAGACCTTGTGATTGGCATGTTGTGCAAGGTCCAGTGTAGTTGAAACCAGTTTGGCCCATGAGGCCCCGCCCATGCTCGCGGGCCACATTTGTCACAAACACACATTTGACCCTCAGCCTGAGCCCAGTCCTCAAGTAAGGCCGCTCAGTGGCTGGATGAAGAAACAGCTTATTGGGCCTGCCATGCCCCTAGGCCCCAAATTTTTAACCATAGTTTGGGTTGTCCCTTCACTCTTCCCCAGGGCTCTGCTTTAGAATACTTCTTTTGTTCGGACACCTGAGGTAATAAACCTGAAAGGAGACCTCCCATCCCACAGATTGACGAAAAATAATTGGGACCGCCCCAATCCACAGAGAGGATATTCGTCCATGGCCCATGAGGCCTCCCCACATTCCACGGCCATCATTGATATAAAATCCAGAGACAAAAGCCTGAGCAAGTGCCTCAGACTCGCTCTTTCTTCATATCCTGAAGAGTTCTTCTCATGGTTTGTAGATTGGGCCTGCCATACCTACGTCCCCAAACATAAGGTGAGTTTGTGTTTTCAGACTTCTGTCCTCAAAGTCCTGGGCCACACAGCCTCAAGGCTGGGGCCCCTGGAGCCACACATTCGGACTGTGCCTACCCAATCTATGGGAATTCTGCCCATTCCATTGTCCAAAATCTTACAAATTGGGAGAACTCTCCAAAGTCCCCGAGGCAATCCCAATAGTGTAGGTCTCCAGGGACAAACAAGGGTGGTCTGACACCAGGTGAGCATCTACCTCCACTCATTCCATAGACGGATATCCCCAGAGAAGAAGATTGAACCAGACAGGATCCTAGGCAATAATCGGATCCATTGCTTTGGTTTACAGGCATGTCTCCTCAAGAGCCTGGATTCCAGACCAGCATAAGGGTTTTCCTGAGGCACCCATCAGAACAAATCTCCTCTCCACAAGGAACCTTGTGCATGGGAGCTATGTCAAAAGCTTAGGAGAATACTTCAGGGTCCCGGTGCCACCACCCCATTCCAAGGCCCTCATGGACACAAACACACTTTAGGCCCCATCCTCAGGAAAGTCCATTTCAACTCAGCCACCCCGGTTGCTCCCGCAGAGCCATCCGATCTCAACTGTATTGTTGCTAGGAGACAATTGGAATGAGAGGCGGGCTTCCATGGCATCCATCCTCGAACGGTGCTCTGGAGTCATTTCATATGGGATGTCCTTGAGCTGCCCAACTGGTCTCAATAGTCCCGCAGAAGGAATCCTTGAAGGGGGCATCACACAACTCCCAACGTGGGAAAAGCTCCATGGCTTCGAGATTCCGCTCCTTTCATGAAGGGGCAGTCATGCACAGAAACTACAACCTGAGCCAACGTCTGATCCTCGCCGTGACTTCAGATGCTTGAGATATGGTTTCCGATCTACTGGGGGTACCTACCGTGCCCTCGGCCTGAAGCCCAAGTCTATCTTGTGTTCTCAGACTTCTGTCCTCAAACTCCTGGCCCGGAAGTCCTCCATTTTGGCAATTCCGGACCCACAAGGCAGCACTCTGCCTGCCCTCTAGAAAAAATATCTTGCCTAATGAGGTGCCCAGGCACCTCAAATGAGGATAAACCTACAGGGCACTCGACTGTACCCAAATTATATAGTCTAACCTGGGCACTAATGCACTGTCTGACACAACCTGAGCCAGAACCTCCTGACCATCACCCAGGAGGCTGACCGCACACTGAGCATATCAGACGCGCCATCGCCTTAGGTCGTCATCTCTTCCCAACTACGATTATTCAGGCTTCAGAACCTATACCTTATGTCCAATCACTGCTCACGATTGAAAATGATGCAGAAATCAGAACACCTTCCCCATGGCAAGAGACCTTGTGATTGGCATGTTGTGCAAGGTCCAGTGTAGTTGAAACCAGTTTGGCCCATGAGGCCCCGCCCATGCTCGCGGGCCACATTTGTCACAAACACACATTTGACCCTCAGCCTGAGCCCAGTCCTCAAGTAAGGCCGCTCAGTGGCTGGATGAAGAAACAGCTTATTGGGCCTGCCATGCCCCTAGGCCCCAAATTTTTAACCATAGTTTGGGTTGTCCCTTCACTCTTCCCCAGGGCTCTGCTTTAGAATACTTCTTTTGTTCGGACACCTGAGGTAATAAACCTGAAAGGAGACCTCCCATCCCACAGATTGACGAAAAATAATTGGGACCGCCCCAATCCACAGAGAGGATATTCGTCCATGGCCCATGAGGCCTCCCCACATTCCACGGCCATCATTGATATAAAATCCAGAGACAAAAGCCTGAGCAAGTGCCTCAGACTCGCTCTTTCTTCATATCCTGAAGAGTTCTTCTCATGGTTTGTAGATTGGGCCTGCCATACCTACGTCCCCAAACATAAGGTGAGTTTGTGTTTTCAGACTTCTGTCCTCAAAGTCCTGGGCCACACAGCCTCCAGGCTGGGGCCCCTGGAGCCACACATTCGGACTGTGCCTACCCAATCTATGGGAATTCTGCCCATTCCATTGTCCAAAATCTTACAAATTGGGAGAACTCTCCAAAGTCCCCGAGGCAATCCCAATAGTGTAGGTCTCCAGGGACAAACAAGGGTGGTCTGACACCAGGTGAGCATCTACCTCCACTCATTCCATAGACGGATATCCCCAGAGAAGAAGATTGAACCAGACAGGATCCTAGGCAATAATCGGATCCATTGCTTTGGTTTACAGGCATGTCTCCTCAAGAGCCTGGATTCCAGACCAGCATAAGGGTTTTCCTGAGGCACCCATCAGAACAAATCTCCTCTCCACAAGGAACCTTGTGCATGGGAGCTATGCCAAAAGCTTAGGAGAATACTTCAGGGTCCCGGTGCCACCACCCCATTCCAAGGCCCTCATGGACACAAACACACTTTAGGCCCCATCCTCAGGAAAGTCCATTTCAACTCAGCCACCCCGGTTGCTCCCGCAGAGCCATCCGATCTCAACTGTATTGTTGCTAGGAGACAATTGGAATGAGAGGCGGGCTTCCATGGCATCCATCCTCGAACGGTGCTCTGGAGTCATTTCATATGGGATGTCCTTGAGCTGCCCAACTGGTCTCAATAGTCCCGCAGAAGGAATCCTTGAAGGGGGCATCACACAACTCCCAACGTGGGAAAAGCTCCATGGCTTCGAGATTCCGCTCCTTTCATGAAGGGGCAGTCATGCACAGAAACTACAACCTGAGCCAACGTCTGATCCTCGCCGTGACTTCAGATGCTTGAGATATGGTTTCCGATCTACTGGGGGTACCTACCGTGCCCTCGGCCTGAAGCCCAAGTCTATCTTGTGTTCTCAGACTTCTGTCCTCAAACTCCTGGCCCGGAAGTCCTCCATTTTGGCAATTCCGGACCCACAAGGCAGCACTCTGCCTGCCCTCTAGAAAAAATATCTTGCCTAATGAGGTGCCCAGGCACCTCAAATGAGGATAAACCTACAGGGCACTCGACTGTACCCAAATTATATAGTCTAACCTGGGCACTAATGCACTGTCTGACACAACCTGAGCCAGAACCTCCTGACCATCACCCAGGAGGCTGACCGCACACTGAGCATATCAGACGCGCCATCGCCTTAGGTCGTCATCTCTTCCCAACTACGATTATTCAGGCTTCAGAACCTATACCTTATGTCCAATCACTGCTCACGATTGAAAATGATGCAGAAATCAGAACACCTTCCCCATGGCAAGAGACCTTGTGATTGGCATGTTGTGCAAGGTCCAGTGTAGTTGAAACCAGTTTGGCCCATGAGGCCCCGCCCATGCTCGCGGGCCACATTTGTCACAAACACACATTTGACCCTCAGCCTGAGCCCAGTCCTCAAGTAAGGCCGCTCAGTGGCTGGATGAAGAAACAGCTTATTGGGCCTGCCATGCCCCTAGGCCCCAAATTTTTAACCATAGTTTGGGTTGTCCCTTCACTCTTCCCCAGGGCTCTGCTTTAGAATACTTCTTTTGTTCGGACACCTGAGGTAATAAACCTGAAAGGAGACCTCCCATCCCACAGATTGACGAAAAATAATTGGGACCGCCCCAATCCACAGAGAGGATATTCGTCCATGGCCCATGAGGCCTCCCCACATTCCACGGCCATCATTGATATAAAATCCAGAGACAAAAGCCTGAGCAAGTGCCTCAGACTCGCTCTTTCTTCATATCCTGAAGAGTTCTTCTCATGGTTTGTAGATTGGGCCTGCCATACCTACGTCCCCAAACATAAGGTGAGTTTGTGTTTTCAGACTTCTGTCCTCAAAGTCCTGGGCCACACAGCCTCCAGGCTGGGGCCCCTGGAGCCACACATTCGGACTGTGCCTACCCAATCTATGGGAATTCTGCCCATTCCATTGTCCAAAATCTTACAAATTGGGAGAACTCTCCAAAGTCCCCGAGGCAATCCCAATAGTGTAGGTCTCCAGGGACAAACAAGGGTGGTCTGACACCAGGTGAGCATCTACCTCCACTCATTCCATAGACGGATATCCCCAGAGAAGAAGATTGAACCAGACAGGATCCTAGGCAATAATCGGATCCATTGCTTTGGTTTACAGGCATGTCTCCTCAAGAGCCTGGATTCCAGACCAGCATAAGGGTTTTCCTGAGGCACCCATCAGAACAAATCTCCTCTCCACAAGGAACCTTGTGCATGGGAGCTATGTCAAAAGCTTAGGAGAATACTTCAGGGTCCCGGTGCCACCACCCCATTCCAAGGCCCTCATGGACACAAACACACTTTAGGCCCCATCCTCAGGAAAGTCCATTTCAACTCAGCCACCCCGGTTGCTCCCGCAGAGCCATCCGATCTCAACTGTATTGTTGCTAGGAGACAATTGGAATGAGAGGCGGGCTTCCATGGCATCCATCCTCGAACGGTGCTCTGGAGTCATTTCATATGGGATGTCCTTGAGCTGCCCAACTGGTCTCAATAGTCCCGCAGAAGGAATCCTTGAAGGGGGCATCACACAACTCCCAACGTGGGAAAAGCTCCATGGCTTCGAGATTCCGCTCCTTTCATGAAGGGGCAGTCATGCACAGAAACTACAACCTGAGCCAACGTCTGATCCTCGCCGTGACTTCAGATGCTTGAGATATGGTTTCCGATCTACTGGGGGTACCTACCGTGCCCTCGGCCTGAAGCCCAAGTCTATCTTGTGTTCTCAGACTTCTGTCCTCAAACTCCTGGCCCGGAAGTCCTCCATTTTGGCAATTCCGGACCCACAAGGCAGCACTCTGCCTGCCCTCTAGAAAAAATATCTTGCCTAATGAGGTGCCCAGGCACCTCAAATGAGGATAAACCTACAGGGCACTCGACTGTACCCAAATTATATAGTCTAACCTGGGCACTAATGCACTGTCTGACACAACCTGAGCCAGAACCTCCTGACCATCACCCAGGAGGCTGACCGCACACTGAGCATATCAGACGCGCCATCGCCTTAGGTCGTCATCTCTTCCCAACTACGATTATTCAGGCTTCAGAACCTATACCTTATGTCCAATCACTGCTCACGATTGAAAATGATGCAGAAATCAGAACACCTTCCCCATGGCAAGAGACCTTGTGATTGGCATGTTGTGCAAGGTCCAGTGTAGTTGAAACCAGTTTGGCCCATGAGGCCCCGCCCATGCTCGCGGGCCACATTTGTCACAAACACACATTTGACCCTCAGCCTGAGCCCAGTCCTCAAGTAAGGCCGCTCAGTGGCTGGATGAAGAAACAGCTTATTGGGCCTGCCATGCCCCTAGGCCCCAAATTTTTAACCATAGTTTGGGTTGTCCCTTCACTCTTCCCCAGGGCTCTGCTTTAGAATACTTCTTTTGTTCGGACACCTGAGGTAATAAACCTGAAAGGAGACCTCCCATCCCACAGATTGACGAAAAATAATTGGGACCGCCCCAATCCACAGAGAGGATATTCGTCCATGGCCCATGAGGCCTCCCCACATTCCACGGCCATCATTGATATAAAATCCAGAGACAAAAGCCTGAGCAAGTGCCTCAGACTCGCTCTTTCTTCATATCCTGAAGAGTTCTTCTCATGGTTTGTAGATTGGGCCTGCCATACCTACGTCCCCAAACATAAGGTGAGTTTGTGTTTTCAGACTTCTGTCCTCAAAGTCCTGGGCCACACAGCCTCCAGGCTGGGGCCCCTGGAGCCACACATTCGGACTGTGCCTACCCAATCTATGGGAATTCTGCCCATTCCATTGTCCAAAATCTTACAAATTGGGAGAACTCTCCAAAGTCCCCGAGGCAATCCCAATAGTGTAGGTCTCCAGGGACAAACAAGGGTGGTCTGACACCAGGTGAGCATCTACCTCCACTCATTCCATAGACGGATATCCCCAGAGAAGAAGATTGAACCAGACAGGATCCTAGGCAATAATCGGATCCATTGCTTTGGTTTACAGGCATGTCTCCTCAAGAGCCTGGATTCCAGACCAGCATAAGGGTTTTCCTGAGGCACCCATCAGAACAAATCTCCTCTCCACAAGGAACCTTGTGCATGGGAGCTATGTCAAAAGCTTAGGAGAATACTTCAGGGTCCCGGTGCCACCACCCCATTCCAAGGCCCTCATGGACACAAACACACTTTAGGCCCCATCCTCAGGAAAGTCCATTTCAACTCAGCCACCCCGGTTGCTCCCGCAGAGCCATCCGATCTCAACTGTATTGTTGCTAGGAGACAATTGGAATGAGAGGCGGGCTTCCATGGCATCCATCCTCGAACGGTGCTCTGGAGTCATTTCATATGGGATGTCCTTGAGCTGCCCAACTGGTCTCAATAGTCCCGCAGAAGGAATCCTTGAAGGGGGCATCACACAACTCCCAACGTGGGAAAAGCTCCATGGCTTCGAGATTCCGCTCCTTTCATGAAGGGGCAGTCATGCACAGAAACTACAACCTGAGCCAACGTCTGATCCTCGCCGTGACTTCAGATGCTTGAGATATGGTTTCCGATCTACTGGGGGTACCTACCGTGCCCTCGGCCTGAAGCCCAAGTCTATCTTGTGTTCTCAGACTTCTGTCCTCAAACTCCTGGCCCGGAAGTCCTCCATTTTGGCAATTCCGGACCCACAAGGCAGCACTCTGCCTGCCCTCTAGAAAAAATATCTTGCCTAATGAGGTGCCCAGGCACCTCAAATGAGGATAAACCTACAGGGCACTCGACTGTACCCAAATTATATAGTCTAACCTGGGCACTAATGCACTGTCTGACACAACCTGAGCCAGAACCTCCTGACCATCACCCAGGAGGCTGACCGCACACTGAGCATATCAGACGCGCCATCGCCTTAGGTCGTCATCTCTTCCCAACTACGATTATTCAGGCTTCAGAACCTATACCTTATGTCCAATCACTGCTCACGATTGAAAATGATGCAGAAATCAGAACACCTTCCCCATGGCAAGAGACCTTGTGATTGGCATGTTGTGCAAGGTCCAGTGTAGTTGAAACCAGTTTGGCCCATGAGGCCCCGCCCATGCTCGCGGGCCACATTTGTCACAAACACACATTTGACCCTCAGCCTGAGCCCAGTCCTCAAGTAAGGCCGCTCAGTGGCTGGATGAAGAAACAGCTTATTGGGCCTGCCATGCCCCTAGGCCCCAAATTTTTAACCATAGTTTGGGTTGTCCCTTCACTCTTCCCCAGGGCTCTGCTTTAGAATACTTCTTTTGTTCGGACACCTGAGGTAATAAACCTGAAAGGAGACCTCCCATCCCACAGATTGACGAAAAATAATTGGGACCGCCCCAATCCACAGAGAGGATATTCGTCCATGGCCCATGAGGCCTCCCCACATTCCACGGCCATCATTGATATAAAATCCAGAGACAAAAGCCTGAGCAAGTGCCTCAGACTCTCTCTTTCTTCATATCCTGAAGAGTTCTTCTCATGGTTTGTAGATTGGGCCTGCCATACCTACGTCCCCAAACATAAGGTGAGTTTGTGTTTTCAGACTTCTGTCCTCAAAGTCCTGGGCCACACAGCCTCAAGGCTGGGGCCCCTGGAGCCACACATTCGGACTGTGCCTACCCAATCTATGGGAATTCTGCCCATTCCATTGTCCAAAATCTTACAAATTGGGAGAACTCTCCAAAGTCCCCGAGGCAATCCCAATAGTGTAGGTCTCCAGGGACAAACAAGGGTGGTCTGACACCAGGTGAGCATCTACCTCCACTCATTCCATAGACGGATATCCCCAGAGAAGAAGATTGAACCAGACAGGATCCTAGGCAATAATCGGATCCATTGCTTTGGTTTACAGGCATGTCTCCTCAAGAGCCTGGATTCCAGACCAGCATAAGGGTTTTCCTGAGGCACCCATCAGAACAAATCTCCTCTCCACAAGGAACCTTGTGCATGGGAGCTATGTCAAAAGCTTAGGAGAATACTTCAGCGTCCCGGTGCCACCACCCCATTCCAAGGCCCTCATGGACACAAACACACTTTAGGCCCCATCCTCAGGAAAGTCCATTTCAACTCAGCCACCCCGGTTGCTCCCGCAGAGCCATCCGATCTCAACTGTATTGTTGCTAGGAGACAATTGGAATGAGAGGCGGGCTTCCATGGCATCCATCCTCGAACGGTGCTCTGGAGTCATTTCATATGGGATGTCCTTGAGCTGCCCAACTGGTCTCAATAGTCCCGCAGAAGGAATCCTTGAAGGGGGCATCACACAACTCCCAACGTGGGAAAAGCTCCATGGCTTCGAGATTCCGCTCCTTTCATGAAGGGGCAGTCATGCACAGAAACTACAACCTGAGCCAACGTCTGATCCTCGCCGTGACTTCAGATGCTTGAGATATGGTTTCCGATCTACTGGGGGTACCTACCGTGCCCTCGGCCTGAAGCCCAAGTCTATCTTGTGTTCTCAGACTTCTGTCCTCAAACTCCTGGCCCGGAAGTCCTCCATTTTGGCAATTCCGGACCCACAAGGCAGCACTCTGCCTGCCCTCTAGAAAAAATATCTTGCCTAATGAGGTGCCCAGGCACCTCAAATGAGGATAAACCTACAGGGCACTCGACTGTACCCAAATTATATAGTCTAACTTGGGCACTAGTGCACTGTCTGACACAACCTCAGCCAGAACCCCCTGACCAACACCCAGGCAGCTTACCGTACACTGAGCATATCAGACGCGCCATCGCCTTAGGTCGTCATCTCTTCCCAATTGCGATTTTTCAGGCTTCAGAACCTATACCTTATGTCCAATCACTGCTCACGATTGAAAATGATGCAGAAATCAGAACACCTTCCCCATGGCAAGAGACCTTGTGATTGGCATGTTGTCCAAGGTCCAGTGTAGTTGAAACCAGTTTGGCCCATAAGGCCACATCCATGTTCGCGGGCCACAATTGTCACAAACACACATTTGACCCTCAGCCTGAGCCCAGTCTCAAGTAAGGCCGCTCAGTGGCTGGATGAAGAGACAGCTTATTGGGCCTGCCAAGCCCCTATGCCGCAATTTTTAACCATAGTTTGGGTTTTCCCTTCACTCTTCCCCAGGGCTCTGCTTTGGAATTCCTCTTTTGTTCGGACACCTGAGGTAATAAACCTGAAAGGAGACCTCCCATCCCACAGATTGATGAAAAACAATTGGGATCGGGCCAAATCCACAGAGAGGAAGATTCGCCCATTGCCCATGAGTCCTCCCCCATTCCACGGCCATCGTTGATATAAAATCCAAATGCAAAAGCCTGAGCAAGTGCCTCATACTCGCTCTTTCTTCATATCCTGAAGATTTCTTCTCATGATTTGTAGATTGGGCCTGCCATACCTACATCCCCAAACCTAAGCTGAGTTTGTGTTTTCAGACTTCTGTCCTCAAAGTTCTGGGCCACACACCCTCATGCTGGGGCCTCTGAAGCCACACATTAGGACTGTGCCTACCCAATCCATGGGAATTCTGCCCATTCCATTGTCCAAAATCGTGCAAATTAGGAAAACTCTCCAAAGTCCCTGAGGCCAAACCAGTAGTGTAGGTCTCCGGGGACAAACAAGGGCGGTAAGACAGCAGGTGAGCATCTACCTCCACTCATTCCATAGATGAATATCCCCAGACAAGAAGAATGAACAAGACAGGACCCTAGGCCATAATCGAATACATTGCATTGGTTTACAGGCATGTCTCTTCAAAATTCTGGATTCCAATACCAGCATAATGGGTTTTTTGAGGCACCTATCAGAACAAATCTCCTCTCCACAAGGAAACTTGTGCATGGGAACTATGTCAAAAGCTTAGGAGAATACTTCAGGGTCCCAGTGCCACCGCCCCATTTCAAGGCCCTCATGGACACAAACACACATTAGGGCCCATCCTCAGGAAAGTCCATTTCAACTCAGCCACCCCGTTTGCTCCCGTAGAGGGATCCGATCTCAACTGTATTGTGGCTAGTAGACAATTGGATTGTGAGGCGGGCTTCCCTGGCATCCATTCTCCAAGGGTGCTCTGGTCATTCCATATGGGATGTCCTGGGCTGCCCAACAGGTCTCAATTGTCACACAGAAGGAATCATTGAAGGGGTCATCCCACCACTCCCATGTCGGAAAAACTCCATGGCCTTGAGATTCCGCTCCATTCATGAAGGGGCGGTCATGCACAGAAACTGCAACCTGAGCCAACGTAGATCCTCACCGTGACTTCAGATGCTTGAGATATGGTTTCCGATCTGCAGGGGGTACCTACCGTGCCCTCGGCCTGAAGCCCAAGTCTATCTTGTGTTCTCAGACTTCTGTCCTCACACTCCTGGCCCAGAAGCCAAAAAGTTTAGCAATTCCGGACCCACAATACAGCACTCTGCCCGCCCTCTAGAAAAAATATCTTGCCTAATGAGGTGCCCAGGCACCTCAAATGAGGATAAACCTACAGGGCACTCGACTGTACCCAATTATATAGTCTAACTTGGGCACTAGTGCACTGTCTGACACAACCTCAGCCAGAACCCTCTGACCAACACCCAGGCAGCTGACCGCACACTGAGCATATCAGACGCGCCATCGCTTTAGGTCGTCATCTCTTCCCAACTGCGATTTTTCAGGCTTCAGAACTTATACCTTATGTCCAATCACTGCTCACGATTGAAAATGGTGCAGAAATCAGAACACCTTCCCCATGGCAAGAGACCTTGTGATTTGCGTGTTGTCCAAGGTCCAGTGTAGTTGAAACCAGTTTGGCCCATGAGGTCCACCCATGCTCGCGGGCCACTATTGTCACAAACACACATTTGACCCTCAGCCTGAGCCCAGTCTCAAGTAAGGCCGCTCAGTGACTGGATGAAGAGACAGCTTATTGTGCCTGCCATGCCCCTAGGCCCCAATTTTTAACCATAGTTTGGTTTTTCCCTTCACTCTTCCCAAGGGCTCTGCTTTGGAATTCCTCTTTTGTTCAGACACCTGAGGTAATAAACCTGAAAGGAGAAATCCCATCCCACAGATTGACGAAAAACAATTGGGATAGGGCCAAATCCACAGAGAGGAAGATTCGTCCATGGCCCATGAGTCCTCCCCCATTCCACGGCCATCGTTGATATAAAATCCAAATGCAAAAGCCTGAGCAAGTGCCTCAGACTCGCTCTTTCTTCATATCCTGAAGATTTCTTCTCATGATTTGTAGATTGGGCCTGCCATACTTACATCCCCAAACATAAGCTGAGTTTGTGCTTTCAGACTTCTGTCCTCAAAGTCCTGGGCCAAACAACCTCATGCTGGGGCCTCTGAAGCCACACATTAGGACTGTGCCTACCCAATCCATGGGAATTCTGCTCATTCCATTGTCCAAAATCGTACAAATTAGGAGAGCTCTCCAAAGTCCCTGAGGCCAAACCAATAGTGTAGGTCTCCGGGGACAAACAAGGGCGGTAAGACACCAGATGAGTATCTACCTCCACTCATTCCATAGATGAATATCCCCAGAGAAGAAGAATGAACAAGACAGGACCCTAGGCCATAATCGAATACATTGCATTGGTTTACAGGCATGTCTCTTCAAAAGTCTGGATTCCTATACCAGCATAATGGGTTTCCTGAGGCACCCATCAGAACAAATCTCCTCTCCACATGGAAACTTGTGCATGGGAGCTATGTCAAAAGCTTAGGAGAATACTTCAGGGTCCCAGTGCCACCGCCCCATTTCAAGTCCCTCTTGGACAGAAACACACATTAGGGCTCATCCTCAGGAAAGTCCATTTCAACTCAGCCACCCCGGTTGCTCCCGCAGAGGATCCGATCTCAACTGTATTGTGGCTAGTAGACAATTGGATTGCGAGGCGGGCTTCCCTGGCATCCATTCTCCAAGGTTGCTCTGGTCATTCCATATGGGATGTCCTGGGCTGCCCAACAGGTCTCAATTGTCACACAGAAGGAATCATTGAAGGGGGCATCCCACCACTCCCACGTCGGAAATCCTCCATGGCCTTGAGATTCCGCTCCGTTTATGAAGGGGCGGTCATGCACAGAAACTCCAACCTGAGCCAACGACTGATCCTCTCCGTGACTTCAGATGCTTGAGATTATGGTTGCGACTGCAGGGGGTACCAGTCGTGCCCTCGGCCTGAAACTCAAGTCTAGCTTGTGTTCTCAGACTTCTGTCCTCACACTCCTGGCCCAGAAGCGAAAAAGTTTAGCAATTCCGGACCCACAATGCAGCACTCTGCCTGCCCTCTAGAAAAAAATATCTTGCCTAATGAGGTGCCCAGGCACCTCAAATGAGGATAAACCTACACGGCACTCGACTGTACCCAAATTATATAGTCTAACCGGGCACTAGTGCACTGTCTGAAACAACCTGAGCCAGAACCTCCTGACCAACACCCAGGTAGCTGACCGCACACTGAGCATATCACACGCGCCATCGCCTTAGGTCGTCATCTCTTCCCAACAGCGATGTTTCAGGCTTCAGAACCTATACCTTATGTCCAATCACTGCTCACGATTGAAAATGATGCAGAAATCAGAACACCTTCCCCATGGCAAGAGACCTTGTGATTGGCATGTTGTCCAAGTTCCAGTGTAGTTGAAACCAGTTTGGACCATGAGGCCCCGCCCATGCTCGCGGGCCACATTTGTCACAAACACATATTTGACCCTCAGCCTGAGCCCAGTCCTCAAGTAAGGCCGCTCAGTGGCTGGATGAAGAGTCAGCTTATTTGGCCTGCCATGCCCCTAGGCCCCAATTTTTAACCATAGTTTGTGTTGTCCCTTCACTCTTCCTCAGGGCTCTGCTTTGGAATTCTTCTTTTGTTCGGACACCTAAGGTAATAAACCTGAAAAGAGACCTCCCATCCCACAGATTGACGAAAAATAATTGGGACCGAGACAAATCCACCGAGAGGAAGATTCGTCCATGACCCATGATGCCTCCCCACATTCCACGGCCATCATTGATATAAAACCCAGAAACAAAAGCCTGAGCAAGTGCCTCAGACTCGCTCTTTCTTCATATCCTGAAGAGTTCTTTTCATGATTTGTAGATTGGGCCTGCCATACCTACGTCCCCAAACATAAGGTGAGTTTGTGTTTTCAGACTTCTGTCCTCAAAGTCCTGGGCCACACAGCCTCCAGGCTGGGGCCCCTGGAGCCACACATTCGGACTGTGCCTACCCAATCCATGGGAATTCTGCCCATTCCATTGTCCAAAATCTTACAAATTGGGAGAAATCTCCAAGGTCCCCGAGGCCATCCCAATAGTGTACGTCTCCAGGGACAAACAAGGGTCGTCTGACACCAGGTGAGCATCTATCTCCACTCATTCCATAGACAGATATCCCCAGAGAAGAAGATTGAACCAGACAGGATCCTAAGTAATAATCGGATCCATTGCTTTGGTTTACAGGCATGTCTCCTCAAGAGCCTGGATTCCAAGACCAGCATAAGGGTTTTCCTGAGGCACCCATCAGAACAAATCTCCTCTCCACAAGGAAACTTGTGCATGGGAGCTATGTCAAAAGCGTAGGAGTATACTTCAGGGTTACGGTGCCACCGCCCCATTCCAAGGCCCTCATGGACAAAACACACTTTAGGCCCCATCCTCAAATGTCCATTTCAACTCAGCCACCCCGGTTGCTTCCGCAGAGCCATCCGATCACAACTGTATTGTAGTTAGGAGACAATTGGAATGAGAGGCGGGCTGCCCTGGCATCCATCCTCGAATGGTGCTCTGGACTCATTTCATATGGGTTGTCCTGGAGCTGCCCAACAGGTCTCAATTGTCCCGCAGAAGGAATCCTTGAAGGGGGCATCACACAACTCCCAACGTGGGTAAATCTCCATGGCCTTGAGATTCCGCTCCTTTCTTGAAGGGGCAGTCATGCACAGAAACTACAACCAGAGCCAACGTCTGATCCTCGCCGTGACTTCAGATGCTTAGATATTGTTTCCGATCTGCAGGGGGTAACTACCCTGCCCTCGGCCTGAAGCCCAAGTCTATCTTGTGTTCTCAGACTTCTGTCCTCAAACTCCTGGCCCAGAAATCCTCCATTTGGCAATTCCGGACCCACAATGCAGCACTCTGCCGCCCTCTAGAAAAAATATCTTGCCTAATGAGGTGCCCAGGCACCTGAAATGAGGATAAACCTACACGGCATTCGACTGTACCCAAATTATATAGTCTAACTTGGGCACTAGTGCACTGTCTGACACAACCTGAGCCAGAACCTCCTGACCAACACCAAGGCAGTTGACCGCACATTGAGCATATAAGACGCGCCATCGCCTTAGATCGTCATCTATTCCCAACTGCGATTTTTCAAGCTTCGAACCTAGACCTTATCTCCAAACACTGCCCAGGGTTGAAAATGATGCAGAAATCAGAAGACCTTCCCCATGGCAAGAGACCTTGTGTTTGGCATGTTGTCCAAGGTCCAGTTTAGTTGAAACCAGTGTGGCCCATGAGGCCCCGCCCATGCTCGCGTGTCACGTTGGTCACAAACACACACTGTGACCCTCAGCCTGAGCCCAGCCCTCAAGTAAAGCCTCTCAGTGGCTGGATGAAGAGACAGCTTATAGTGCCTGCCATACCCCTAGGCCCCAATTTTTAACCATAGTTTGGGTTTTCCCTTCACTCTTCCCCAAGACTCTGCTTTGGAATTCCTCTTTTGTTCAGACACCTGAGATAATAAACCTGAAAGGAGACGTCCCATCCCACAGATTGAGGAATAACAATTGGGATCGGGCCAAATCAACAGAGAGGAAGATTCGTCCAATGCCCATGAGTCCTCCCCACATTCCATGGCCATCGTTGATATAAAATCCTAATGCAAAAGCCTGAGCAAGTGCCTGAGAATCGCTCTTTCTTCATATCCTGAAGATTTCTTCTCATGATTTGTAGATTGGGCCTGCCATACCTACATCCCCAAACCTAAGCTGAGTTTGTGTTTTCAGACTTCTGTCCTCAAAGTCCTGGGCAACACACCCTCAGGCTGGGGCCCCTGAAGCCACACATTAGGACTCTGCCTACCCAATCCATGGGAATTCTGCCCATTCCATTGTCCAAAATCGTACAAATTATGAGAACTCTCCAAAGTCCCCGAGGCCATCCCAATAGTGTAGGTCTCTGGGGACAAACAAGGACGGTCTAACACCAGGTGAGCATCTACCTCAACTCATTCCATAGATGAATATCCCCAGAGAAGAAGAATGAACAAGACAGGACCCTAGGCCATAATCAAATACATTGCTTTGGTTTACAGGCATGTCTCCTTAAAAGTCTGGATTCCAATACTAGCATAATGGGTTTCCTGAGGCACCCATCAGAACAAATCTCCTCTCCACAAGGAAACTTGTGCATGGGAGCTATGTCAAAAGCTTAGGAGAATACTTCAGTGTCCCAGTGCCACCGCCCCATTTCAAGGCCCTCATGGACACAAACACACATTAGGGCCCATCCTCAGGAAAGTCCATTTCAACTCAGCCACCCCGGTTGCTCCCGCAGAGGGATCCGATCTCAACTGTATTGTGGCTAGTAGACAATTGGATTGCGAGGCGGGCTTGCCTGGCATCCATCCTCCAACGGTGCTCTGGAGTCATTCCATATGGGATATCCTGGAGCTGCCCAAAGGTCTCAATTGTCACACAGAAGGAAACATTGAAGGGGATATCCCACCACTCCCACGTCGGAAAACCTCCATGGCCTTGAGATTCCGCTCCTTTCTAGAAGGGGCATTCATGCACAGAAAAATCCAACCTGAGCCAACGTCTGATCCTCGCCGTGACTTCAGATGCTTGAGATTTTGGTTGGGACTGCAGGGAGTACCAGCCGTACCCTCGGACTGAAACTCAAGTCTAGTTTGTGTTCTCAGACTTCTGTCCTCACACTCCTGGCCCAGAAGCCCAAAAGTTTGGCAATTCTGGACCCACAATGCAGCACTCGGCCTGCCCTTTCGAAAAAATATCTTGCCTAATGAGGTGCCCAGGCACCTCAAATGAGGATAAACCTACACGGCACTCGACTTTACCCAAATTATATAGTGTAACCTGGGCACTAATACATTGTCTGACACAACTTGAGTCAGAACCTCCTGACCAACACCCAGGCAGCTGACCGCACACTGAGCATATCAGACGCGCCATCGCCTTAGGTCGTCATCTCTTCCCAACTGCGGTTTTTCAGGCTTCAGAACCTATACCTTATGTCCAATCACTGCTCACGATTGAAAATGATGCAGAAATCAGAACACCTTCCCCATGGCAAGAGACCTTGTGATTGCCATGTTGTCCAAGGTCCAGTGTAGTGGAAACCAGTTTGGCCCATGAGGCCCCGCCCATGCTCGCGGGCCACATTTGTCACAAACACACATTTGACCCTCAGCCTGAGCCCAGACCTCAAGTAAGGCCGCTCAGTGGCTGGATGAAGAGACAGCATATGGGGCCTGCCATGCCCCTAGACCCCAATTTTAAACCATAGTTTGGGTTGTCCCTTCACTCTTCCCCAGGGCTCTGCTTGGAATTCTTCTTTTGTTCGGACACCTGAGGTAATAAACCTGAAAGGAGACCTCCCATCCAACAGATTGTCGAAAAATAATTGGGACCCGGCCAAATCCACAGAGAGGAAGATTCGTCCATGGCCCATGATGCCTCCCCACATTCCACGGCCATCATTGATATAAAACCCAGAGACAAAAGCCTGAGCAAGTGCCTCAGATTCGCTCTTCTTCATATCCTGAAGAGTTCTTCTCATGATTTGTCGATTGGGCCTGCCATACCTACGTCCCCAAACATAAGGTGAGTTTGTGTTTTCAGACTTCTGTCCTCAAAGTCCTGGGCCACACACCCTCCAGGCTGGAGCCCCAGGAGCCACACATTTGGACTGTGCCTACACAATCCATGGAAATTCTACCCATTCCATTGTCCAAAATCTTACAAATTGGGAGAACTCTCCAAAGTCCCCGAGGCAATCCCAATTGTGTACGTCTCCAGGGACAAACAAGGGTGGTCTGACACCAGGTGAGCATCTACCTCCACTCATTCCATAGACGGATATCCCCAGAGAAGAAGATTGAACCAGACAGGATCCTAGGCAATAATCGAATCCATTGCTTTGGTTTACAGGCATGTCTCCTCAAGAGCCTGGATTCCAAGACCAGCATAAGGGTTTTCCTGAGGCACCCATCAGAAAAAATCTCCTCTCCACAAGGAAACTTGTGCATGGGAGCTATGTCAAAAGCTTAGGAGAATACTTCAGGGTCCCGGTACCACTGCCCCATTCCAAGGCCCTCATGGACACAAACACACTTAAGGCCCCATCCTCAGGAAAGTCCATTTCAACTCAGCCACCACGGTTGCTCCCACAGAGCCATCCGATCTCAACTGTATTGTTGCTAGGAGACAATTGGAATGCGAGGCGGGCTTCCCAGGCATCCATCCTCGAACGGTGCTCTGGAGTCATTCCATATGAGATGTCCTGGAGCTGCCCAACAGGTCTCAATTGTCCCGCTGATGGAATCCTTGAAGGGGGCATCTCACAACTCCCAACGTGGGAAAAGCTCCATGGCCTTGAGAATCCGCTTCTTTCATGAAGGGGCAGTCATGCACAGAAACTACAACCTGAGCCAACGTCTGATCCTCGCCATGACTTCAGATGCTTGTGATATTGTTTCCGATCTGCAGGGGGTACCTACCGTGCCCTCGGCCTGAAGCCCAAGTCTAGCTTGTGTTCTCAGACTTCTGTCCTCACATTCCTGGCCCAGAAGCCCTCACGTTTGGCAATTCCGGACCCACAATGCAGCACTCTGCCTTCCCTCTAGAAAAAATATCTTGCCTAATGAGGTGCCCAGGCACCTCAAATGAGGATAAACCTACAGGGCACTCGACTGTACCCAAATTATATAGTCTAACTTGGGCACTAGTGCACTGTCTGACACAACCTGAGCCAGAACCTCCTGACCAACACCCAGGCAGTTGACCGCACACTGAGCATATCAGATGCACCATCGCCTTAGATTGTCATCTCTTCCCAACTGCGATTTTTCAGGCTTCAGAACCTAGACCTTATCTCCAACCACTGCCCAGGGTTGAAAATGATGCAGAAATCAAAACACCTTCCCCATGGCAAGAGATCTTGTGATCAGCATGTTGTCCAAGGTCCAGTGTAGTTGAAACCAGTGTGGCCCATGAGACCCCGCCCATGCTCGCGTGCCACGTTGGTCACAAACCCACACTGTGACCCTCAGTCTGAGCCGAGGCCTCAAGTAAGGACTCTCAGTGGCTGGATGAAGAGACAGCTTATTGTGCCTGCCATGCCCCTAGGCCCCAATTTTTAACCATAGTTTGGGTTTTCCCTTCACTCTTCCCCAGGGCTCTGCTTTGGAATTCCTCTTTTGTCCAGACACCTGAGGTAATAAACCTGAAAGGAGAAATCCCATCCCACAGATTGACGAAAAACAATTGGGATCGGGCCAAATCCACAGAGAGGAAGATTCGTCCATGGCCCATGAGTCCTCCCCCATTCCATGGCCATCGTTGATATAAAATCCAAATGCAAAAGCCTGAGCAAGTGCCTAAGACTTGCTCTTTCTTCATATCCTGAAGATTTCTTCTCATGATTTGTAGATTGGGCCTGCCATACCTACATCCCCAAACCTAAGCTGAGTTTGTGTTTTCAGACTTCTGTCCTCAAAGTCCTGGGCCACACACCCTCATGCTGGGGCCTCTGAAGCCACACATTAGGACTGTGCCTACCCAATCCATGGGAATTCTGCCCATTCCATTGTCCAAAATCGTACAAATTAGGAGAACTCTCCAAAGTCCCTGAGGCCAAAACAATAGTGTAGGTTTCCGGGGACAAACAAGGCCGGTAAAACACCAGGTGAGCATCTACCTCCACTCATTCCATAGATGAATATCCCCAGAGAAGAAGAATGAACAAGATAGGACCCTAGGCCATAATCGAATACATTGCATTGGTTTACAGGCATGTCTCTTCAAAAGTCTGGATTCCAATACCAGCATAATGGGTTTCCTGAGGCACCCATCAGAACAAATCTCCTCTCCACAAGGAAACTTGTGCATGGGAGCTATGTCAAAAGCTTAGGAGAATACTTCAGGGTCCCAGTGCCACCGCCCCATTTCAAGGCCCTCATGGACACAAACACACATTAGGGCCCATCTTCAGGAAAGTCCATTTCAACTCAGCCACCCAGGTTGCTCCCGCAGAGGGATCCGATCTCAACTGTATTGTGGCTAGTAGACAAGTGGATTGCGAGGCGGGCTTGCCTGATATCCATCCTCCAAGGGTGCTCTGGAGTCATTCCATATGGGATGTCCTGGAGCTGCCCAACAGGTCTCAATTGTCACACAGAAGGAATCATTGAAGGGGGCATCCCACCACTCCCACGTCGGAAAACCTCCATGGCCTTGAGATTCCGCTCCGTTCATGAAGGGGTAGTCATGCACAGAAACTCCAACCTGAGCCAATGTCTGATCCTCGCCATTACTTCAGATGCTTAAGGTTTTGGTTGCGACTGCAGGGGGTACCAGCCGTGCCCTCGGCCTGAAACTCAAGTCTAGCTTGTGTTCTCAGACTTCTGTCCTCACACTCCTGGCCCAGAAGCCCAAAAGTTTGGCAATTCCGGACCCACAATGCAGCACTCTGCCTGCCCTCTAGAAAAAATATCTTGACTAATGAGGTGCAAAGGCACCTCAAATGAGGATAAACCTACACGGCACTCGACTGTACCCAAATTATATAGTCTAACCTGGGCACTAATGCACTGTCTGACACAACCTGAGCCAGAACCTACTGACCATCACCCAGGAGGCTGACCGCACACTGAGCATATCAGAGGCGCCATCGCCTTAGGTCGTCATCTCTTCCCAACTACGATTATTCAGGCTTCAGAACCTATACCTTATGTCCAATAGCTGCTCACGATTGAAAATGATGCAGAAATCAGAACACCTTCCCCATGGCAAGAGACCTTGTGATTGGCATGTTGTGCAAGGTCCAGTGTAGTTGAAACCAGTTTGGCCCATGAGGCCCCGCCCATGCTCACGGGCCACATTTGTCACAAACACACATTTGACCCTCAGCCTGAGCCCAGTCCTCAAGTAAGGCCGCTCAGTGGCTGGATGAAGAAACAGCTTATTGGGCCTGCCATGCCCCTAGGCCCCAAATTTTTAACCATAGTTTGGGTTGTCCCTTCACTCTTCCCCAGGGCTCTGCTTTAGAATACTTCTTTTGTTCGGACACCTGAGGTAATAAACCTGAAAGGAGACCTCCCATCCCACAGATTGACGAAAAATAATTGGGACCGCCCCAATCCACAGAGAGGATATTCGTCCATGGCCCATGAGGCCTCCCCACATTCCACGGCCATCATTGATATAAAATCCAGAGACAAAACCCTGAGCAAGTGCCTCAGACTCGCTCTTTCTTCATATCCTGAAGAGTTCTTCTCATGGTTTGTAGATTGGGCCTGCCATACCTACGTCCCCAAACATAAGGTGAGTTTGTGTTTTCAGACTTCTGTCCTCAAAGTCCTGGGCCACAGAGCATCCAGGCTGGGGCCTCTGGAACCACACATTCGGACTGCGCCTACCCAATCTATGGGAATTCTGCCCATTCCATTGTCCAAAATCTTACAAATTGGGAGAACTCTCCAAAGGCCCCGAGGCAATCCCAATAGTGTAGGTCTCCAGGGACAAACAAGGGTGGTTTGACACCAGGTGAGCATCTACCTCCACTCATTCCATAGACGGATATCCCCAGAGAAGAAGATTGAACCAGACAGGATCCTAGGCAATAATCGGATCCATTGCTTTGGTTTACAGGCATGTCTCCTCAAGGGCCTGGATTCCAAGACCAGCATAAGGGTTTTCCTCAGGCACCCATCAGAACAAATCTCCTCTCCACAAGGAAACTTGTGCATGGGAGCTATGTCAAAAGCTTAGGAGAATACTTCAGGGTCCCGGTGCCACCACCCCATTCCAAGGCCCTCATGGACACAAACACACTTTAGGCCCCATCCTCAGGAAAGTCCATTTCAACTCAGCCACCCTGTTTGCTCCCGCAGAGCCATCTGATCTCTACTGTATTTTTGCTAGGAGACAATTGGAATGAGAGGCGGGCTTCCATGGCATCCATCCTCGAACGGTGCTCTGGAGTCATTTCATATGGGATGTCATTGAGCTGCCCAACTGGTCTCAATTGTCCCGCAGAAGGAATCCTTGAAGGGGGCATCACACAACTCCCAACGTGGGAAAAGCTCCATGGCTTCGAGATTCCGCTCCTTTCATGAAGGGGCAGTCATGCACAGAAACTACAACTTGAGCCAACGTCTGATCCTCGCCGTGACTTCAGATGCTTGAGATATGGTTTCCGATCTGCAGGGGGTACCTACCGTGCCCTCGGCCTGAAGCCCAAGTCTATCTTGTGTTCTCAGACTTCTGTCCTTAAACTCCTGGCCCGGAAGTCCTCCATTTTGGCAATTCCCGACCCACAAGGCAGCACTCTGCCTGCCCTCTAGAAAAAATATCTTGCCTAATGAGGTGCCCAGGCACCTCAAATGAGGATAAACCTACAGGGAACTCGACTGTACCCAAATTATATAGTCTAACTTGGGCACTAGTGCACTGTCTGACACAACCTCAGCCAGAACCCCCTGACCAACACCCAGGCAGCTGACCGTACACTGAGCATATCAGACGCGCCATCGCCTTAGGTCGTCATCTCTTCCCAACTGCGATTTTTCAGGCTTCAGAACCTATACCTTATGTCCAATCACTGCTCACGATTGAAAATGATGCAGAAATCAGAACACCTTCCCCATGGCAAGAGACCTTGTGATTGGCATGTTGTCCAAGGTCCAGTGTAGTTGAAACCAGTTTGGCCCATGAGGCCCCACCCATGTTCGCGTGCCACTATTGTCACAAACACACATTTGACCCTCAGCCTGAGCCCAGTCTCACGTAAGGCCTCTCAGTGGCTGGATGAAGAGACAGCTTATTGGGCCTGCCAAGCCCCTATGCCGCAATTTTTAACCATAGTTTGGGTTTTCCCTTCACTCTTCCCCAGGGCTCTGCTTTGGAATTCCTCTTTTGTTCGGACACCTGAGGTAATAAACCTGAAAGGAGACCTCCCATCCCACAGATTGACGAAAAAAATTGGGACCGCCCCAATCCACAGAAAGGAAGATTCGTCCATGGCCCATGATGCCTCCCCACATTCCACGGCCATCGTTGATATAAAATCCAGAGACAAAAGCCTGAGCAAGTGCCTCAGACTCGCTCTTTCTTCATATCCTGAAGAGTTCTTCTCATGGTTTGTAGATTGGGCCTGCCATACCTACGTCCCCAAACATAAGGTGAGTTTGTGTTTTCAGACTTCTGTCCTCAAAGTCCTGGGCCACACAGCCTACAGGCTGGGGCCCCTGGAGCCACACATTCGGACTGTGCCTACCCAATCCATGGGAATTCTGCCCATTCCATTGTCCAAAATCTTACAAATTGGGAGAACTCTCCAAAGTCCCCGAAGCAATCCCAATAGTGTAGGTCTCCAGGGACAAACAAGGGTGGTCTGACACCAGGTGAGCATCTACCTCCAATCATTCCATAGATGAATATCCCCAGAGAAGGAGAATGAACAAGACAGGACCCTAGGCCATAATCGAATACATTGCTTTGTTTTACAGGCATGTCTCTTCAAAAGTCTGGATTCCTATTCCAGCATAATGGGTTTCCTGAGGCACACATCAGAACAAATATCCTCTCCACAAGGAAACTTGTGCATGGGAGCTTTGCCAAAAGCTTAGGAGAATACTTCAGGGACCCGGGGCCACCGCCCCATTCCAAGGTCCTCATGGACACAAACACACATTACGGCCCATCCTCAGGAAAGTCCATTTCAACTCATCCACCCCGGTTGCTCCCGCAGAGGGATCCGATCTCAACTGTATTGTGGCTAGTAGACAATTGGATTGTGAGGCGGGCTTCCATGGCATCCATCCTCCAACGGAGCTCTGGAGTCATTCCATATGGGATGTCCTGGAGCTGCCCAACAGGGCTTAAGTGTCACACAGAAGGAATCATTGAAGGGGGCATCCCACCACACCCAACGTCGGAAACCTCCATGGCCTTGAGATTCCGCTCCTTTCATGAAGGCGCAGTCATGCACAGAAACTCCAACCTGAGCCAACGTCTGATCCTCGCCGTGATTTCAGATGCTTGAGATTTTGGTTGCGACTGCAGGGGGTACCAGCCGTGCCCTCGGCCTGAAACTCAAGGCTAGCTCGTGTTCTCAAACTTCTGTCCTCACACTCCTGTCCCAGAAACCCTGAAGTTTGGCAATTCCGGACCCACAATGCAGCACTCTGCCTTCCCTCTAGAAAAAATATCTTGCCTAATGAGGTGCCCAGGCACCTCAAATGAGGATAAACCTACAGGGCACTCGACTGTACCCAAATTATATAGTCTAACTTGGGCACTAGTGCACTGTATGACACAACCTGAGCCAGAACCTCCTGACCAACACCCGGGCAGTTGACCGCACACTGAGCATATCAGATGCGCCATCGCCTTAGATTGTCATCTCTTCCCAACTGCGATTTTTCAGGCTTCAGAACCTAGACCTTATCTCCAACCACTGCCCAGGGTTGAAAATGATGGAGAAATCAAAACACCTTCCCCATGGCAAGAGACCTTGTGATTGGCATGTTGTCCAAGGTCCAGTGTAGTTGAAACCAGTGTGGCCCATGAGGCCCCACCCATGCTCGCGTGCCACGTTGGTCACAAACACACACTGTGACCCTCAGTCTGAGCCCAGGCCTCAAGTAAGGCCTCTCAGTGGCTGGATGAAGAGACAGCTTATTGTGCCTGCCATGCCCTTAGGCCCCAATTTTTAACCATAGTTTGGGTTTTCCCTTCACTCTTCCCCAGGGCTCTGCTTTGGAATTCCTCTTTTGTTCAGACACCTGAGGTAATAAACCTGAAAGGAGAAATCCCATCCCACAGATTGACGAAAAACAATTGGGATCGGGCCAAATCCACAGAGAGGAAGATTCGTCCATGGCCCATGAGTCCTCCACCATTCCACGGCCATCGTTGATATAAAATCCAAATGCAAAAGCCTGAGCAAGTGCCTCAGACTCGCTCTTTCTTCATATCCTGAAGATTTCTTCTCATGATTTGTAGATTGGGCCTGCCATACCTACATCCCCAAACCTAAGCTGAGTTTGTGTTTTCAGACTTCTGTCCTCAAAGTCCTGGGCCACACACCCTCATGCTGGGGCCTCTGAAGCCACACATTAGGACTGTGCCTACCCAATCCATGGGAATTCTGCCCATTCCATTGTCCAAAATCGTACAAATTAGGAGAACTCTCCAAAGTCCCTGAGGCCAAAACAATAGTGTAGGTTTCCGGGGACAAACAAGGCCGGTAAAACACCAGGTGAGCATCTACCTCCACTCATTCCATAGATGAATATCCCCAGAGAAGAAGAATGAACAAGATAGGACCCTAGGCCATAATTGAATACATTGCATTGGTTTACAGGCATGTCTCTTCAAAAGTCTGGATTCCAATACCAGCATAATGGGTTTCCTGAGGCACCCATCAGAACAAATCTCCTCTCCACAAGGAAACTTGTGCATGGGAGCTATGTCAAAAGCTTAGGAGAATACTTCAGGGTCCCAGTGCCACCGCCCCATTTCAAGGCCCTCATGGACACAAACACACATTAGGGCCCATCTTCAGGAAAGTCCATTTCAACTCAGCCACCCAGGTTGCTCCCGCAGAGGGATCCGATCTCAACTGTATTGTGGCTAGTAGACAAGTGGATTGCGAGGCGGGCTTGCCTGATATCCATCCTCCAAGGGTGCTCTGGAGTCATTCCATATGGGATGTCCTGGAGCTGCCCAACAGGTCTCAATTGTCACACAGAAGGAATCATTGAAGGGGGCATCCCACCACTCCCACGTCGGAAAACCTCCATGGCCTTGAGATTTCATTCCGTTCATGAAGGGGTAGTCATGCACAGAAACTCCAACCTGAGCCAACGTCTGATCCTCGCCATGACTTCAGATGCTTAAGTTTTTGGTTGCGACTGCAGGGGGTACCAGCCGTGCCCTCGGCATGAAACTCAAGTCTAGCTTGTGTTCTCAGACTTCTGTCCTCACACTCCTGGCCCAGAAGCCCAAAAGTTTGGCAATTCCGGACCCACAATGCAGCACTCTGCCTGCCCTCTAGAAAAAATATCTTGACTAATGAGGTGCCCAGGCACCTCAAATGAGGATAAACCTACACGGCACTCGACAGTACCCAAATTATATAGTCTAACCTGGGCACTAATGCACTGTCTGACACAACCTGAGCCAGAACCTCCTGACCATCACCCAGGAGGCTGACCGCACACTGAGCATATCAGAGGCGCCATCGCCTTAGGTCGTCATCTCTTCCCAACTACGATTATTCAGGCTTCAGAACCTATACCTTATGTCTAATCACTGCTCACGATTGAAAATGATGCAGAAATCAGAACACCTTCCCCATGGCAAGAGACCTTGTGATTGGCATGTTGTGCAAGGTCCAGTGTAGTTGAAACCAGTTTGGCCCATGAGGCCCCGCCCATGCTCACGGGCCACATTTGTCACAAACACACATTTGACCCTCAGCCTGAGCCCAGTCCTCAAGTAAGGCCGCTCAGTGGCTGGATGAAGAAACAGCTTATTGGGCCTGCCATGCCCCTAGGCCCCAAATTTTTAACCATAGTTTGGGTTGTCCCTTCACTCTTCCCCAGGGCTCTGCTTTAGAATACTTCTTTTGTTCGGACACCTGAGGTAATAAACCTGAAAGGAGACCTCCCATCCCACAGATTGACGAAAAATAATTGGGACCGCCCCAATCCACAGAGAGGATATTCGTCCATGGCCCATGAGGCCTCCCCACATTCCACGGCCATCATTGATATAAAATCCAGAGACAAAACCCTGAGCAAGTGCCTCAGACTCGCTCTTTTTTCATATCCTGAAGAGTTCTTCTCATGGTTTGTAGATTGGGCCTGCCATACCTACGTCCCCAAACATAAGGTGAGTTTGTGTTTTCAGACTTCTGTCCTCAAAGTCCTGGGCCACACAGCCTCCAGGCTGGGGCCCCTGGAGCCACACATTCGGACTGTGCCTACCCAATCTATGGGAATTCTGCATATTCCATTGTCCAAAATCTTACAAATTGGGAGAACTCTCCAAAGTCCCCGAGGCAATCCCAATAGTGTAGGTCTCCAGGGACACACAAGGGTGGTCTGACACCAGGTGAGCATCTACCTCCACTCATTCCATAGACGGATATCCCCAGAGAAGAAGATTGAACCAGACAGGATCCTAGGCAATAATCGGATCCATTGCTTTGGTTTACAGGCATGTCTCCTCAAGAGCCTGGATTCCAAGACCAGCATAAGGGTTTTCCTGAGGCACCCATCAGAACAAATCTCCTCTCCACAAGGAAACTTGTGCATGGGAGCTATGTCAAAGCTTAGGAGAATACATCAGGGTCCCGGTGCCACCACCCCATTCCAAGGCCCTCATGGACACAAACACACTTTAGGCCCCATCCTCAGGAAAGTCGATTTCAACTCAGCCACCCCGTTTGCTCCCGCAGAGCCATCCGATCTCAACTGTATTGTTGCTAGGAGACAATTGGAATGAGAGGCGGGCTTCCATGGCATCCATTCTCGAACGGTGCTCTGGAGTCATTTCATATGGGATGTCATTGAGCTGCCCAACTGGTCTCAATTGTCCCGCAGAAGGAATCCTTGAAGGGGGCATCACACAACTCCCAACATGGGAAAAGCTCCATGGCTTCGAGATTCCGCTCCTTTCATGAAGGGGCAGTCATGCACAGAAACTACAACCTGAGCCAACGTCTGATCCTCGCCGTGACTTCAGATGCTTGAGATATGGTTTCCGATCTTCAGGGGGTACCTACCGTGCCCTCGGCCTGAAGCCCAAGTCTATCTTGTGTTCTGAGACTTCTGTCCTTTAACTCCTGGCCCGGAAGTCCTCCATTTGGCAATTCCCGACCCACAAGGCAGCACTCTGCCTGCCCTCTAGAAAAAATATCTTGCCTAATGAGGTGCCCAGGCACCTCAAATGAGGATAAACCTACAGAGAACACGACTGTACCCAAATTATATAGTCTAACTTGGGCACTAGTGCACTGTCTGACACAACCTCAGCCAGAACCCCCTGACCAACACCCAGGCAGCTGACCGTACACTGAGCATATCAGACGCGCCATCGGCTTAGGTCGTCATCTCTTCCCAACTGCGATTTTTCAGGCTTCAGAATCTATACCTTATGTCCAATCACTGCTCACGATTGAAAATGATGCAGAAATCAGAACACCTTCCCCATGGCAAGAGACCTTGTGATTGGCATGTTGTCCAAGGTCCAGTGTAGTTGAAACCAGTTTGGCCCATGAGGCCCCACCCATGTTCGCGTGCCACTATTGTCACAAACACACATTTGACCCTCAGCCTGAGCCCAGTCTCACGTAAGGCCTCTCAGTGGCTGGATGAAGAGACAGCTTATTGGGCCTGCCAAGCCCATATGCCGCAATTTTTAACCATAGTTTGGGTTTTCCCTTCACTCTTCCCCAGGGCTCTGCTTTGGAATTCCTCTTTTGTTCGGACACCTGAGGTAATAAACCTGAAAGGAGACCTCCCATCCCACAGATTGACGAAAAAAATTGGGACCGCCCCAATCCACAGAAAGGAAGATTCGTCCATGGCCCATGATGCCTCCCCACATTCCACGGCCATCGTTGATATAAAATCCAGAGACAAAAGCCTGAGCAAGTGCCTCAGACTCGCTCTTTCTTCATATCCTGAAGAGTTCTTCTCATGGTTTGTAGATTGGGCCTGCCATACCTACGTCCCCAAACATAAGGTGAGTTTGTGTTTTCAGACTTCTGTCCTCAAAGTCCTGGGCCACACAGCCTACAGGCTGGGGCCCCTGGAGCCACACATTCGGACTGTGCCTACCCAATCCATGGGAATTCTGCCCATTCCATTGTCCAAAATCTTACAAATTGGGAGAACTCTCCAAAGTCCCCGAAGCAATCCCAATAGTGTAGGTCTCCAGGGACAAACAAGGGTGGTCTGACACCAGGTGAGCATCTACCTCCAATCATTCCATAGATGAATATCCCCAGAGAAGGAGAATGAACAAGACAGGACCCTAGGCCATAATCGATACATTGCTTTGTTTTACAGGCATGTCTCTTCAAAAGTCTGGATTCCAATTCCAGCATAATGGGTTTCCTGAGGCACACATCAGAACAAATATCCTCTCCACAAGGAAACTTGTGCATGGGAGCTATGTCAAAAGCTTAGGAGAATACTTCAGGGACCCGGGGCCACCGCCCCATTCCAAGGTCCTCATGGACACAAACACACATTACGGCCCATCCTCAGGAAAGTCCATTTCAACTCATCCACCCCGGTTGCTCCCGCAGAGGGATCCGATCTCAACTGTATTGTGGCTAGTAGACAATTGGATTGTGAGGCGGGCTTGCCTGGCATCCATCCTCCAACGGAGCTCTGGAGTCATTCCATATGGGATGTCCTGGAGCTGCCCAACAGGGCTTAAGTGTCACACAGAAGGAATCATTGAAGGGGGCATCCCACCACACCCAACGTCGGAAACCTCCATGGCCTTGAGATTCCGCTCCTTTCATGAAGGCGCAGTCATGCACAGAAACTCCAACCTGAGCTAACGTCTGATCCTCGCCTTGATTTCAGATGCTTGAGATTTTGGTTGCGACTGCAGGGGGTACCAGCCGTGCCCTCGGCCAGAAACTCAAGTCTAGCTCGTGTTCTCAAACTTCTGTCCTCACACTACCTGTCCCAGAAGCCCTCAAGATTGGCAATTCCGGACCCACAATGCAGCAATCTGCCTTCCATCTAGAAAAAATATCTTGCCTAATGAGGTGCCCAGGCACCTCAAATGAGGATAAACCTACAGGGCACTCGACTGTACCCAAATTATATAGTCTAACTTGGGCACTAGTGCACTGTATGACACAACCTGAGCCAGAACCTCCTGACCAACACCCGGGCAGTTGACCGCACACTGAGCATATCAGATGCGCCATCGCCTTAGATTGTCATCTCTTCCCAACTGCGATTTTTCAGGCTTCAGAACCTAGACCTTATCTCCAACCACTGCCCAGGGTTGAATATGATGCAGAAATCAAAACACCTTCCCCATGGCAAGAGACCTTGTGATCGGCATGTTGTCCAAGGTCCAGTGTAGTTGAAACCAGTGTGGCCCATGAGGCCCCGCCCATGCTCGCGTGCCACGTTGGTCACAAACACACACTGTGACCCTCAGTCTGAGCCCAGGCCTCAAGTAAGGCCTCTCAGTGGCTGGATGAAGAGACAGCTTATTGTGCCTGCCATGCCCCTAGGCCCCAATTTTTAACCATAGTTCGGGTTGTCCCTTCACTCTTCCCCAGGGCTCTGCTTTGGAATTCCTCTTTTGTTCAGACACCTGAGGTAATAAACCTGAAAGGAGAAATCCCATCCCACAGATTGACGAAAAACAATTGGGATAGGGCCAAATCCACAGAGAGGAAGATTCGTCCATGGCCCATGAGTCCTCCCCCATTCCACGGCCATCGTTGATATAAAATCCAAATGCAAAAGCCTGAGCAAGTGCCTCAGACTCGCTCTTTCTTCATATCCTGAAGATTTCTTCTCATGATTTGTAGATTGGGCCTGCCATACCTACATCCCCAAACCTAAGCTGAGTTTGTGTTTTCAGACTTCTGTCCTCAAAGTCCAGGGCCACACACCCTCATGCTGGGGACTCTGAAGCCCCAAATTAGGACTGTGCCTACCCAATCCATGGGAATTCTGCCCATTCCATTGTCCAAAATCGTACAAATTAGGAGAACTCTCCAAAGTCCCTGAGGCCAAAACAATAGTTTAGTCTCCGGGGACAAACAAGGGCGGTAAGACACCAGGTGAGCATCTACCTCCACTCATTCCATAGATGAATATCCCCAGAGAAGAAGAATGAACAAGATAGGACCCTAGGCCATAATCGAATACATTGTATTGGTTTACAGGCATGTCTCTTCAAAAGTCTGGATTCCAATACCAGCATAATGGGTTTCCTGAGGCACCCATCAGAACAAATCTCCTCTCCACAAGGAAACTTGTGCATGGGAGCTATGTCAAAAGCTTAGGAGAATACTTCAGGGTCCCAGTGCCACCGCCCCATTTCAAGGCCCTCATGGACACAAACACACATTAGGGCCCATCTTCAGGAAAGTCCATTTCAACTCAGCCACCCAGGTTGCTCCCGCAGAGGGATCCGATCTCAACTGTATTGTGGCTAGTAGACAAGTTGATTGCGAGGCGGGCTTGCCTGATATCCATCCTCCAAGGGTGCTCTGGAGTCATTCCATATGGGATGTCCTGGAGCTGCCCAACAGGTCTCAATTGTCACACAGAAGGAATCATTGAAGGGGGCATCCCACCACTCCCACGTCGGAAAACCTCCATGGCCTTGAGATTCCGCTCCGTTCATGAAGGGGTAGTCATGCACAGAAACTCCAACCTGAGCCAACGTCTGATCCTCGCCATGACTTCAGATGCTTAAGGTTTTGGTTGCGACTGCAGGGGGTACCAGCCGTGCCCTCGGCCTGAAACTCAAGTCTAGCTTGTGTTCTCAGACTTCTGTCCTCACACTCCTGGCCCAGAAGCCCAAAAGTTTGGCAATTCCGGACCCACAATGCAGCACTCTGCCTGCCCTCTAGAAAAAATATCTTGCCTAATGAGGTGCCCAGGCACCTCAAATGAGGATAAACCTACAGGGCATTCGACTGTACCCAAATTATATAGTCTAACCTGGGCACTAATGCACTGTCTGACACAACCTGAGCCAGAACCTCCTGACCATCACCCAGGAGGCTGACCGCACACTGAGCATATCAGACGCGCCATCGCCTTAGGTCGTCATCTCTTCCCAACTACGATTATTCAGGCTTCAGAACCTATACCTTATGTCCATCACTGCTCACGATTGAAAATGATGCAGAAATCAGAACACCTTCCCCATGGCAAGAGACCTTGTGATTGGCATGTTGTGCAAGGTCCAGTGTAGTTGAAACCAGTTTGGCCCATGAGGCCACGCCCATGCTCGCGGGCCACATTTGTCACAAACACACATTTGACCCTCAGCCTGAGCCCAGTCCTCAAGTAAGGCCGCTCAGTGGCTGGATGAAGAAACAGCTTATTGGGCCTGCCATGCCCCTAGGCCCCAAATTTTTAACCATAGTTTGGGTTTTCCCTTCACTCTTCCCCAGGGCTCTGCTTTAGAATACTTCTTTTGTTCGGACACCTGAGGTAATAAACCTGAAAGGGGACCTCCCATCCCACAGATTGACGAAAAATAATTGGGACCGCCCCAATCCACAGAAAGGAAGATTCGTCCATGGCCCATGATGCCTCCCCACATTCCACGGCCATCGTTGATATAAAATCCAGAGACAAAAGCCTGAGCAAGTGCCTCAGACTCGCTCTTTTTTCATATCCTGAAGAGTTCTTCTCATGGTTTGTAGATTGGGCCTGCCATACCTACGTCCCCAAACATAAGGTGAGTTTGTGTTTTCAGACTTCTGTCCTCAAAGTCCTGGGCCACACAGCCTCCAGGCTGGGGCCCCTGGAGCCACACATTCGGACTGTGCCTACCCAATCCATGGGAATTCTGCCCATTCCATTGTCCAAAATCTTACAAATTGGGAGAACTCTCCAAAGTCCCCGAAGCAATCCCAATAGTGTAGGTCTCCAGGGACAAACAAGGGTGGTCTGACACCAGGTGAGCATCTACCTCCACTCATTCCATAGACGGATATCCCCAGAGAAGAAGATTGAACCAGACAGGATCCTAGGCAATAATCGAATCCATTGCTTTGGTTTACAGGCATGTCTCCTCAAGAGCCTGGATTCCAAGACCAGCATAAGGGTTTTCCTGAGGCACCCATCAGAAAAAATCTCCTCTCCACAAGGAAACTTGTGCATGGGAGCTATGTCAAAAGCTTAGGAGAATACTTCAGGGTCCCGGTACCACTGCACCATTCCAAGGCCCTCATGGACACAAACACACTTAAGGCCCCATCCTCAGGAAAGTCCATTTCAACTCAGCCACCCGGTTGCTCCCGCAGAGCCATCCGATCTCAACTGTATTGTTGCTAGGAGACAATTGGAATGCGAGGCGGGCTTCGCAGGCATCCATCCTCGAACGGTGCTCTGGAGTCATTCCATATGAGATGTCCTGGAGCTGCCCAACAGGTCTCAATTGTCCCGCTGATGGAATCCTTGAAGGGGGCATCTCACAACTCCCAACGTGGGAAAAGCTCCATGGCCTTGAGAATCCGCTTTTTTCATGAAGGGCAGTCATGCACAGAAACTACAACCTGAGCCAACGTTTGATCCTCGCCATGACTTCAGATGCTTGTGATATTGTTTCCGATCTTCAGGGGGTACCTACCGTGCCCTCGGCCTGAAGCCCAAGTCTATCTTGTGTTCTCAGACTTCTGTCCTCACATTCCTGGCCCAGAAGCCCTCACGTTTGGCAATTCCGGACCCACAATGCAGCACTCTGCCTTCCCTCTAGAAAAAATATCTTGCCTAATGAGGTGCCCAGGCACCTCAAATGAGGATAAACCTACAGGGCACTCGACTGTACCCAAATTATATAGTCTAACTTGGGCACTAGTGCACTGTCTGACACAACCTGAGCCAGAACCTCCTGACCAACACCCAGGCAGTTGACCGCACACTGAGCATATCAGATGCGCCATCGCCTTAGATTGTCATCTCTTCCCAACTGCGATTTTTCAGGCTTCAGAACCTAGACCTTATCTCCAACCACTGCCCAGGGTTGAAAATGATGCAGAAATCAAAACACCTTCCCCATGGCAAGAGACCTTGTGATTGGCATGTTGTCCAAGGTCCGGTGTAGTTGAAACCAGTGTGGCCCATGAGGCCCCACCCATGTTTGCGTGCCACTATTGTCACAAACACACATTTGACCCTCAGCCTGAGCCCAGTCTCACGTAAGGCCTCTCAGTGGCTGGATGAAGAGACAGCTTATTGTGCCTGCCATGCCCCTAGGCCCCAATTTTTAACCATAGTTTGGGTTTTCCCTTCACTCTTCCCCAGGGCTCTGCTTTGGAATTCCTCTTTTGTCCAGACACCTGAGGTAATAAACCTGAAAGGAGAAATCCCATCCCACAGATTGACGAAAAACAATTGGGATCGGGCCAAATCCACAGAGAGGAAGATTCGTCCATGGCCCATGAGTCCTCCCCCATTCCACGGCCATCGTTGATATAAAATCCAAATGCAAAAGCCTGAGCAAGTGCCTCAGACTCGCTCTTTCTTCATATCCTAAAGATTTCTTCTCATGATTTGTAGATTGGGCCTGCCATACCTACATCCCCAAACCTAAGCTGAGTTTGTGTTTTCAGACTTCTGTCCTCAAAGTCCTGGGCCACACACCCTCAGGTAGGGGCCCCTGAAGCCACACATTAGGACTGTGCCTACCCAATCCATGGGAATTCTGCCAATTCCATTGTCCAAAATGGTACAAATTAGGAGAACTCTCCAAAGTCCCCGAGGCCATCCCAATAGTGTAGGTCTCCGGGGACAAACGAGGGAGGTAAGACACCAGGTGAGCATCTACCTCCACTCATTCCATAGATGAATATCCCCAGAGAAGAAGAATGAACAAGATAGGACCCTAGGCCATAATCGAATACATTGCATTGGTTTACAGGCATGTCTCTTCAAAAGTCTGGATTCCAATACCAGCATAATGGGTTTCGTGAGGCACCCATCAGAACAAATCTCCTCTCCACAAGGAAACTTGTGCATGGGAGCTATGTCAAAAGCTTAGGAGAATACTTCAGGGTCCCAGTGCCACCGCCCCATTTCAAGGCCCTCATGGACACAAACACACATTAGGGCCCATCTTCAGGAAAGTCCATTTCAACTCAGCCACCCAGGTTGCTCCCGCAGAGGGATCCGATCTCAACTGTATTGTGGCTAGTAGACAAGTGGATTGCGAGGCGGGCTTGCCTGATATCCATCCTCCAAGGGTGCTCTGGAGTCATTCCATATGGGATGTCCTGGAGCTGCCCAACAGGTCTCAATTGTCACACAGAAGGAATCATTGAAGGGGGCATCCCACCACTCCCACGTCGGAAAACCTCCATGGCCTTGAGATTCCGCTCCGTTCATGAAGGGGTAGTCATGCACAGAAACTCCAACCTGAGCCAACGTCTGATCCTCGCCATGACGTCAGATGCTTAAGGTTTTGGTTGCGACTGCAGGGGGTACCAGCCGTGCCCTCGGCATGAAACTCAAGTCTAGCTTGTGTTCTCAGACTTCTGTCCTCACACTCCTGGCCCAGAAGCCCAAAAGTTTGGCAATTCCGGACCCACAATGCAGCACTCTGCCTGCCCTCTAGAAAAAATATCTTGCCTAATGAGGTGCCCAGGCACCTCAAATGAGGATAAACCTACACGGCACTCGACTGTACCCAAATTATATAGTCTAACCTGGGCACTAATGCACTGTCTGACACAACCTGAGCCAGAACCTCCTGACCATCACCCAGGAGGCTGACCGCACACTGAGCATATCAGACGCGCCATCGCCTTAGGTCGTCATCTCTTCCCAACTACGATTATTCAGGCTTCAGAACCTATACCTTATGTCCAATCACTGCTCACGATTGAAAATGATGCAGAAATCAGAACACCTTCCCCATGGCAAGAGACCTTGTGATTGGCATGTTGTGCAAGGTCCAGTGTAGTTGAAACCAGTTTGGCCCATGAGGCCCCGCCCATGCTCACGGGCCACATTTGTCACAAACACACATTTGACCCTCAGCCTGAGCCCAGTCCTCAAGTAAGGCCGCTCAGTGGCTGGATGAAGAAACAGCTTATTGGGCCTGCCATGCCCCTAGGCCCCAAATTTTTAACCATAGTTTGGGTTGTCCCTTCACTCTTCCCCAGGGCTCTGCTTTAGAATACTTCTTTTGTTCGGACACCTGAGGTAATAAACCTGAAAGGAGACCTCCCATCCCACAGATTGACGAAAAATAATTGGGACCGCCCCAATCCACAGAGAGGATATTCGTCCATGGCCCATGAGGCCTCCCCACATTCCACGGCCATCATTGATATAAAATCCAGAGACAAAAGCCTGAGCAAGTGCCTCAGACTCGCTCTTTTTTCATATCCTGAAGAGTTCTTCTCATGGTTTGTAGATTGGGCCTGCCATACCTACGTCCCCAAACATAAGGTGAGTTTGTGTTTTCAGACTTCTGTCCTCAAAGTCCTGGGCCACACAGCCTCCAGGCTGGGGCCCCTGGAGCCACACATTCACTGCGCCTACCCAATCTATGGGAATTCTGCCCAATCCATTGTCCAAAATCTTACAAATTGGGAGAACTCTCCAAAGTCCCCGAGGCAATCCCAATAGTGTAGGTCTCCAGGGACAAACAAGGGTGGTCTGACACCAGGTGAGCATCTACCTCCACTCATTCCATAGACGGATATCCCCAGAGAAGAAGATTGAACCAGACAGGAACCTAGTCAATAATCGGATCCATTGCTTTGGTTTACAGGCATGTCTCCTCAAGGGCCTGGATTCCAAGACCAGCATAAGGGTTTTCCTGAGGCACCCATCAGAACAAATCTCCTCTCCACAAGGAAACTTGTGCATGGGAGCTATGTCAAAAGCTTAGGAGAATACTTCAGGGTCCCGGTGCCACCACCCCATTCCAAGGCCCTCATGGACACAAACACACTTTAGGCCCCATCCTCAGGAAAGTCCATTTCAACTCAGCCACCCCGTTTGCTCCCGCAGAGCCATCCGATCTCAACTGTATTGTTGCTAGGAGACAATTGGAATGAGAGGCGGGCTTCCATTGCATCCATCCTCGAACGGTGCTCTGGAGTCATTTCATATGGGATGTCATTGAGCTGCCCAACTGGTCTCAATTGTCCCGCAGAAGGAATCCTTGAAGGGGGCATCACACAACTCCCAACGTGGGAAAAGCTCCATGGCTTCGAGATTCCGCTCCTTTCATGAAGGGGCAGTCATGCACAGAAACTACAACCTGAGCCAACGTCTGATCCTCGCCGTGACTTCAGATGCTTGAGATATGGTTTCCTATCTGCAGGGGGTACCTACCGTGCCCTCGGCCTGAAGCCCAAGTCTATCTTGTGTTCTCAGACTTCTGTCCTCTAACTCCTGGCCCGGAAGTCCTCCATTTTGGCAATTCCGGACCCACAAGGCAACACTCTGCCTGCCCTCTAGAAAAAATATCTTGCCTAATGAGGTGCCCAGGCACCTCAAATGAGGATAAACCTACAGGGAACTCGACTGTACCCAAATTATATTGTCTAACTTGGGCACTAGTGCACTGTCTGACACAACCTCAGCCAGAACCCCCTGACCAACACCCAGGCAGCTGACCGTACACTGAGCATATCAGACGCGCCATCGCCTTAGGTCGTCATCTCTTCCCAACTGCGATTTTTCAGGCTTCAGAACCTATACCTTATGTCCAATCACTGCTCACGATTGAAAATGATGCAGAAATCAGAACACCTTCCCCATGGCAAGAGACCTTGTGATTGGCATGTTGTCCAAGGTCCAGTGTAGTTGAAACCAGTTTGGCCCATGAGGCCCCACCCATGTTCGCGTGCCACTATTGTCACAAACACACATTTGACCCTCAGCCTGAGCCCAGTCTCACGTAAGGCCTCTCAGTGGCTGGATGAAGAGACAGCTTATTGGGCCTGCCAAGCCCCTATGCCGCAATTTTTAACCATAGTTTGGGTTTTCCCTTCACTCTTCCCCAGGGCTCTGCTTTGGAATTCCTCTTTTGTTCGGACACCTGAGGTAATAAACCTGAAAGGAGACCTCCCATCCCACAGATTGACGAAAAAAATTGGGACCGCCCCAATCCACGGAAAGGAAGATTCGTCCATGGCCCATGATGCCTCCCCACATTCCACGGCCATCGTTGATATAAAATCCAGAGACAAAAGCCTGAGCAAGTGCCTCAGACTCGCTCTTTCTTCATATCCTGAAGAGTTCTTCTCATGGTTTGTAGATTGGGCCTGCCATACCTACGTCCCCAAACATAAGGTGAGTTTGTGTTTTCAGACTTCTGTCCTCAAAGTCCTGGGCCACACAGCCTACAGGCTGGGGCCCCTGGAGCCACACATTCGGACTGTGCCTACCCAATCCATGGGAATTCTGCCCATTCCATTGTCCAAAATCTTACAAATTGGGAGAACTCTCCAAAGTCCCCGAAGCAATCCCAATAGTGTAGGTCTCCAGGGACAAACAAGGGTGGTCTGACACCAGGTGAGCATCTACCTCCAATCATTCCATAGATGATTATCCCCAGAGAAGGAGAATGAACAAGACAGGACCCTAGGCCATAATCGAATACATTGCTTTGTTTTACAGGCATGTCTCTTCAAAAGTCTGGATTCCAATTCCAGCATAATGGGTTTCCTGAGGCACACATCAGAACAAATATCCTCTCCACAAGGAAACTTGTGCATGGGAGCTATGTCAAAAGCTTAGGAGAATACTTCAGGGACCCGGGGCCACCGCCCCATTCCAAGGTCCTCATGGACACAAACACACATTACGGCCTATCCTCAGGAAAGTCCATTTCAACTCATCCACCCCTGTTGCTCCCGCAGAGGGATCCGATCTCAACTGTATTGTGGCTAGTAGACAATTGGATTGTGAGGTGGGCTTGCCTGGCATCCATCCTCCAACGGAGCTCTGGAGTCATTGCATATGGGATGTCCTGGAGCTGCCCAACAGGGCTTAAGTGTCACACAGAAGGAATCATTGAAGGGGGCATCCCACCACACCCAACGTCGGAAACCTCCATGGCCTTGAGATTCCGCTCCTTTCATGAAGGCGCAGTCATGCACAGAAACTCCAACCTGAGCCAACGTCTGATCCTCGCCGTGATTTCAGACGCTTGAGATTTTGGTTGCGACTGCAGGGGGTACCAGCCGTGCCCTCGGCCTGAAACTCAAGTCTAGCTCGTGTTCTCAAACTTCTGTCCTCACACTCCTGTCCCAGAAGACCTCAAGTTTGGCAATTCCGGACCCACAATGCAGCACTCTGCCTTCCCTCTAGAAAAAATATCTTGCCTAATGAGGTGCCCAGGCACCTCAAATGAGGATAAACCTACAGGGCACTCGACTGTACCCAAATTATATAGTCTAACCTGGGCACTAATGCACTGTCTGACACAACCTGAGCCAGAACCTCCTGACCATCACCCAGGAGGCTGACCGCACACTGAGCATATCAGATGCGCCATCGCCTTAGATTGTCATCTCTTCCCAACTGCGATTTTTCAGGCTTCAGAACCTAGACCTTATCTCCAACCACTGCCCAGGGTTGAAAATGATGCAGAAATCAAAACACCTTCCCCATGGCAAGAGACCTTGTGATTGGCATGTTGTCCAAGGTCCAGTGTAGTTGAAACCAGTGTGGCCCATGAGGCCCCGCCCATGCTCGCGTGCCACGTTGGTCACAAACACACACTGTGACCTTCAGTCTGAGCCCAGGCCTCAAGTAAGGCCTCACAGTGGCTGGATGAAGAGACAGCTTATTGTGCCTGCCATGCCCCTAGGCCCCAATTTTTAACCATAGTTTGGGTTTTCCCTTCACTCTTCCCCAGGGCTCTGCTTTGGAATTCCTCTTTTGTTCAGACACCTGAGGTAATAAACCTGAAAGGAGAAATCCCATCCCACAGATTGACGAAAAACAATTGGGATCGGGCCAAATCCACAGAGAGGAAGATTCGTCCATGGCCCATGAGTCCTCCCCCATTCCACGGCCATCGTTGATATAAAATCCAAATGCAAAAGCCTGAGCAAGTGCCTCAGACTCGCTCTTTTTTCATATCCTGAAGAGTTCTTCTCATGGTTTGTAGATTGGGCCTGCCATACCTACGTCCCCAAACATAAGGTGAGTTTGTGTTTTCAGACTTCTGTCCTCAAAGTCCTGGGCCACACAGCCTCCAGGCTGGGGCCCCTGGAGCCACACATTCACTGCGCCTACCCAATCTATGGGAATTCTGCCCAATCCATTGTCCAAAATCTTACAAATTGGGAGAACTCTCCAAAGTCCCCGAGGCAATCCCAATAGTGTAGGTCTCCAGGGACAAACAAGGGTGGTCTGACACCAGGTGAGCATCTACCTCCACTCATTCCATAGACGGATATCCCCAGAGAAGAAGATTGAACCAGACAGGAACCTAGTCAATAATCGGATCCATTGCTTTGGTTTACAGGCATGTCTCCTCAAGGGCCTGGATTCCAAGACCAGCATAAGGGTTTTCCTGAGGCACCCATCAGAACAAATCTCCTCTCCACAAGGAAACTTGTGCATGGGAGCTATGTCAAAAGCTTAGGAGAATACTTCAGGGTCCCGGTGCCACCACCCCATTCCAAGGCCCTCATGGACACAAACACACTTTAGGCCCCATCCTCAGGAAAGTCCATTTCAACTCAGCCACCCCGTTTGCTCCCGCAGAGCCATCCGATCTCAACTGTATTGTTGCTAGGAGACAATTGGAATGAGAGGCGGGCTTCCATTGCATCCATCCTCGAACGGTGCTCTGGAGTCATTTCATATGGGATGTCATTGAGCTGCCCAACTGGTCTCAATTGTCCCGCAGAAGGAATCCTTGAAGGGGGCATCACACAACTCCCAACGTGGGAAAAGCTCCATGGCTTCGAGATTCCGCTCCTTTCATGAAGGGGCAGTCATGCACAGAAACTACAACCTGAGCCAACGTCTGATCCTCGCCGTGACTTCAGATGCTTGAGATATGGTTTCCTATCTGCAGGGGGTACCTACCGTGCCCTCGGCCTGAAGCCCAAGTCTATCTTGTGTTCTCAGACTTCTGTCCTCTAACTCCTGGCCCGGAAGTCCTCCATTTTGGCAATTCCGGACCCACAAGGCAACACTCTGCCTGCCCTCTAGAAAAAATATCTTGCCTAATGAGGTGCCCAGGCACCTCAAATGAGGATAAACCTACAGGGAACTCGACTGTACCCAAATTATATTGTCTAACTTGGGCACTAGTGCACTGTCTGACACAACCTCAGCCAGAACCCCCTGACCAACACCCAGGCAGCTGACCGTACACTGAGCATATCAGACGCGCCATCGCCTTAGGTCGTCATCTCTTCCCAACTGCGATTTTTCAGGCTTCAGAACCTATACCTTATGTCCAATCACTGCTCACGATTGAAAATGATGCAGAAATCAGAACACCTTCCCCATGGCAAGAGACCTTGTGATTGGCATGTTGTCCAAGGTCCAGTGTAGTTGAAACCAGTTTGGCCCATGAGGCCCCACCCATGTTCGCGTGCCACTATTGTCACAAACACACATTTGACCCTCAGCCTGAGCCCAGTCTCACGTAAGGCCTCTCAGTGGCTGGATGAAGAGACAGCTTATTGGGCCTGCCAAGCCCCTATGCCGCAATTTTTAACCATAGTTTGGGTTTTCCCTTCACTCTTCCCCAGGGCTCTGCTTTGGAATTCCTCTTTTGTTCGGACACCTGAGGTAATAAACCTGAAAGGAGACCTCCCATCCCACAGATTGACGAAAAAAATTGGGACCGCCCCAATCCACGGAAAGGAAGATTCGTCCATGGCCCATGATGCCTCCCCACATTCCACGGCCATCGTTGATATAAAATCCAGAGACAAAAGCCTGAGCAAGTGCCTCAGACTCGCTCTTTCTTCATATCCTGAAGAGTTCTTCTCATGGTTTGTAGATTGGGCCTGCCATACCTACGTCCCCAAACATAAGGTGAGTTTGTGTTTTCAGACTTCTGTCCTCAAAGTCCTGGGCCACACAGCCTACAGGCTGGGGCCCCTGGAGCCACACATTCGGACTGTGCCTACCCAATCCATGGGAATTCTGCCCATTCCATTGTCCAAAATCTTACAAATTGGGAGAACTCTCCAAAGTCCCCGAAGCAATCCCAATAGTGTAGGTCTCCAGGGACAAACAAGGGTGGTCTGACACCAGGTGAGCATCTACCTCCAATCATTCCATAGATGATTATCCCCAGAGAAGGAGAATGAACAAGACAGGACCCTAGGCCATAATCGAATACATTGCTTTGTTTTACAGGCATGTCTCTTCAAAAGTCTGGATTCCAATTCCAGCATAATGGGTTTCCTGAGGCACACATCAGAACAAATATCCTCTCCACAAGGAAACTTGTGCATGGGAGCTATGTCAAAAGCTTAGGAGAATACTTCAGGGACCCGGGGCCAACGCCCCATTCCAAGGTCCTCATGGACACAAACACACATTACGGCCTATCCTCAGGAAAGTCCATTTCAACTCATCCACCCCTGTTGCTCCCGCAGAGGGATCCGATCTCAACTGTATTGTGGCTAGTAGACAATTGGATTGTGAGGTGGGCTTGCCTGGCATCCATCCTCCAACGGAGCTCTGGAGTCATTGCATATGGGATGTCCTGGAGCTGCCCAACAGGGCTTAAGTGTCACACAGAAGGAATCATTGAAGGGGGCATCCCACCACACCCAACGTCGGAAACCTCCATGGCCTTGAGATTCCGCTCCTTTCATGAAGGCGCAGTCATGCACAGAAACTCCAACCTGAGCCAACGTCTGATCCTCGCCGTGATTTCAGACGCTTGAGATTTTGGTTGCGACTGCAGGGGGTACCAGCCGTGCCCTCGGCCTGAAACTCAAGTCTAGCTCGTGTTCTCAAACTTCTGTCCTCACACTCCTGTCCCAGAAGACCTCAAGTTTGGCAATTCCGGACCCACAATGCAGCACTCTGCCTTCCCTCTAGAAAAAATATCTTGCCTAATGAGGTGCCCAGGCACCTCAAATGAGGATAAACCTACAGGGCACTCGACTGTACCCAAATTATATAGTCTAACCTGGGCACTAATGCACTGTCTGACACAACCTGAGCCAGAACCTCCTGACCATCACCCAGGAGGCTGACCGCACACTGAGCATATCAGATGCGCCATCGCCTTAGATTGTCATCTCTTCCCAACTGCGATTTTTCAGGCTTCAGAACCTAGACCTTATCTCCAACCACTGCCCAGGGTTGAAAATGATGCAGAAATCAAAACACCTTCCCCATGGCAAGAGACCTTGTGATTGGCATGTTGTCCAAGGTCCAGTGTAGTTGAAACCAGTGTGGCCCATGAGGCCCCGCCCATGCTCGCGTGCCACGTTGGTCACAAACACACACTGTGACCTTCAGTCTGAGCCCAGGCCTCAAGTAAGGCCTCACAGTGGCTGGATGAAGAGACAGCTTATTGTGCCTGCCATGCCCCTAGGCCCCAATTTTTAACCATAGTTTGGGTTTTCCCTTCACTCTTCCCCAGGGCTCTGCTTTGGAATTCCTCTTTTGTTCAGACACCTGAGGTAATAAACCTGAAAGGAGAAATCCCATCCCACAGATTGACGAAAAACAATTGGGATCGGGCCAAATCCACAGAGAGGAAGATTCGTCCATGGCCCATGAGTCCTCCCCCATTCCACGGCCATCGTTGATATAAAATCCAAATGCAAAAGCCTGAGCAAGTGCCTCAGAATCGCTCTTTCTTCATATCCTGAAGATTTCTTCTCATGATTTGTAGATTGGGCCTGCCATACCTACATCCCCAAACCTAAGCTGAGTTTGTGTTTTCAGACTTCTGTCCTCAAAGTCCTGGGCCACACACCCTCATGCTGGGGCCTCTGAAGCCACACATTAGGACTGTGCCTACCCAATCCATGGGAATTCTGCCCATTCCATTGTCCAAAATCGTACAAATTAGGAGAACTCTCCAAAGTCCCTGAGGCCAAACAATAGTGTAGGTCTCCGGGGACAAACAAGGCCGGTAAAACACCAGGTGAGCATCTACCTCCACTCATTCCATAGATGAATATCCCCAGAGAAGAAGAATGAACAAGATAGGACCCTAGGCCATAATCGAATACATTGCATTGGTTTACAGGCATGTCTCTTCAAAAGTCTGGATTCCAATACCAGCATAATGGGTTTCCTGAGGCACCCATCAGAACAAATCTCCTCTCCACAAGGAAACTTGTGCATGGGAGCTATGTCAAAAGCTTAGGAGAATACTTCAGGGTCCCAGTGCCACCGCCCCATTTCAAGGCCCTCATGGACACAAACACACATTAGGGCCCATCTTCAGGAAAGTCCATTTCAACTCAGCCACCCAGGTTGCTCCCGCAGAGGGATCCGATCTAAACTGTATTGTGGCTAGTAGACAAGTGGATTGCGAGGCGGGCTTGCCTGATATCCATCCTCCAAGGGTGCTCTGGAGTCATTCCATATGGGATGTCCTGGAGCTGCCCAACAGGTCTCAATTGTCACACAGAAGGAATCATTGAAGGGGGCATCCCACCACTCCCACGTCGGAAAACCTCCATGGCCTTGAGATTCCGCTCCGTTCATGAAGGGGTAGTCATGCACAGAAACTCCAACCTGAGCCAACGTCTGATCCTCGCCATGACTTCAGATGCTTAAGGTTTTGGTTGCGACTGCAGGGGGTACCAGCCGTGCCCTCGGCCTGAAACTCAAGTCTAGCTTGTGTTCTCAGACTTCTGTCCTCACACTCCTGGCCCAGAAGCCCAAAAGTTTGGCAATTCCGGACCCACAATGCAGCACTCTGCCTGCCCTCTAGAAAAAATATCTTGCCTAATGAGGTGCCCAGGCACCTCAAATGAGGATAAACCTACACGGCACTCGACTGTACCCAAATTATATAGTCTAACCTGGGCACTAATGCACTGTCTGACACAACCTGAGCCAGAACCTCCTGACCATCACCCAGGAGGCTGACCGCACACTGAGCATATCAGACGCGCCATCGCCTTAGGTCGTCATCTCTTCCCAACTACGATTATTCAGGCTTCAGAACCTATACCTTATGTCCAATCACTGCTCACGATTGAAAATGATGCAGAAATCAGAACACCTCCCCATGGCAAGAGACCTTGTTATTGGCATGTTGTGCAAGGTCCAGTGTAGTTGAAAACAGTTTGACCCATGAGGCCCCGCCCATGCTCGCGGGCCACATTTGTCACAAACACACATTTGACCCTCAGCCTGAGCCCAGTCCTCAAGTAAGGCCGCTCAGTGGCTGGATGAAGAAACAGCTTATTGGGCCTGCCATGCCCCTAAGCCCCAAATTTTTAACCATAGTTTGGGTTTTCCCTTCACTCTTCCCCAGGGCTCTGCTTTAGAATACTTCTTTTGTTCGGACACCTGAGGTAATAAACCTGAAGGAGACTTCCCATCCCACAGATTGACGAAAAATAATTGGGACCGCCCCAATCCACAGAGAGGATATTCGTCCATGGCCCATGAGGCCTCCCCACATTCCACGGCCATCATTGATATAAAATCCAGAGACAAAAGCCTGAGCAAGTGCCTCAGACTCGCTCTTTCTTCATATCCTGAAGAGTTCTTCTCATGGTTTGTAGATTGGGCCTGCCATACCTACGTCCCCAAACATAAGGTGAGTTTGTGTTTTCAGACTTCTGTCCTCAAAGTCCTGGGCCACACAGCCTCCAGGCTGGGGCCCCTGGAGCCACACATTCGGATTGTGCCTACCCAATCCATGGGAATTCTGCCCATTCCATTGTCCAAAATCTTACAAATTGGGAGAACTCTCCAAAGTCCCCGAGGCAATCCCAATAGTGTAGGTCTCCAGGGACAAACAAGGGTGGTCTGACACCAGGTGAGCATCTACCTCCACTCATTCCATAGACGGATATCCCCAGAGAAGAAGATTGAACCAGACAGGATCCTAGGCAATAATCAGATCCATTGCTTTGGTTTACAGGCATGTCTCCTCAAGGGCCTGGATTCCAAGACCAGCATAAGGGTTTTCCTGAGGCACCCATCAGAACAAATCTCCTCTTCACAAGGAAACTTGTGCATGGGAGCTATGTCAAAAACTTAGGAGAATACTTCAGGGTCCCGGTGCCACCGCCCCATTCCAAGGCCCTCATGGACACAAACACACTTTCGGCCCCATCCTCAGGAAAGTCCATTTCAACTCAGCCACCCCGGTTGCTCCCGCAGAGCCATCCGATCTCAACTGTATTGTTGCTAGGAGACAATTGGAATGAGAGGCGGGCTTCCGGGCATCCATCCTCGAACGGTGCTCTGGAGTCATTCCATATGGGATGTCCTGGAGCTGCCCAACAGGTCTCAATTGTCCCGCAGAAGGAATCCTGGAAGGGGGCATCACACAACACCCAACGTGGGAAAAGCTCCATGGCCTTGAGTTTCCGCTCCTTTCATGAAGGGGCAGTCATGCACAGAAACTCCAACCTGAGCCAACATCTGATCCTCGCCGTGACTTCAGATGCTTGAGATATTGTTTCCGATCTGCAGGGGGTACCTACCGTGCCCTGGGCCTGAAGCCCAAGTCTATCTTGTGTTCTCAGACTTCTGTCCTCAAACTCCTGGCCCAGAAATCCTCCATTTTGGCAATTCCGGACCCACAATGCAGCACTCTGCCTGCCCTCTAAAAAAAATATCTTGCCTAATCAGGTGCCCAGGCACCTCATATGAAGATAAACCTACAGGGCACTCGACTGTACCCAAATTATATAGTCTAACTTGGGCACTAGTGCACTGTCTGACACAACCTGAGCCAGAACCTCCTGACCAACACCCAGGCAGTTGACCGCACACTGAGCATATCAGACGCGCCATCGCCTTAGATCGTCATCTTCCCAACTCTGATTTTTCAGGCTTCAGAACCTAGACCTTATCTCCACCACGGCCCAGGTTTGAAAATGATGCAGAAATCAGAACACCTTCCCCATGGCAAGAGACCTTGTGATTGGCATGTTGTCCAAGTTCCAGTGTAGTTGAAACCAGATTGGCCCATGAGGCACCGCCCATGCTCGAGTGCCACATTGGTCACAAACACACACTGTGACCCGCAGCCTGAGCCAGGCCTCAAGTAAGGCCTCTCAGTGGCTGGATGAAGAGACAGCTTATTGTGCCTGCCTTGCCTCTAGGCCCCAATTTTTAACCATATTTTGGGTTTTCCCTTCACTCTTCCCCAGGGCTCTGCTTTGGAATTCCTCTTTTGTTCAGACACCTGAGATAATAAACCTGAAAGGATACCTCCCATCCCACAGATTGACGAATAACAATTGGGATCGGGCCAAATCCACAGAGAGGAAGATTCGTGCATGGCCCATGAAACCTCCCAACATTCCACGGCCATCGTTGATATAAGCCCAAAAGTTTGGCAATTCCGGACCCACAATGCAGCACTCTGCCTTCCCTCTAGAAAAAAATGATTGCCTCAAGAGCTGCCCAGGCACATTCAATGAGGTTAAACCTCCACAGCACTCGACTTTACCCAAATTATATAGTCTAACCTGGGCACTAATGCACTGTCTGACACAACCTGAGCCCGGACCTCCTGACCAGACCGCACACTGAGCACATAAGACCCGCCATGGCCTTAGGTCATCATCTCTTCCTTACCTCAGTTTTCAGGCCTCAGAACCGAGACATTATTTCCCCTCACTGCCCAGAGGTGAGTGTGATGCAGAAATCAGAACACCACCTTACCCATTGTAAGAAACCTTGTGGTTGGCACGTTGTCCAACGTTCAGTGTAGGAGAAACCAGCATTCACCCTGAGACCCCGCCCATTCTTGAGTGCGACAACGGCATAAACACGCATTGTGACCCTCAGCATGAGTCCTGTCCTCTAGTAAGTCCTCTCAGTGACTGGACCATTAGATGTCATAATGGGCTTGATATGTCCCTAAGCCCCAATTTTTAACCAGATTTCTGATTGTCCAGTCACCCCCCCCCCCCAGGGCTCTATTCTGGAATCCCTCATTTGGTGGGACACCTGAGGTTCAAAAGAAAACAACATAAAAAAAAAACGGACTTCATCCATCCCATCCCACAGAGTGACCCCATATGATTTGGAGTGGGCCAAACCACCAGGGAGTAAGACTCGTCCATTTCCAATGAAGTCACCCAGAAATTTCAGGACCATGAGTGACACAATATCCAGAGACAAAAACTTGAGCAAGAGCCTCACACTCGCCCTTTTCTCAAATCCCGAAAAGTTCTCCTCATGGTCTGTAGATAAGTCCTGCCATACCTATGACCTGAAACATAAGCCAAGTTTGTGCTTTCAGACAACTGTCCAAACAGCCCTGGCCTACACAACCTATAGGCTCAGGCCCCTGGAGCCAAACCTGAGGACTGTACTTGCCCTCTCCAAGGGAACTGTGTGTGCCCATTCCAATGGCCACATCCCTTCTAATAGGATAAACCTCCAAAGTCCCTGATTCATCTCATTAGTGGTGGCTTCCCAGGTCAAAAAGGGGCAATGTGAGCCCATCTGAGCACCTACCTGTACTCAGACCCATAGAAAGATGTCCCCAGAGGTAAAAAGGAAAGAACAGGCCCCTAGGCACTAATCATATCCATTGCTTTGGTTTACAGGCATCTCTCCTCAGAGGCCTGGATTTCAAAACCAGCATATGGCTGTTTCTTGACTCACCGATCAGAAAACATCTCATCTACATAAGGGAAACCTGCACTTTGGAGCTGTGTCAAAGCCTCTGTTTAGGAGAACCCTTCAGGACCCCAGTGCCACGGCTTCATTCCAAGGTCACCATAGACACAAAAGCACATTAGGACCCATCCATAGGAGAGTCCATTTCAACTCAGCCTCCTCAGTTGCTCCCCCAGATCCAGCAGATCTAACTTGTCTTGTGTCTAGGAGACAATTGGAATGCGAGGTGGGCTACCCAGCCATGCATCTTTAGAACCCTGCTCAGAATCATTGGCGGAGCCAAACAGCAGATCGCAATTGTCCTGCAGAAGACACTTTGCAGTTCGGAGATTCTCACAAAACCCATCGTGGGAAAACCCCCATGGCCTCGTGATGCCCCCCCTTCGTGAATGGGCCATCAGGGACAGAAACACCAACTTGAGCGATCATCTGATCCTCGCCCTGACTTCAGATGCACGAGATCTCGATTCAGGTCTGTAAATTGTGCCATCGCTGATACAAAATCCAGAGACAAAAACCTGAGCAAGAGCCTCAGACTCGCACTTTCTTCATATCCTGAAGAGTTCTTCTCATGGTTTGTAGATCGGGCCTGCCATACCTACGTCCCCAAACCTAAGCTGAGTTTGTGTTTTCAGACTTCTGTCCTCAAAGTCCTGGGCCACACACCCTCATGCTGGAGCCTCTGAAGCCACACATTAGGACTGTGCCTACAAATCCATGGGAATTCTGCCCATTCCATTGTCCAAAATCGTACAAATTAGGAGAAACCTCCAAAATCCCTGAGGCCATCCCAATTTTGTAGGTCGCCCGGACCAAACAAGGGCTGTCTGACACCAGCTGATAATCTACCTCCAATCATACCATACATGGATGTCCCCAGAGGAGAAGATTGAACCAGACAGGACCCTAGGCCATAATAGGATCCATTGCCTTGGTTTACAGGCATGTCTCCTCAAAAGCTTGATTCCAATACGAGCATAGGGGTTTTGCTGAGGCACCCAGCAGAACTCATCTCATCTCCACAAGGAAACCTGTGCATGGGAGCCATGTCCAAAGCATAGGAGAGTACTTCAGGGTCCCGGTACCACCGCCCCATTCCAGGGCCCTCATGGACACAAAAACACATTAGGACCCATCCTCAGGAAAGTCCATTTCAACACAGCCACCCCGGTTGCTCCGGCAGAGCCATCAGATCTAAACTGTCTTATTGCTAGTAGACAATTGGTGTGCAAGGCGGGCTTCCCAGGCATCCATCCTCGAACGGTGCTCTGGAGTCATTCCATAAGGGATGTCCTGGAGCTGTCCAACAGGTCTCAATTGTCCCGCAAAAGGAATCCTTGAAGGGGGCATCCCACAACTCCCAACGTGGGAAATCCTCAATGGCCTCGAGATTCCACTCCCTTCATGAAGCGGCCGTCATACACGGAAACTCCAACCTGAGCCAACGTCTGATCCTGGCCCTGACTTCAGATTCATGAGTATTGGTTCAGATCTGCAGGGGGTACCTGCCGTGCCCTCGCCCTGAAACCCAAGTCTTGCTTGTCTTCTCAGAATTCCGTCCTCACACTCCTGGCCCCGAAGCCCTCAAGTTTGGCAATTCCGGACCCACAATGCAGCACTCTGCCTGCCCCCTAGAAAAAAATTATTGCATCATGAGCTGTATAGGCACCTTCAATGATGATAAACCTCCACAGCACACACGACTTCACACAAATTATATAGTCTAACCTGGGCACTAATGCACTGTCGGACACAACCTGAGCCCGGACCTCCTGACCAACACCCGGAAAGCACAGAGCACACTGAGCACATAAGACCCGCCATGGCCTTAGGTCCTCATCTCTTCCCTACCTCAGTTTTCAGGCCTCAGAACCGAGACATTATCTCCAATCACTGCCCAGGGGTGAGTGTGATGCAGAAATCAGAACACCTCCTTACCCATGGTAAGAAACCTTGTGGTTGGCACGTCGTCCAACGTTCAGTGTAGGAGAAACCAGCATTCACCCTGAGGCCCCGCCCAATCCTGAGTGCGACAAGGGCATAAACACGCATTGTGACCCTCAGCATGAGTACTGTCCTCTAGTAAGTCCTCTCAGTGACTGGACCATTAGATGTCATAATGGGCTTGATATGTCCCTAGGCGCCAATATTTAACCAGATTTCTGAATGTCCAGTCACCCCCCCCAAGGGCGCTACTCAGGAATCCCTCATTAGGTGAGACACCTGAGGGTAAAAAGAAAACAACATCAAAAAAAAAAAAAAACGGACCTCTTCCATCCCACAGAGTGACCCCAAACGCTTTAGCCTGGTCCAAACCACCAGGGAGTAAGACTCGTCCATTTCCCATGAAGTCACCCAGAAATTTCACGACCATGAGTGACACGATATCCAGAGACAAAAACTTGAGCAAGAGCCTCACACTCGCCGTTTTCTCAAATCCCGAAAAGTTCTCCTCATGGTCTGTAGATAAGTCCTGCCATACCTATGACCTGAAACATAAGCCAAGTTTGTGTTTTCAGACAACTGTCCAAACAACCCTAGCCTACAGAACCTATAGGCTCAGGCCCCTGGAGCCAAACCTGAGGACTGTACTTGCCCTCTCCAAGGGAATTGTGTGTGCCCATTCCAATGGCCACATCCCTTCTAATACGATAAACCTCCAAAGTCCCTGATCCATCTCATTAGTGGTAACTTCCCAGGTAAAACAGGGGCAATCTGAGCCCATCTGAGCACCTACCTGTACTCAGACCCATAGACAGATGTCCCCAGAGGTAAAAAGGAAAGAACAGGCCCCTAGGCACTAATCATATCCATTGCTTTGGTTTCCAGACATCTCTCCTCAGAGGCCTGGATTTCAAAACCAGCATATGGCTGTTTCTTGACTCACCCATCAGAAAACATCTCATCTACACATGAGAAACTTGCACGTTGGAGCTGTGTCAAAGCATCTGTTTAGGAGAACATTTCAGGGCCCCAGTGCCACCGCTTCATTCCAAGGTCTCCATCGACACAAAAGCACATTAGGACCCATCCATAGGAGAGTCCATTTCAACTCAGCCTCCTCGGTTGCTCCCCCAGATCCAGCAGATCTAACCTGTCTTGTTGCTAGGAGACAATTGGAATGCGAGGTGGGCTACCCAGCCATGCATCCTTAGAACCCTGCTCAGAATCATTGGCCTGGAGCCAAACAGCAGGTCTCAATTGTCCTGCAGAAGACACTTTGCAGTTTGGAGCTTCTAACACTCATGGTGGGAAAACCCCCATGACCTCGTGATGCCCCCCCTTCGTGAAGGGGCCATCAGGGACAGAAACACCAACTTGAGCGATCGTCTGATCCTCGCCCTGACTTCAGATGCACGAGATCTCGATTCAGGTCTGTAGATTGTGCCATCGCTGATACAAAATCCAGAGACAAAAACCTGAGCAAGCGCCTCAGACTCGCACTTTCTTCATATCCTGAAGAGTTCTTCTCATGGTTTGTAGATCGGGCCTGCCATACCTACGTCCCCTTCCTAAGCTGAGTTTGTGTTTTCAGACTTCTGTCCTCAAGTCCTGGGCCACACACCCTCCAGGCTGGGGCCCCTGGAGCCACACATTAGGACTGTGCCTACCAATCCATGGGAATTCTGCCCATTCCATTGTCCAAAATCGTACAAATTAGGAGAAACCTCCAAAGTCCCTGAGGCCATCCCAATAGTGTAGGTCGCCCGGAACAAACAAGGGCTGTCTGACACCAGCTGATAATCGACCTCCACTCATACCATAAATGGATGTCCCTAGAGGAGAAGATTGAACCAGACAGGCCCGTAGGCCATAATAGGATCCATTGCCTTGGTTTACAGGCATGTCTCCTCAAAAGCCTGATTCCAATACGAGCATAGGGGTTTTGCTGAGGCACTCAGCAGAAGTCATCTCGTCTCCACAAGGAATCCTGTGCATGGGAGCCATGTCCAAAGCATAGAACAGTACTTCAGGGTCGCGGTGCCACCGCCCCATTCCAAGGCCCTCATGGACACAAAAACACATTAGGACCCATCCTCAGGAAAGTCCATTTCAACTCAGCCACCCCGGTTGCTCCCGCAGAGCCATCAGATCTAAACTGTCTTGTTGCTAGGAGACAATTGGAATGCGAAGCTGGCTTCCAGGCATCCATCCTCGAACGGTGCTCTGGAGTCATTCCATATGGGATGTCCTGGAGCTGTCCAACAGGTCTCAATTGTCCCGCAGAAGGAATCCTTGAAGGGGGCATCCCACAACTCCCAACGTGGGAAAACCTCAATGGCCTCGAGATTCCACTCCTTTCATGAAACGGCCCTCATGCACAGAAACTCCAACCTGAGCCACGTCTGATCCTCCCCCTGATTCAGATGCATGAGTATTGGTTCAGATCTGCAGGGGTACTTGCCGTGCCCTCGCCCTGAAACCCAAGTCTAGCTTGTCTTTTCAGACTTCCGTCCTCACACTCCTGGCCCCGAAGCCCTCATGTTTGGCAATTCCGGACCCACAATGCAGCACTCTGCCTGCCCTCTAGAAAAAAATTATTGCCTCATGAGCTGCCCAGGCACCTTCAATGAGGATAAACCTCCACAGCACTGGACTTTACCCGAAGTATATATTCTAACCTGGGCCTTAATGCACTGTCGGACACAACCTAAGCCCGGACCTCCCGACCAAGACCCGGAAAGCAGACCGCACACTGAGCACATAAGACCCGCCATGGCCTTAGGTCCTCATCTCTTCCCTACCTCAGTTTTCAGGCCTCAGAACCGAGACATTATCTCCAATAACTGTCCAGGGGTGAGTGTGATGCAGAAATCAGAACACCTCCTTACACACGGTAAGAAACCTTGTGGTTGGCACGTCGTCCAACGTTCAGTGTAGGAGAAACCAGCATTCACCCTGAGGCCCCGCCCAATCTTGAGTGCGACAAGGGCATAAACACGCATTGTGACCCTCAGCATGAGTCCTGTCCTCTAGTAAGTCCTCTCAGTGACTGGACCATTAGATGTCATAATGGGCTTGATATGTCCCTAGGCGCCAATTTTTAACCAGATTTCTGAATGTCCAGTCACCCCCCCCAGGGCTCTACTCAGGAATCCCTCATTAGGTGAGACACCTGAGGGTAAAAAGAAAACAACATCAAAAAAAAAAAAAAACGGACTTCTTCCATCCCACAGAGTGACCCCAAACGCATTGGACTGGTCCAAACCACCAGGGAGTAAGACTCGTCCATTCCCCATGAAGTCACCCAGAAATTTCACGACCATGAGTGACACGATATCCAGAGACAAAAACTTGAGCAAGAGCCTCACCCTGGCCCTTTTCTCAAATCCCGAAAAGTTCTCCTCATGGTGTGTAGTTTAAGTCCTGCCATACCTATGACCTGAAACATAAGCCAAGTTTGTGTTTTCAGACAACTGTCCAAACAGCCCTATCCTACACAACCTACAGGCTCAGGCCCCTGGAGCCGAACCTGAGGACTGTACTTGCCCTCTCCAAGGGAATTGTGTGTGCCCATTCCAATGGCAACATCCCTTCTAATAGGATAAACCTCAAAGGCCCTGATCCATCTCATTTGTGGTGGCTTCCCAGGTAAAACAGGGGCAATCTGAGCCCATCTGAGCACCTACCTGTACTCAGACCCATAGACAGATGTCCCCAGAGGTAAAAAGGAAAGAACAGGCCCCTAGGCACTAATCATATCTATTGCTTTGGTTTCCAGACATCTCTCCTCAGAGGCCTGGATTTCAAAACCAGCATATGGCTGTTTCTTGACTCACCCATCAGAAAACATCTCATCTACCCATGGGAAACTTGCACGTTGGAGCTGTGTCAAAGCCTCCGTTCAGGAGAACCCTTCAGGACCCCAGTGCCACCGCTTCATTCCAAGGTCTCCATAGACACAAAAGCACATTAGGACCCATCCATAGGAGAGTCCATTTCAACTCAGCCTCCTCGGTTGCTCCCCCAGATCCAGCAGATCTAATTTGTCTTGAGTCTAGGAGACAATTGGAATGCGAGGTGGGCTACCCAGCCATGCATCCTTAGAACCCTGCTCAGAATCATTGGCCTGGAGCCAAACAACAGGTCTCAATTGTCCTGCAGAAGACACTTTGCAGTTTGGAGCTTCTAACACTCATCGTGGGAAAACCCCCATGGCCTCGTGATGCCCCCCCCTTCTTGAAGGGGCCATCAGGGACAGAAACACCAACTTGAGCGATCATCTGATCCTCGCCCTGACTTCAGATGCACGAGATCTCGATTCAGGTCTGTAGATTGTGCCATCGCTGATACAAAATCCAGAGACAAAAACCTGAACAAGCGCCTCAGACTCGCACTTTCTTCATATCCTGAAGAGTTCTTCTCATGGTTTGTAGATCGGGCCTGCCATACCTACGTCCCCAAACCTAAGCTGAGTTTGTGTTTTCAGACTTCTGTCCTCAAAGTCCTGGTCCTCACACCCTCCAGGCTGGGGCCCCTGGAGCCACACATTAGGACTGTGCCTACCAATCCATGAGAATTCTGCCCATTCCATTGTCAAAAATCCTACAAATTAGGAGAAACCTCCAAAGTCCCTGAGGCCATCCCAATAGTGTAGGTCGCCCGGAACAAACAAGGGCTCTCTGACACCAGCTGATAATCGACCTCCACTCATACCATAAATGGATGTCCCCAGAGGAGAAGATTGAACCAGACAGGACCCTAGGCCATAATAGGATCCATTGCGTTGGTTTACACGCATGTCTCCTCAAAAGCCTGATTCCAATATGAGCATAGGGGTGTTGCTGAGGCACCCAGCAGAACTCATCTCATCTCCACAAGGAAACCTGTGCAGGGGAGCCATGTCCAAATCATAGGAGAGAACTTCAGGGTCCCGGTGCCACCGATCCTTTCCAAGGCCCTCATGGACACAAAAACACATTAGGACCCATCCTCAGGAAAGTCCATTTCAACTCAGCCACCCCGGTTGCTCCCGCAGAGCCATCAGATCTAAACTGTCTTGTTGCTAGGAGACAATTGGAATGCGAAGCTGGCTTCCAGGCATCCATCCTCGAACGGTGCTCTGGAGTCATTCCATATGGGATGTCCTGGAGCTGTCCAACAGGTCTCAATTGTCCCGCAGAAGGAATCCTTGAAGGGGGCATCCCACAACTCCCAACGTGGGAAAACCTCAATGGCCTCGAGATTCCACTCCTTTCATGAAACGGCCCTCATGCACAGAAACTCCAACCTGAGCCAACGTCTGATCCTCCCCCTGATTCAGATGCATGAGTATTGGTTCAGATCTGCAGGGGTACTTGCCGTGCCCTCGCCCTGAAACCCAAGTCTAGCTTGTCTTTTCAGACTTCCGTCCTCACACTCCTGGCCCCGAAGCCCTCATGTTTGGTAATTCCGGACCCACAATGCAGCACTCTGCCTGCCCTCTAGAAAAAAATTATTGCCTCATGAGCTGCCCAGGCACCTTCAATGAGGATAAACCTCCACAGCACTGGACTTTACCCTAAGTATATATTCTAACCTGGGCATTAATGCACTGTCGAACACAACCTGAGCCCGAACCTCCCGACCAAGACCCGGAAAGCAGACCGCACACTGAGCACATAAGACCCGCCATGGCCTTAGGTCCTCATCTCTTCCCTACCTCAGTTTTCAGGCCTCAGAACCGAGACATTATCTCCAATAACTGTCCAGGGGTGAGTGTGATGCAGAAATCAGAACACCTCCTTACACACGGTAAGAAACCTTGTGGTTGGCACGTCGTCCATCGTTCAGTGTAGGAGAAACCAGCATTCACCCTGAGGCCCCGCCCAATCTTGAGTGCGACAAGGGCATAAACACGCATTGTGACCCTCAGCATGAGTCCTGTCCTCTAGTAAGTCCTCTCAGTGACTGGACCATTAGATGTCATAATGGGCTTGATATGTCCCTAGGCGCCAATTTTTAACTAGATTTCTGAATGTCCAGTTACCCCCCCCCCCAGGGCTCTACTCAGGAATCCCTCATTAGGTGAGACACCTGAGGTTAAAAAGAAAACAACATAAAAAAAAAAAAAACGGACTTCTTCCATCCCACAGAGTGACCCCAAACGCATTGGACTGGTCCAAACCACCAGGGAGTAAGACTCGTCCATTTCCCATGAAGTCACCCAGAAATTTCACGTCCATGAGTGACACGATATCCAGAGACAAAAACGTGAGCAAGAGCCTCACACTGGCCCTTTTCTCAAATCCCGAAAAGTTCTCCTCATGGTCTGTAGATAAGTCCTGCCATACCTATGACCTGAAACATAAGCCAAGTTTGTGTTTTCAGACAACTGTCCAAACAGCCCTATCCTACACAACCTACAGGCTCAGGCCCCTGGAGCCGAACCTGAGGACTGTACTTGCCCTCTCCAAGGGAATTGTGTGTGCCCATTCCAATGGCCACATCCCTTCTAATAGGATAAACCTCAAAGGCCCTGATCCATCTCATTTGTGGTGGCTTCCCAGGTAAAACAGGGGCAATCTGAGCCCATCTGAGCACCTACCTGTACTCAGACCCATAGACAGATGTCCCCAGAGGTAAAAAGGAAAGAACAGGCCCCTAGGCACTAATCATATCTATTGCTTTGGTTTCCAGACATCTCTCCTCAGAGGCCTGGATTTCAAAACCAGCATATGGCTGTTTCTTGACTCACCCATCAGAAAACATCTCATCTACCCATGGGAAACTTGCACGTTGGAGCTGTGTCAAAGCCTCCGTTCAGGAGAACCCTTCAGGACCCCAGTGCCACCGCTTCATTCCAAGGTCTCCATAGACACAAAAGCACATTAGGACCCATCCATAGGAGAGTCCATTTCAACTCAGCCTCCTCGGTTGCTCCCCCAGATCCAGCAGATCTAATTTGTCTTGTGTCTAGGAGACAATTGGAATGCGAAGTGGGCTACCCAGCCATGCATCCTTAGAACCCTGCTCAGAATCATTGGCCTGGAGCCAAACAGCAGGTCTCAATTGTCCTGCAGAAGACACTTTGCAGTTTGGAGCTTCTAACACTCATGGTGGGAAAACCCCCATGACCTCGTGATGCCCCCCCTTCGTGAAGGGGCCATCAGGGACAGAAACACCAACTTGAGCGATCGTCTGATCCTCGCCCTGACTTCAGATGCACGAGATCTCGATTCAGGTCTGTAGATTGTGCCATCGCTGATACAAAATCCAGAGACAAAAACCTGAGCAAGCGCCTCAGACTCGCACTTTCTTCATATCCTGAAGAGTTCTTCTCATGGTTTGTAGATCGGGCCTGCCATACCTACGTCCCCTTCCTAAGCTGAGTTTGTGTTTTCAGACTTCTGTCCTCAAGTCCTGGGCCACACACCCTCCAGGCTGGGGCCCCTGGAGCCACACATTAGGACTGTGCCTACCAATCCATGGGAATTCTGCCCATTCCATTGTCCAAAATCGTACAAATTAGGAGAAACCTCCAAAGTCCCTGAGGCCATCCCAATAGTGTAGGTCGCCCGGAACAAACAAGGGCTGTCTGACACCAGCTGATAATCGACCTCCACTCATACCATAAATGGATGTCCCTAGAGGAGAAGATTGAACCAGACAGGCCCGTAGGCCATAATAGGATCCATTGCCTTGGTTTACAGGCATGTCTCCTCAAAAGCCTGATTCCAATACGAGCATAGGGGTTTTGCTGAGGCACTCAGCAGAAGTCATCTCGTCTCCACAAGGAATCCTGTGCATGGGAGCCATGTCCAAAGCATAGAACAGTACTTCAGGGTCGCGGTGCCACCGCCCCATTCCAAGGCCCTCATGGACACAAAAACACATTAGGACCCATCCTCAGGAAAGTCCATTTCAACTCAGCCACCCCGGTTGCTCCCGCAGAGCCATCAGATCTAAACTGTCTTGTTGCTAGGAGACAATTGGAATGCGAAGCTGGCTTCCAGGCATCCATCCTCGAACGGTGCTCTGGAGTCATTCCATATGGGATGTCCTGGAGCTGTCCAACAGGTCTCAATTGTCCCGCAGAAGGAATCCTTGAAGGGGGCATCCCACAACTCCCAACGTGGGAAAACCTCAATGGCCTCGAGATTCCACTCCTTTCATGAAACGGCCCTCATGCACAGAAACTCCAACCTGAGCCAACGTCTGATCCTCCCCCTGATTCAGATGCATGAGTATTGGTTCAGATCTGCAGGGGTACTTGCCATGCCCTCGCCCTGAAACCCAAGTCTAGCTTGTCTTTTCAGACTTCCGTCCTCAACTCCTGGCCCCGAAGCCCTCATGTTTGGCAATTCCGGACCCACAATGCAGCACTCTGCCTGCCCTCTAGAAAAAAATTATTGCCTCATGAGCTGCCCAGGCACCTTCAATGAGGATAAACCTCCACAGCACTGGACTTTACCCGAAGTATATATTCTAACCTGGGCCTTAATGCACTGTCGGACACAACCTGAGCCCTGACCTCCCGACCAAGACCCGGAAAGCAGACCGCACACTGAGCACATAAGACCCGCCATGGCCTTAGGTCATCATCTCTTCCCTACCTCAGTTTTCAGGCCTCAGAACCGAGACATTATCTCCAATAACTGTCCAGGGGTGAGTGTGATGCAGAAATCAGAACACCTCCTTACACACGGTAAGAAACCTTGTGGTTGGCACGTCGTCCAACGTTCAGTGTAGGAGAAACCAGCATTCACCCTGAGGCCCCGCCCAATCTTGAGTGCGACAAGGGCATAAACACGCATTGTGACCCTCAGCATGAGTCCTGTCCTCTAGTAAGTCCTCTCAGTGACTGGACCATTAGATGTCATAATGGGCTTGATATGTCCCTAGGCGCCAATTTTTAACCAGATTTCTGAATGTCCAGTCACCCCCCCCCAGGGCTCTACTCAGGAATCCCTCATTAGGTGAGACACCTGAGGTTAAAAAGAAAACAACATCAAAAAAAAAAAAAAAACGGACTTCTTCCATCCCACAGAGTGACCCCAAACGCATTGGACTGGTCCAAACCACCAGGGAGTAAGACTCGTCCATTCCCCATGAAGTCACCCAGAAATTTCACGACCATGAGTGACACGATATCCAGAGACAAAAACTTGAGCAAGAGCCTCACACTGGCCCTTTTCTCAAATCCCGAAAAGTTCTCCTCATGGTCTGTAGTTTAAGTCCTGCCATACCTATGACCTGAAACATAAGCCAAGTTTGTGTTTTCAGACAACTGTCCAAACAGCCCTATCCTACACAACCTACAGGCTCAGGCCCCTGGAGCCGAACCTGAGGACTGTACTTGCCCTCTCCAAGGGAATTGTGTGTGCCCATTCCAATGGCCACATCCCTTCTAATAGGATAAACCTCAAAGGCCCTGATCCATCTCATTTGTGGTGGCTTCCCAGGTAAAACAGGGGCAATCTGAGCCCATCTGAGCACCTACCTGTACTCAGACCCATAGACAGATGTCCCCAGAGGTAAAAAGGAAAGAACAGGCCCCTAGGCACTAATCATATCTATTGCTTTGGTTTCCAGACATCTCTCCTCAGAGGCCTGGATTTCAAAACCAGCATATGGCTGTTTCTTGACTCACCCATCAGAAAACATCTCATCTACCCATGGGAAACTTGCACGTTGGAGCTGTGTCAAAGCCTCCGTTCAGGAGAACCCTTCAGGACCCCAGTGCCACCGCTTCATTCCAAGGTCTCCATAGACACAAAAGCACATTAGGACCCATCCATAGGAGAGTCCATTTCAACTCAGCCTCCTCGGTTGCTCCCCCAGATCCAGCAGATCTAATTTGTCTTGAGTCTAGGAGACAATTGGAATGCGAGGTGGGCTACCCAGCCATGCATCCTTAGAACCCTGCTCAGAATCATTGGCCTGGAGCCAAACGACAGGTCTCAATTGTCCTGCAGAAGACACTTTGCAGTTTGGAGCTTCTAACACTCATGGTGGGAAAACCCCCATGGCCTCGTGATGCCCCCCCCTTCTTGAAGGGGCCATCAGGGACAGAAACACCAACTTGAGCGATCATCTGATCCTCGCCCTGACTTCAGATGCACGAGATCTCGATTCAGGTCTGTAGATTGTGCCATCGCTGATACAAAATCCAGAGACAAAAACCTGAGCAAGCGCGTCAGACTCGCACTTTCTTCATATCCTGAAGAGTTCTTCTCATGGTTTGTAGATCGGGCCTGCCATACCTACGTCCCCAAACCTAAGCTGAGTTTGTGTTTTCAGACTTCTGTCCTCAAAGTCCTGGTCCTCACACCCTCCAGGCTGGGGCCCCTGGAGCCACACATTAGGACTGTGCCTACCAATCCATGAGAATTCTGCCCATTCCATTGTCAAAAATCCTACAAATTAGGAGAAACCTCCAAAGTCCCTGAGGCCATCCCAATAGTGTAGGTCGCCCGGAACAAACAAGGGCTGTCTGACACCAGCAGATAATCGACCTCCACTCATACCATAAATGGATGTCCCCAGAGGAGAAGATTGAACCAGACAGGACCCTAGGCCATAATAGGATCCATTGCCTTGGTTTACACGCATGTCTCCTCAAAAGCCTGATTCCAATATGAGCATAGGGGTGTTGCTGAGGCACCCAGCAGAACTCATCTCATCTCCACAAGGAAACCTGTGCAGGGGAGCCATGTCCAAATCATAGGAGAGAACTTCAGGGTCCCGGTGCCACCGATCCTTTCCAAGGCCCTCATGGACACAAAAACACATTAGGACCCATCCTCAGGAAAGTCCATTTCAACTCAGCCACCCCGGTTGCTCCCGCAGAGCCATCAGATCTAAACTGTCTTGTTGCTAGGAGACAATTGGAATGCGAAGCTGGCTTCCAGGCATCCATCCTCGAACGGTGCTCTGGAGTCATTCCATATGGGATGTCCTGGAGCTGTCCAACAGGTCTCAATTGTCCCGCAGAAGGAATCCTTGAAGGGGGCATCCCACAACTCCCAACGTGGGAAAACCTCAATGGCCTCGAGATTCCACTCCTTTCATGAAACGGCCCTCATGCACAGAAACTCCAACCTGAGCCAACGTCTGATCCTCCCCCTGATTCAGATGCATGAGTATTCGTTCAGATCTGCAGGGGTACTTGCCGTGCCCTCGCCCTGAAACCCAAGTCTAGCTTGTCTTTTCAGACTTCCGTCCTCACACTCCTGGCCCCGAAGCCCTCATGTTTGGCAATTCCGGACCCACAATGCAGCACTCTGCCTGCCCTCTAGAAAAAAATTATTGCCTCATGAGCTGCCCAGGCACCTTCAATGAGGATAAACCTCCACAGCACTGGACTTTACCCTAAGTATATATTCTAACCTGGGCCTTAATGCACTGTCGGACACAACCTGAGCCCGAACCTCCCGACCAAGACCCGGAAAGCAGACCGCACACTGAGCACATAAGACCCGCCATGGCCTTAGGTCCTCATCTCTTCCCTACCTCAGTTTTCAGGCCTCAGAACCGAGACATTATCTCCAATAACTGTCCAGGGGTGAGTGTGATGCAGAAATCAGAACACCTCCTTACACACGGTAAGAAACCTTGTGGTTGGCACGTCGTCCAACGTTCAGTGTAGGAGAAACCAGCATTCACCCTGAGGCCCCGCCCAATCTTGAGTGCGACAAGGGCATAAACACGCATTGTGACCCTCAGCATGAGTCCTGTCCTCTAGTAAGTCCTCTCAGTGACTGGACCATTAGATGTCATAATGGGCTTGATATGTCCCTAGGCGCCAATTTTTAACCAGATTTCTGAATGTCCAGTTACCCCCCCCAGGGCTCTACTCAGGAATCCCTCATTAGGTGAGACACCTGAGGTTAAAAAGAAAACAACATAAAAAAAAAAAACGGACTTCTTCCATCCCACAGAGTGACCCCAAACGCATTGGACTGGTCCAAACCACCAGGGAGTAAGACTCGTCCATTTCCCATGAAGTCACCCAGAAATTTCACGTCCATGAGTGACACGATATCCAGAGACAAAAACGTGAGCAAGAGCCTCACACTGGCCCTTTTCTCAAATCCCGAAAAGTTCTCCTCATGGTCTGTAGATAAGTCCTGCCATACCTATGACCTGAAACATAAGCCAAGTTTGTGCTTTCAGACAACTGTCCAAACAGCCCTATCCTACACAACCTACAGGCTCAGGCCCCTGGAGCCGAACCTGAGGACTGTACTTGCCCTCTCCAAGGGAATTGTGTGTGCCCATTCCAATGGCCACATCCCTTCTAATAGGATAAACCTCAAATGCCCTGATCCATCTCATTTGTGGTGGCTTCCCAGGTAAAACAGGGGCAATCTGAGCCCATCTGAGCACCTACCTGTACTCAGACCCATAGACAGATGTCCCCAGAGGTAAAAAGAAAAGAACAGGCCCCTAGGCACTAATCATATCTATTGCTTTGGTTTCCAGACATCTCTCCTCAGAGGCCTGGATTTCAAAACCAGCATATGGCTGTTTCTTGACTCACCCATCAGAAAACATCTCATCTACCCATGGGAAACTTGCACGTTGGAGCTGTGTCAAAGCCTCCGTTCAGGAGAACCCTTCAGGACCCCAGTGCCACCGCTTCATTCCAAGGTCTCCATTGACACAAAAGCACATTAGGACCCATCCATAGGAGAGTCCATTTCAACTCAGCCTCCTCGGTTGCTCCCCCAGATCCAGCAGATCTAATTTGTCTTGTGTTTAGGAGACAATTGGAATGCGAAGTGGGCTACCCAGCCATGCATCCTTAGAACCCTGCTCAGAATAATTGGCCTGGAGCCAAACAACAGGTCTCAATTGTCCTGCAGAAGACACTTTGCAGTTTGGAGCTTCTAACACTCATCGTGGGAAAACCCCCATGGCCTCGTGATGCCCCCCCCTTCTTGAAGGGGCCATCAGGGACAGAAACACCAACTTGAGCGATCATCTGATCCTCGCCCTGACTTCAGATGCACGAGATCTCGATTCAGGTCTGTAGATTGTGCCATCGCTGATACAAAATCCAGAGGCAAAAACCTGAACAAGCGCCTCAGACTCGCACTTTCTTCATATCCTGAAGAGTTCTTCTCATGGTTTGTAGATCGGGCCTGCCATACCTACGTCCCCAAACCTAAGCTGAGTTTGTGTTTTCAGGCTTCTGTCCTCAAAGTCCTGGTCCTCACACCCTCCAGGCTGGGGCCCCTGGAGCCACACATTAGGACTGTGCCTACCAATCCATGGGAATTCTGCCCATTCCATTGTCAAAAATCCTACAAATTAGGAGAAACCTCCAAAGTCCCTGAGGCCATCCCAATAGTGTAGGTCGCCCGGAACAAACAAGGGCTGTCTGACACCAGCAGATAATCGACCTCCACTCATACCATAAATGGATGTCCCCAGAGGAGAAGATTGAACCAGACAGGACCCTAGGCCATAATAGGATCCATTGCCTTGGTTTACACGCATGTCTCCTCAAAAGCCTGATTCCAATATGAGCAAAGGGGTGTTGCTGAGGCACCCAGCAGAACTCATCTCGTCTCCACAAGGAAACCTGTGCATGGGAGCCATGTCCAAAGCATAGGAGAGAACTTCAGGGTCCCGGTGCCACCGATCCATTCCAAGGCCCTCATGGTCACAAAAACACATTAGGACCCATCCTCAGGAAAGTCCATTTCAACTCAGCCACCCCGGTTGCTCCCGCAGAGCCATCAGATCTAAACTGTCTTGTTGTTTGGAGACAATTGGAATGCGAAGCTGGCTTCCAGGCATCCATCCTCGAACGGTGCTCTGGAGTCATTCCATATGGGATGTCCTGGAGCTGTCCAACAGGTCTCAATTGTCCCGCAGAAGGAATCCTTGAAGGGGGCATCCCACAACTCCCAACGTGGGAAAACCTCAATGGCCTTGAGATTCCACTCCTTTCATGAAACGGCCATCATGCATGGAAACCAACCTGAGCCAACGTCTGATCCTCCCCTGATTCAGATGCATGAGTATTGTTTCAGATCTGCAGGGGTAACCTGCCGTGCCCTCGCCCTGAAACCCAAGTCTAGCTTGTCTTTTCAGACTTCCGTCCTCACACTCCTGGCCCCGAAGCCCTCATGTTTGGCAATTCCGGACCCACAATGCAGCACTCTGCCTGCCTCTAGAAAAATATTATTGCCTCATGAGCTGCCCAGGCACCTTCAATGAGGATAAACCTCCGCAGCACTCGACTTTACCCAAATTAAATATTCTAACCTGGGCACTAATGCAATGTCGGACAGAACCTGAGCCCGGACCTCCTGACCAACACCCGGAAAGCAGACCGCACACTGAGCACATAAGACCCACCATGGCCTTAGGTCATCATCTCTTCCCTACCTCAGTTTTCAGGCCTCAGAACCGAGACATTATCTCCAATCACTGCCCAGGGGTGAGTGTGATGCAGAAATCAGAACACCTCCTTACCCACGGTAAGAAAGCTTGTGGTTGGCACGTCGTCCAACGTTCAGTGTAGGAGAAACCAGCATTCACCCTGAGGCCCCGCCCATTCTTGAGTGGGACAAGGGCATAAACACGCATTGTGACCCTCAGCATGAGTCCTGTCCTCTAGTAAGTCCTCTCAGTGACTGGACCATTAGATGTCATAATGGGCTTGATATGACCCTAGGCCCAATTATTAACCAGATTTCTGATTGTCCATTCACCCCCCCAGGGCTCTACTCTGGAATCTCTCATTTGGTGGGACACCTGAGGTTAAAAAGAAAACAACATCAAAAAAAAAAAAAACGGACTTCTTCCTTCCCACAGAGTGACCCCAAACTCTTTAGACTGGTCCAAACCACCAGAGAGTAAGACTCGTCCATTTCCCATGAAGTCACCCAGAAATTTCACGACCATGAGTGACACGATATCCAGAGACAAAAACTTGAGCAAGAGCCTCACACTCGCCCTTTTCTCATATCCCGAAAAGTTCTCCTCATGGTCTGTAGATAAGTCCTGCCATACATGACCTGAAACATAAGCCAAGTTTGTGCTTTCAGACAACTGTCCAAACAGCCCTGGCCTACACAACCTAAAGGCTCAGGCCCCTGGAGCGAAACCTGTGGACTGTACTTGCCCTCTCCAAGGGAATTGTGTGTGCCCATTCCAATGGCCACATCCCTTCTAATAGGATAAACCTCTAAAGTCCCTGATCCATCTCATTAGTGGTGGCTTTCCAGGTAAAACAGAGGCAATCTGAGCCGATCTGAGCACCTACCTGTACTCAGACCCATAGACAGATGTCCCCAGAGGTAAAAAGGAAAGAACAGGCCCCTAGGCACTAATCATATCCATTGCTTTGGTTTCCAGGCATCTCTCCTCAGAGGCCTGGATTTCAAAACCAGCATATGGCTGTTTCTTGACTCACCCATCAGAAAACATCTCATCTACCCATGGGAAACTTGCACGTTGGAGCTGTGTCAAAGCCTCTGTTTAGGAGAACCCTCAGGACCCCAGTGCCACCACTTCATTCCAAGGTCTCCATAGACACAAAAGCACATTAGGACCCATCCATAGGAGAGTCCATTTCAACTCAGGCTCCTCGGTTGCTCCCCCAGATCCAGCAGATCTAATTTGTCTTGTGTCTAGGAGACAATTGGAATGCGAGGTGGGCTACCCAGCCATGCATCCTTAGAACCCTGCTCAGAATCATTGGCCTGGAGCCAAACAACAGGTCTCAATTGTCCTGCAGAAGACACTTTGCAGTTTGGAGCTTCTCACAAATCCCATCGTGGGAAAACCCCCATAGCCTCGTGATGCCCCCACTTCGTGAATGGGCCATCAGGGACAGGAACACCAACTTGAGCGATCGTCTGATCCTCGCCCTGACTTCAGATGCACGAGATCTCGATTCAGGTCTGTAGATTGTGCCATGGCTGATACAAAATCCAGAGACAAAAACCTGAGCAAGCACCTCAGACTCGCACTTTCTTCATATCCTGAAGAGTTCTTCTCATGGTTTGTAGATCGGGCCTGCCATACCTACGTCCCCAAACCTAAGCTGAGTTTGTGTTTTCAGACTTCTGTCCTCAAAGTCCTGGGCCACACACCTTCCAGGCTGGGGCCCCTGGAGCCACATATTAGGACTGTGCCTACCAATCCATGAGAACTCTGCCCATTCCATTGTCCAAAATCGTACAAATTAGGAGAAACCTCCAAAGTCCCTGAGGCCATCACAATAGTGTAGGTCGCCCGGAACAAACAAGGGCTGTCTGACACCAGCTGATAATCTACCTCCACTCATACCATAAATGGATGTCCCCATAGGAGAAAATTGAATAAGACAGGAACCTAGGCCATAATAGGATCCATTGCCCTGGTTTACAGGCATGTCTCCTCAAAAGCCTGATTCAAATACGAGCATAAGGGTTTTACTGAGGCACCCAGCAGAACTCATCTCGTCTCCACAAGGAAACCTGTGCATGGGAGCCATGTCCAAAAAATAGGAGAGTACTTCAGTGTCCCGGTGCCACCGCCCCATTCCAAGGCCCTCATGGACACAAAAACTCATTAGGACACATCCTCAGGAAAGTCCATTTCAAATCAGCCACCACGGTTGCTCCCGCAGAGCCGTCAGATCTAACCTGTCTTGTGTCTAGGAGACAATTGGATTGCGAGGTGGGCTACCCAGCCATAGATCCTTAGAACCCTGCGCAGAATCATTGGCCTGGAGCCAAACAACAGGTCTCAATTGCCCTGCAGAAGACACTTTGCAGTTTGGAGCTTCTCACAATCCCATCGTGGGAAAACCCCCATGGCCTCGTGATGCCCCCCCTTCGTGAAGGGGCCATCAGGGACAGAAACACCAACTTGAGCGATCGTCTGATCCTCGCCCTGACTTCAGATGCACGAGATCTCGATTCAGGTCTGTAGATTGTGCCATGGCTGATACAAAATCCAGAGACAAAAACCTGAGCAAGCACCTCAGACTCGCACTTTCTTCATATCCTGAAGAGTTCTTCTCATGGTTTGTAGATCGGGCCTGCCATACCTACGTCCCCAATCCTAAGCTGAGTTTGTGTTTTCAGTCTTCTGTCCTCAAAGTCCAGGGACACACACCCTCCAGGCTGGGGCCCCTGGAGCCACACATTAGGACTGTGCCTACAAATCCATGGGAATTCTGCCCATTCCATTGTCCAAAATCGTACAAATTAGGAGAAACCTCCAAAGTACCTGAGGCCTTTCCAATCGTGTAGGTTGCCCGGAACAAACAAGGGCTGTCTGACACCAGCTGATAATCTACCACCACTCATACCATAAATGGAAGTCCCCAGAGGAGAAAATTGAACCAGACAGGACCCTAGGCCATAATAGGATCCATTGCCTTGGTTTACAAGCATGTCTCCTCAAAAGCCTGATTCAAATACGAGCATAGGGGTTTTGCCTAGGCACCCAGCAGAACTCATCTCGTCTCCACAAGGAAACCTGTGCATGGGAGCCATGTCCAAAGCATAGGAGAGTACTTCAGGGTCCCGGTGCCACCGCCCCATTCCAAGGCCCTCATGGACACAAAAACACATTAGGACCCATCCTCAGGAAAGTCCATTTCAACTCAGCCACCCCGGTTGCTCCCGCTGAGCCATCAGATCTAAACTGCCTTGTTGCTAGGAGACAATTGGAATGCAAGGCGGGCTTCCAAGGCATCCATCCTCGAACAGTGCTCTGGAGTCATTCCATATGGGATGTCCTGGAGCTGTCCAACATGTCTCTATTGTCCCGCAGAAGGAATCCTTGAAGGGGGCATCCCACAACTCCAAACGTGGGAAAACCTCAATGGCCTCGAGATTCCACTCCCTTCATGAAGCGGCCGTCATGCACGGAAACTCCCACCTGAGCCAACGTCTGATCCTCGCCCTGACTTCAGATGCATTAGTATTGTTTCAGATCTGCAGGGGGTACGTTCCGTGCCCTCGCCCTGAAACCCAAGTCTTGCTTGTCTTCTCAGACTTCCGTCCTCACACTCCTGGCCCCGAAGCCCTCAAGTTTGGCAATTCCAGACCCACAATGCAGCACTCTGCCTTCCCTCTAGAAAAAAATTATTGCCTCATGAGCTGCCCAGGCACCTTCAATGAGGATAAACCTCCACAGCACTCGACTTCACCCAAATGATATAGTCTAACCTGGGCACTAATACACTGTCGGACACAACCTGAGCCCGGACCTCCTGACCAACACCCGGAAAGCAGTCCGCACACTGAGCATATAAGACCACCTTGTCCTTAGGTCATCCTCTCTTCCCTACCTCAGTTTTTAGGCCTCAGAACCGAGACATTATCTCCAATCACTGCCCAGGGGTGAGTTGATGCAGAAATCAGAACACCTCCTTACCCATGGTAAGAAACCTTGTGATTGGCACGCCGTCCAACATTCAGTGTAGGAGAAACCAGCATTCACCCTGAGTCCCCGCCCATTCTTGAGTGCGACAAAAGCATAACAACGCATTGTGACCCTCAGCATGAGTCCTGTCCTCTAGTAAGTCCTCTCAGTGACTGGACCATTAGTTGTCATAATGGGCTTGATATGTCCCTACGCCCCAATTTTTAACCAGATTTCTGAATATCCAGTCACCACCCCCCCAGGGCTCTACTCTGGAATCCCTAATTTGGTGGGACACCTGAGGTTAAATAGAAAACAACATCAAAAAAAAAAAAACGGACTTCTTCCATCCCACAGAGTGACCCCAAACGCTTTGGACTGGTCCAAACCACCAGGGAGTAAGACTCGTCCATTCCCCATGAAGTCACCCAGAAATTTCACGACCATGAGTGACACGATATCCAGAGACAAAAACTTGAGCAAGAGCCTCACACTCGCCCTTTTCTCAAATCCCGAAAAGTTCTCCTCATGGTCTGTAGTTTAAGTCCTGCCATACCTATGACCTGAAACATAAGCCAAGTTTGTGCTTTCAGACAACTGTCCAAACAGCCCTGGCCTACACAACCTACAGGCTCAGGCCACTGGAGCCAAACCTGAGGACTGTACTTGCCCTCTCCAAGGGAATTGTGTGTGCCCATTCCAATGGCCACATCCCTTCTAATAGGATAAATCTCCAAAGTCCCTGATCCATCTCATTTGTGGTGGCTTCCCAGGTAAAACAGGGGCAATCTGAGCCCATCTGAGCACCTACCTGTACTCAGACCCATAGACAGATGTCCCCAGAGGTAAAAAGGAAAGAACAGGCCCCTAGGCACTAATCATATCCATTGCTTTGCTTTCCAGGCATCTCTCCTCAGAGGCCTGGATTTCAAAACCAGCATATAGCTCTTTCTTGAGTCACCCATCAGAAAACATCTCATCTACCCATGGGAAACTTGCACGTTGGAGCTGTGTCAAAGCCTCTGTTTAGAAGAACCCTTCAGGGCCCCAGTGCCCCCGCTTCATTCCAAGGTCTCCATAGACACAAAAGCACATTAGGACCCATCCAAAGGAGAGTCCATTTGAACTCAGCCTCCTCTGTTGCTCCCCCAGATCCAGCAGATAACCTGTCTTGTTTCTAGGAGACAATAGGAATGCGAGGTGGGCTACCCAGCCATGCATCCTTAGAACCCTGCTCAGAATCATTGGCCGGAGGGGAAAAAAAGGACTCAAATGTCCTCGGAAGACACTTTGCAGTTTGGAGCTTCTCACAACTCCCATCGTGGGAAAACCCCCATGGCCTCGTGATGCCGCCCCTCGTGAAGGGGCCGTCAGGGACAGAAACACCAAATTCAGCGATCGTCTGATCCTCGCCCTGACTTCAGATGCACGAGATCTCGATTCAGGTCTGTAGATTGTGCCGTCGCTGATACAAAATCCAAAGACAAAAACCTGAGCAAGCACCTCAGACTCGCACTTTCTTCATATACTGAGGAGTTCTTTTCAAGGTTTGTAGCTCAGGCCTGCAATACCTACGTCCCCAAACCTAAGCTGAGTTTGTGTTTTCAGACTTCTGTCCTCAAAGTCCTGGGCCACACACCCTCCAGGCTGGGGCCCCTGGAGCCACACATTAGGACTGTGCCTAACAATCCATGGGAATTCTGCCCATTCCATTGTCCAAAATCGTACAAATTAGGAGAAACCTCCAAAGTCCCTGAGGCCATCCCAATAGTGTAGGTCGCCCGGAACAAACAAGGGCTGTCTGACACCAGCTGATAATCGACCTCCACTCATACCATAAATGGATGTCCCCAAGGAAAAGATTGAACCAGACAGGACCCTAGGCCATAATAGGATCCATTGCCTTGTTTTACAGACATGTCTCCTCAAAAGCCTGATTCAAATACGAGCATAGGGGTTTTGCTGAGACACCCAGCAGAACTCATCTCGTCTCCACAAGGAAACCTATGCATGGGAGCCATGTCCAAAGCATAGGAGAGTACTTCATGGTCCCGGTGCCACCGCCCCATTCCAAGGCCCTCATGGACACAAAAACACATTACGACCCATCCTCAGGAAAGTCCATTTCAACTCAGCCACCCCGGTTGCTCCCGCAGAGCCGTCATATCTAAACTGTCTTGTTACTAGGAGACAATTGGAATGCGAGGTGGGCTTCCCAGGCATCCATCCTCGAACGGTGCTCTGGAGTCATTCCATATGGGATGTCCTGGAACTGTCCAAAAGGTCTCAATTGTCCCGCTAAAGGAATCCTTGAAGGGGGCATCCTAGAACTCCCAAAGTGGGAAAAACTCAATGGCCTCGAGATTCCGCTCCCTTCATGAAGCGGCCTTCATGCACGGAAACTCCAACCTGAGCCAACGTCTGATCCTCGCCCTGACTTCAGAGGCATGCGTATTGTTTCAGATCTGCAGGGGGTACCTGCCGTGCCCTCGCCCTGAAACTCAAGTCTAGCTTGTCTTCTCAGACTTCCGTCCTCACACTCCTGGCACGGAAGCCCTCATGTTGGCAAATCCGGACCGACAATGAAGCACTCTGCCTGCCCTCTTGAAAAAAAATTATTGCCTCATGAGCTGCCCAGGCACCTTCAATGAGGATAAACCTCCACAGCACTCGACTTCACCCAAATGATATAGTCTAACCTGGGCACTAATGCACTGTCGGACACTACCTGAACCCGGACCTCCTGACCAACACCCAGAAAACAGACCGCACACTGAGCACATAAGACCCGCCATGGCCTTAGGTCATCATCTCTTCCCTACCTCAGTTTTCAGGCCTCAGAACCGAGGCCTGCCCAGGGGTGAGTGTGATGCAGAAATCAGAACACCTCCTTACCCATTGTAAGAAACCTTGTGGCACGTCGTCCAACGTTCAGTGTGTAGGAGAGACCAGCATTCACCCTGAGGCCCCGCTCATTCTTGAGTGCGACTAGGGCATAAACACGCATTGTGACCCTCAGCATGAGTCCTGTCCTCTAGTAAGTCCTCTCAGTGACTGGACCATTAGATGTCATAATGGGCTTGATATGTCCCAGGGCCCAATTTTTAACCATATTTCTGATTGTCCAGTCACCCCCCCCCAGGGCTCTACTCTGGAATCCCTCATTTGGTGAGACACCTGAGGTTAAAGAGAAAACAACATCAAAAAAAAAAAAAAACGGACTTATTCCATCCCACAGAGTAACCCCAAACGCTTTGGACTGGGCCAAAACACGAGGGAGTAAGACTCGTCCATTTCCCATGATGTCACCCAGAAATTTCACGACCATGAGTGACACGATATCCAGAGACAAAAACTTGAGCAAGAGCCTCAGACTCGCGATTCTCTCAAATCCCGAAAAGTTCTCCTCATGGTCTATAGATAAGTCCTGCCTTACCTATGACCTGAAACATAATCCAAGTTTGTGTTTTCAGACAACTGTCCAAACAGCCCTGGGCTACACAACCTACAGGCTCAGGCCGCTGGAGCCAAACCTGAGGACTGTATTTGCCCACTCCAAGGGAATTGTATGTGCCCATTCCAATGGCCACAACCCTACTAGTAGGATAACCTCCAAAGTCCCTGAGGCCATCCCAATAGTTGTGGCTTCCCAGGACAAACAGGGCCAATCTGAGCCCATCTGAGCACCTACCTGCACTTAGACCCGTAGACTGATGTCCCCAGAGGTAAAAAGGAACGAACAGACCCCTAGGCACTAATCGGATCCATTGCTTTGGTTTCCAGGCATCTCTCCTCAGAGGCCTGGATTTCAATACCAGCATATGGCTGTTTCTTGACTCACCCATCGGAACAAATCTCATCTACACATGGGAAACATGCACGTTGGAGCTGTGTCAAAGCCTCTGTTTAGGAGAACCCTTCAGGGCCCCAGGGCCACCGCTTCATTCCAAGGTCTCCATAGACACAAAAACATATTAGGACACATCCGCAGGAGAGTCCATTTCAACTCAGCCTCCTCGGTTGCCCCCCACATCCAGCAGATCTAACCAGTCTTGTTGCTTGGAGACAATTGGAATGCGAGGTGGGCTACCCAGCCATCCATCCTTAGAACCTTGCTCGGAATCATTGGCCTGGAGCCAACCAACAGGTCTCAATTTTCCTGCAGAAGAATCTTTGCAGTTTGGAGCTTCTCACAACTCCCATCGTGGGAAAACCCACAGGTCCTCGTGATCCAACCCCTTCAAGAAAGGGCCATTAGGGCAGAAAGTCCAACCTGAGCGATCGTCTGATCCTTGCCCTGACTTCAGATGCACGAGATCTCGATTGAGTTCTGTAGATTGTGCCTGCCATATCCTCACCCAGAAACCTAGGCCTAGCTTGGGTTCTCAGACTCCGTCCTCAGACTACTGGCCCACAAGCCCTCCAGTTTGGCAATCCAGAACTACAATGCCGCACTCTGCCTGCCCTACAGAAGTAAAACATTGCCCTCAGGGCTACCCTGAAACCGCAAATGAGGATCAACCTGCACGCCATTCGGCTGTACCCCAAACATGTAGGCTGACCTGGGCACTATTTACCCTTCTGACCCAGCCTGAGCCTGGACCTCCTGGTCCCACCCAGACAGCTGGCCGCACACTGAGCACATCGGTCCCGCCATGGCTTTAGGTCGTCATCTCTTCCCAACTGCGGTTTTCAGGCTCCAGAACCTAGAACTTATCTCCAACCACTGCCCTAGGTTGAAAATGATGCAGAAATCGGAACTCTTTCCCCATGGCAAGAAACCTTGTGGTTGGCATGTTGTCCAACGTTCAGTGTAGTTGAAACAAGCGTGGCCCATGAGGCCCAGCCCATGCTTGCGGGCCACATTGGTCACAAACACACATTGTGACCCTCAGCCTGAGCCCAGTCCTCAGGTAAAGCCTCTCAGGGCCTATATGAAGAGACAGCATATTGGGCTTGCCTTGCTCCTAGGCCCCAATTTTTAACCATAGTTCGGGTTGTCCCTTCACTCTTCCCCAGGGCTCTGCTTTGGAATTCCTCTTATGGTGGGACACCTGAGGTAACACACCTGAAAGGAGTCCTCCCATCCAACAGATTGAAGAAAAACAATTGGGATCGGGCCAAATCCACAGAGAGGAAGATTCGTCCATGGCCCATGAGACCTCCCCAACATTCCACGGCCATCGCTGAAACAAAATCCAGAGACAAAAGCCTGAGCAAGTGCCTCAGACTCGCTCATTCTTCATATTTGAAGAGTTCTTCTCATGGTTTGTAGATCGGGCGTGCCATACCTACGTCCCCAAACTTAAGCTGAGTTTGTGTTTTCAGTCTTCTGTCCTCAAAGTCCTGGGCCACACTCCCTCCAGGCTGGGGCCCCTGGAGCCACACATTAGGACTGCCCCCACACAATCCATGGGAATTCTGCCCATTCCATTGTCAAAAATCGTACAAATTAGGAGAACCCTCCAAAGTCCCTGAGGCCATCCCAATAGTGTAGGTCGACCGGGAAAAAAAAGGGCGGGTGATACCAGCTGAGCATCTACCTCCACTCATCTACCTCCACTCATACCAAGAAGATTGAACCAGACAGGACCCAAGGCCATTATCGGATCCATTGCTTTGGTTTACAGGCATGTCTCCTCAAAAGCCTGGATTCCAATACCAGCAGAGGGGAATTCCTGAGGCACCCATCAGAACAAATCTCGTCTCCACAAGGAAACTTGTGCATGGGAGCTATGCCAAAGCTTAGGAGAATATTTCAGGGTCCCGGTGCCACCTACCCATTCCAAGGCCCTCATGGACACAAACACACGTTAGGACCCATCTTCTGGAAAGTGCATTTCAACTCAGCCACCCCGGTTGCTCCCGCAGATCCATTAGATCTAAACTGTCTTGTTGCTAGGAGACAATTGGAAGGCGAGGCAGACTTCTCAGGCATCCATCCTCGAACGGTGCTCTGGAGTCATTCCATATGGGATGTCCTGGAGCTGTCCAACAGGTCTCAATTGTCCCGCAGAAGGAAACCTTGAAGGGGGCATCCCACATCTCCCAACGTGGAAAACCTCCATGGCCTCGAGATTCCGCTCCCTTCATGAAGGGGCCGTCATACACAGAAACTCCAACCTGAGCCAACGTCGGATCCTCGCCCTGACTTCAGATGCATGAGATATTGGTTCAGATCTGCAGGGGGAACCTGCCATGCCCTCAACCTGAATCCGAAGTCTAGCTTGTGTTCTCAGACTTCCGTCCTCACTCTCCTGGCCCCGAAGCCCTCAAGTTTGGCAATTCCGGACCGACAATGAAGCACTCTGCCTGCCCTCTAGAAAAAATATATTGCCTAATGAGCTGCCCAGGCAGCTTAAATGAAGATAAACCTACACGGCACTCGAATGTACTCAAATTATATAGTCTAACCTGGGCACTAATGCACTGTCTGACACAACCTGAGCCCGGACCTGCTGATCAACACCCAGACACCTGACCGCACCCTGAGCACATCAGACCCGCCATGGCCTTAGGTCATCATCTCTTCCCTACCTCAGTTTTCAGGCTTCAGAACCTAGACCTTATCTCCAATCACTGCCCACGGGTGACTGTGATGCAGAAATCAGAACTCGTCCTGACCCATGGCAAGAAACCTTATGGTTGGCATGTTGTCCAACATTCAGTGTAGGAGAAACCAGCATTCACCCTGAGGCCCCGCCCATTCTTGAGTGCGACGAGAGCATAAACACGCATTGTGACCTCAGCGTGAGTCCTGTCCTATAGTAAGTCCTCTCAGTGGCTGAACCATTAGATGTCATAATGGGCTTGACATGTCCCTAGTCCCCAATTTTTAACCAGATTTCTGGTTGTCCAGTCGCCCCACCCCAGGGCTCTACTCTGGAATCCCTCATTTGGTGGGACATCTGAGGTTGAAAAACAAAATGAAACAAATCGACAACAACAAAAAAACGGACTTCTTCCATCCCCAGAATGACCCCAAACTCTTTGGACGGGACCGAACCCCCAGAGAGTAAGACTCGTCCACTTCCCATGAAGTCACCCGGCAATTTCACGACCATGAGTGACACGATATCCAGAGACAAAAACTTGAGCAAGAGCCTCACAATCGCCCTTTTTTCATATCCCGAAGTGTTCTCCTCATGGTCTGTAGATCAGTCCTGCCATACCTATGACCCAAAACATAAGCCGAGTTTGTGTTTTCAGACAACTGTCCAAACAGCTCTGGCCTACACACCCTACAGGCTCAGGGCCCTGGAGCCAAACCTGAGGACTGTACTTGCCCTCTCCAAGGGAATTGTATGTGCCCATTCCAATGGCCACAACCCTACTAATAGGATAGCCTCCAAAGTCCCTGAGGCCATTCCAATAGTTGTGGCTTCCCAGGACAAACAGGGGCAATCTGAGCCCATCTGAGCACCTACCTGCACTCAGTCCCGTAGACTGATGTCCCCAGAGGTAAAAACGAACGAACAGGCCCCTAGGCACTAATCGGATCCATTCCTTTGGTTTCCAGGCATCTCTCCTCAGAGGCCTGGATTTCAATACCAGCATATGGCTGTTTCTTGACTCACCCATCGGAACAAATCTCATCTACACATGGGAAACATGCACGTTTGAGCTGTGTCAAAGCCTCTGTTTAGGAGAACCCTTCAGGGCCCCAGGGCCACAGCTTCATTCCAAGGTCTCCATAGACACAAAAACATATTAGGACACATCCACAGGAGAGTCCATTTCAACTCAGCCTCCTCGGTTGCCCCCCACATCCAGCAGATCTAACCTGTCTTGTTGCTTGGAGACCATTGGAATGGGAGGTGAGCTACCCAGCCATCCATGTTTAGAACCCTGCTCGGAATCGTTGGCCTGGAGCCAACCAACAGGTCTCAATTGTCCTGCAGAAGAATCTTTGCAGTTTGGAGCTTCTCACAACTCCCATCGTGGGAAAACCCCCATGTCCTCGTGATCCAACCCCCTTCAAGAAAGGGCCATCAGGGCAGAAAGTCCAACCTGAGCGATCGTCTGATCCTTGCCCTGACTTCAGATGCACGAGATCTCGATTGAGGTCTGTAGATTGTGCCTGATTCCTCACCCAGAAACCTAGGCCTAGCTTGGGTACTCAGACTCCGTCCTCAGACTACTGGCCCACAAGCCCTCCAGTTTGGCAATCCAGAACTACAATGCCGCACTCTGCCTGCCCTACAGAAGTAAAACATTGCCCTCAGGGCTACCCCGAAACCGCAAATGAGGATCAACCTGCACGCCATTCGGCTGTACCCCAAACATATAGGCTGACCTGGGCACTATTTCCCCTTCTGACCCAGCCTGAGCCTGGACCTCCTGGTCCCACCCAGACAGCTGGCCGCACACTGAGCACTTCAATCCCGCCATGGCCTTAGGTCGTCATCTCTTCCCAACTGCGGTTTTCTGGCTCCAGAACCTAGACCTTATCTCCAACCACTGCCCAGTGTTGAAAATGATGCAGAAATCAGAACTCTTTCCCCATGGCAAGAAACCTTGTGGTTGGCATGTTGTCCAACGTTCAGTGTAGTTGAAACAAGCGTGGCCCATGAGGCCCAGCCCATGCTTGCGGGCCACATTGGTCACAAACACACATTGTGACCCTCAGCCTGAGCCCAGTCCTCAGGTAAGGCCTCTCAGGGCCTATATGAAGAGACAGCATATTGGGCTTGCCATGCCCCTAGGCCCCAATTTTTAACCATAGTTCGGGGTGTCCCTTCACTCTTCCCCGGAGCTCTGCTTTGGAATTCCTCTTTTGGTGGGACACCTGAGGTAACAAACCTGAAAGGAGTCCTCCCATCCCACAGATTGACAAAAAACAATTGGGATCGGGCCAAATCCACAGAGGGGAAGATTCGTCCATGGCCCATGATAACTCCCCAACATTCCACGGCCATCGCTGAAACAAAATCCAGAGACAAAATCCTGAGCATGCGCCTCAGACTCGCTCATTCTTCATATCCTGAAGAGTTCTTCTCATGGTTTGTAGATCGGGCGTGCCATACCTACGTCCCCAAACTTAAGCTGAGTTTGTGTTTTCAGTCTTCTGTCCTCAAAGTCCTGGGCCACACTCCCTCCAGGCTGGGGCCCCTGGAGCCACACATTAGGACTGCCCCCACCCAATCCATGGGAATTCTGCCCATTCCATTGTCAAAAATCGTACAAATTAGGAGAACCCTCCAAAGTCCCTGAGGCCATCCCAATAGTGTAGGTCGCCCGGGACAAAAAAGGGCGGTTGATACCGGCTGAGCATCTACCTCCACTCATCTACCTCCACTCATACCAAGAAGATTGAACCAGACAGGACCCGAGGCCATTATCGGATCCATTGCTTTGGTTTACAGGCATGTCTCCTCAAAAGCCTGGATTCCAATACCAGCAGAGGGGATTTCCTGAGGCACCCATCAGAACAAATCTCGTCTCCACAAGGAATCTTTTGCATGGGAGCTAAGCCAAAGCTTAGGAGAATACTTCAGGGTCCCGGTGCCACCTCCCCATTCCAAGGCCCTCATGGACACAAACACACGTTAGGACCCATCCTCTGGAAAGTGCATTTCAACTCAGCCACCCCGGTTGCTCCCGCAGATCCATTAGATCTAAACTGTCTTGTTGCTAGGAGACAATTGGAAGGCGAGGCGGACTTCCCAGGCATCCATCCTCGAACGGTGCTCTGGAGTCATTCCATATGGGATGTTCTGGAGCTGTCCAACAGGTCTCAATTGTCCCGCAGAAGGAATCCTTGAAGGGGGCATCCCACATCTCCCAACGTGGAAAACCTCCATGGCCTCGAGATTCCGCTCCCTTCATGAAGGGGCCGTCATGCACAGAAACTCCAACCTGAGCCAACGTCGGATCCTCGCCCTGACTTCAGATGCATGAGATATTGGTTCAGATCTGCAGGGGGTACCTGCCGTGCCCTCACCCTGAATCCGAAGTCTAGCTTGTGTTCTCAGACTTCCGTCCTCACTCTCCTGGCCCCGAAGCCCTCAAGTTTGGCAATTCCGGACCGACAATGAAGCACTCTGCCTGCCCTCTAGAAAAAATATATTGCCTAATGAGCAGCCCAGGCAGCTTAAATGAGGATAAACCTACACGGCACTCGAATGTACCCAAATTATATAGTCTAACCTGGGCACTAATGCACTGTCTGACACAACCTGAGCCCGGACCAGCTGACCAACACCCAGACAGCTGACCGCACCCTGAGCACATCAGACCCACCATGGCCTTAGGTCATCATCTCTTCCCTACCTCAGTTTTCAGGCTTCAGAACCTAGACCTTATCTCCAATCACTGCCCACGGGTGACTTTGATGCAGAAATCAGAACTCTTCCTGACCCATGGTAAGAAACCTTGTGGTTGGCATGTTGTCCAACGTTCAGTGTAGGAAAAACCAGCATTCACCCTGAGGCCCCACCCATTCTTGAGTGCAACGAGAGCATAAACACGCATTGTGACCTCAGCGTGAGTCCTGTCCTCTACTAAGTCCTCTCAGTGGCTGGACCATTAGATGTCATAATGGGCTTGACATGTCCCTAGTCCCCAATTTTTAACCAGATTTCTGGTTGTCCAGTCGCCCCACCCCAGGGCTCTACTCTGGAATCCCTCATTTGGTGGGACCTCTGAGGTTGAAAAACAAAATGAAACAAATCGACAACAACAGATAAACGGACTTCTTCCTTCCCCAGAATGACCCCAAACTCTTTGGACGGCACCGAACCCCCAGAGAGTAAGACTCGTCCATTTCCCATGAAGTCACCCGGCAATTTCACGACCATGAGTGACACGATATCCAGAGACAAAAACTTGAGCAAGAGCCTCACACTCGACCTTTTTTCATATCCCGAAGTGTTCTCCTCATGGTCTGTAGATCAGTCCTGCCATACCTATGACCCAAAACATAAGCCGAGTTTGTGTTTTCAGACAACTGTCCAAACAGCTCTGGCCTACACACCCTACAGGCTCAGGGCCCTGGAGCCAAACCTGAGGACTGTACTTGCCCTCTCCAAGGGAATTGTATGTGCCCATTCCAATGGCCACAACCCTACTAATAGGATAGCCTCCAAAGTCCCTGAGGCCATTCCAATAGTTGTGGCTTCCCAGGACAAACAGGGGCAATCTGAGCCCATCTGAGCACCTACCTGCACTCAGTCCCGTAGACTGATGTCCCCAGAGGTAAAAACGAACGAACAGGCCCCTAGGCACTAATCGGATCCATTGCTTTGGTTTCCAGGCATCTCTCCTCAGAGGCCTGGATTTCAATACCAGCATATGGCTGTTTCTTGACTCACCCATCAGAACAAATCTCATCTACACATGGGAAACATGCACGTTGGAGCTGTGTCAAAGCCTCTGTTTAGGAGAACCCTTCAGGGCCCCAGGGCCACAGCTTCATTCCAAGGTCTCCATAGACACAAAAACATATTAGGACACATCCACAGGAGAGTCCATTTCAACTCAGCCTCCTCGGTTGCCCCCCACATCCAGCAGATCTAACCTGTCTTGTTGCTTGGAGACAATTGGATTGCGAGGTGGGCTACCCAGCCATCCATGTTTAGAACCCTGCTCGGAATCGTTGGCCTGGAGCCAACCAACAGGTCTCAATTGTCCTGCAGAAGAATCTTTGCAGTTTGGAGCTTCTCACAACTCCCATCGTGGGAAAACCCCCATGTCCTCGTGATCCAACCCCCTTCAAGAAAGGGCCATCAGGGCAGAAAGTCCAACCTGAGCGATCGTCTGATCCTTGCCCTGACTTCAGATGCACGAGATCTCGATTGAGGTCTGTAGATTGTGCCTGATTCCTCACCCAGAAACCTAGGCCTAGCTTGGGTTCTCAGACTCCGTCCTCAGACTACTGGCCCACAAGCCCTCCAGTTTGGCAATCCAGAACTACAATGCCGCACTCTGCCTGCCCTACAGAAGTAAAACATTGCCCTCAGGGCTACCCCGAAACCGCAAATGAGGATCAACCTGCACGCCATTCGGCTGTACCCCAAACATATAGGCTGACCTGGGCACTATTTCCCCTTCTGACCCAGCCTGAGCCTGGACCTCCTGGTCCCACCCAGACAGCTGGCCGCACACTGAGCACTTCAATCCCGCCATGGCCTTAGGTCGTCATCTCTTCCCAACTGCGGTTTTCTGGCTCCAGAACCTAGACCTTATCTCCAACCACTGCCCAGTGTTGAAAATGATGCAGAAATCAGAACTCTTTCCCCATGGCAAGAAACCTTGTGGTTGGCATGTTGTCCAACGTTCAGTGTAGTTGAAACAAGCGTGGCCCATGAGGCCCAGCCCATGCTTGCGGGCCACATTGGTCACAAACACACATTGTGACCCTCAGCCTGAGCCCAGTCCTCAGGTAAGGCCTCTCAGGGCCTATATGAAGAGACAGCATATTGGGCTTGCCATGCCCCTAGGCCCCAATTTTTAACCATAGTTCGGGGTGTCCCTTCACTCTTCCCCGGAGCTCTGCTTTGGAATTCCTCTTTTGGTGGGACACCTGAGGTAACAAACCTGAAAGGAGTCCTCCCATCCCACAGATTGACAAAAAACAATTGGGATCGGGCCAAATCCACAGAGAGGAAGATTCGTCCATGGCCCATGATAACTCCCCAACATTCCACGGCCATCGCTGAAACAAAATCCAGAGACAAAATCCTGAGCAAGCGCCTCAGACTCGCTCATTCTTCATATCCTGAAGAGTTCTTCTCATGGTTTGTAGATCGGGCGTGCCATACCTACGTCCCCAAACTTAAGCTGAGTTTGTGTTTTCAGTCTTCTGTCCTGAAAGTCCTGGGCCACACTCCCTCCAGGCTGGGGCCCCTGGAGCCACACATTAGGACTGCCCCCACCCAATCCATGGGAATTCGGCCCATTCCATTGTCAAAAATCGTACAAATTAGGAGAACCCTCCAAATTCCCTGAGGCCATCCCAATAGTGTAGGTCGCCCGGGACAAAAAAGGGCGGTTGATACCGGCTGAGCATCTACCTCCACTCATCTACCTCCACTCATACCAAGAAGATTGAACCAGACAGGACCCGAGGCCATTATCGGATCCATTGCTTTGGTTTACAGGCATGTCTCCTCAAAAGCCTGGATTCCAATACCAGCAGAGGGGATTTCCTGAGGCACCCATCAGAACAAATCTCGTCTCCACAAGGAATCTTTTGCATGGGAGCTAAGCCAAAGCTTAGGAGAATACTTCAGGGTCCCGGTGCCACCTCCCCATTCCAAGGCCCTCATGGACACAAACACACGTTAGGACCCATCCTCTGGAAAGTGCATTTCAACTCAGCCACCCCGGTTGCTCCCGCAGATCCATTAGATCTAAACTGTCTTGTTGCTAGGAGACAATTGGAAGGCGAGGCGGACTTCCCAGGCATCCATCCTCGAACGGTGCTCTGGAGTCATTCCATATGGGATGTTCTGGAGCTGTCCAACAGGTCTCAATTGTCCCGCAGAAGGAATCCTTGAAGGGGGCATCCCACATCTCCCAACGTGGAAAACCTCCATGGCCTCGAGATTCCGCTCCCTTCATGAAGGGGCCGTCATGCACAGAAACTCCAACCTGAGCCAACGTCGGATCTTCGCCCTGACTTCAGATGCATGAGATATTGGTTCAGATCTGCAGGGGGTACCTGCCGTGCCCTCACCCTGAATCCGAAGTCTAGCTTGTGTTCTCAGACTTCCGTCCTCACTCTCCTGGCCCCGAAGCCCTCAAGTTTGGCAATTCCGGACCGACAATGAAGCACTCTGCCTGCCCTCTAGAAAAAATATATTGCCTAATGAGCAGCCCAGGCAGCTTAAATGAGGATAAACCTACACGGCACTCGAATGTACCCAAATTATATAGTCTAACCTGGGCACTAATGCACTGTCTGACACAACCTGAGCCCGGACCAGCTGACCAACACCCAGACAGCTGACCGCACCCTGAGCACATCAGACCCACCATGGCCTTAGGTCATCATCTCTTCCCTACCTCAGTTTTCAGGCTTCAGAACCTAGACCTTATCTCCAATCACTGCCCACGGGTGACTTTGATGCAGAAATCAGAACTCTTCCTGACCCATGGTAAGAAACCTTGTGGTTGGCATGTTGTCCAACGTTCAGTGTAGGAAAAACCAGCATTCACCCTGAGGCCCCACCCATTCTTGAGTGCAACGAGAGCATAAACACGCATTGTGACCTCAGCGTGAGTCCTGTCCTCTACTAAGTCCTCTCAGTGGCTGGACCATTAGATGTCATAATGGGCTTGACATGTCCCTAGTCCCCAATTTTTAACCAGATTTCTGGTTGTCCAGTCGCCCCACCCCAGGGCTCTACTCTGGAATCCCTCATTTGGTGGGACCTCTGAGGTTGAAAAACAAAATGAAACAAATCGACAACAACAGATAAACGGACTTCTTCCTTCCCCAGAATGACCCCAAACTCTTTGGACGGGACCGAACCCCCAGAGAGTAAGACTCGTCCATTTCCCATGAAGTCACCCGGCAATTTCACGACCATGAGTGACACGATATCCAGAGACAAAAACTTGAGCAAGAGCCTCACACTCGACCTTTTTTCATATCCCGAAGTGTTCTCCTCATGGTCTGTAGATCAGTCCTGCCATACCTATGACCCAAAACATAAGCCGAGTTTGTGTTTTCAGACAACTGTCCAAACAGCTCTGGCCTACACACCCTACAGGCTCAGGGCCCTGGAGCCAAACCTGTGGACTGTACTTGCCCTCTCCAAGGGAATTGTATGTGCCCATTCCAATGGCCACAACCCTACTAGTAGGATAACCTCCAAAGTCCCTGAGGCCATCCCAATAGTTGTGGCTTCCCAGGACAAACAGGGGCAATCTGAGCCCATCTGAGCACCTACCTGCACTCAGACCCGTAGGCTGATGTCCCCAGAGGTAAAAAGGAACGAACAGGCCTCTAGGCACTAATCGGATCCTTTGCTTTGGTTTCCAGGCATCTCTCCTCAGAGGCCTGGATTTCAATACCAGCATATGGCGGTTTCTTGACTCACCCATCAGAACAAATCTCATCTACACATGGGAAACATGCACGTTGGAGCTGTGTCAAAGCCTCTGTTTAGGAGAACCCTTCAGGGCCCCAGGGCCACCGCTTCATTCCAAGGTCTCCATAGACACAAAAACATATTAGGACACATCCACAGGAGAGTCCATTTCAACTCAGCCTCCTCGGTTGCCCCCCACATCCAGCAGATCTAACCTGTCTTGTTGCTTGGAGACAATTGGATTGCGAGGTGGGCTACCCAGCCATCCATCCTTAGAACCCTGCTCGGAATCGTTGGCCTGGAGCCAACCAACAGGTCTTAATTGTCCTGCAGAAGAATCTTTGCAGTTTGGAGCTTCTCACAACTCCCATCGTGGGAAAACCCCCATGTCCTCGTGATCCAACCCCCTACAAGAAAGGGCCATCAGGGCAGAAAGTCCAACCTGAGCGATCGTCTGATCCTTGCCCTGACTTCAGATGCACGAGATCTCGATTGAGGTCTGTAGATTGTGCCTGCCATATCCTCACCCAGAAACCTAGGCCTAGCTTCGGTTCTCAGACTCCGTCCTCAGACTACTGGCCCACAAGCCCTCCAGTTGGGCAATCCAGAACTACAATGCCGCACTCAGCCTGCACTACAGAAGTAAAACATTGCCCTCAGGGCTACCCCTAAACCGCAAATGAGGATCAACCTGAACGCCATTCGGCTGTACCCCAAACATATAGGCTGACCTGGGCACTATTTCCCCTTCTGACCCAGCCTGAGCCTGGACCTCCTGGTCCCACCCAGACAGCTGGCCGCACACTGAGCACATCGGACCCGCCATGGCCTTAGGTCGTCATCTCTTCCCAACTGCGGTTTTCAGGCACCAGAACCTAGACCTTATCTCCAACCACTGCCCAGGGTTGAAAATGATGCAGAAATCAGAACTCTTTCCCCATGGCAAGAAAACTTGTGTTTGGCATGTTGTCCAACGTTCAGTGTAGTTGAAACAAGCGTGGCCCATGAGGCCAAGCCCATGCTTCCGGGCCACATTGGTCACAAACACACATTGTGACCCTCAGCCTGAGCCCAGTCCTCAGGTCAGGCCTCTCAGGGCCTATATGAAGAGACAGCATATTGGGCTTGCCATGCCCCTAGGCCCCAATTTTTAACCATAGTTCGGGTTGTCCCTTAACTCTTCCCCAGGGCTCTGCATTGGAATTCCTCTTTTGGTGGGACACCTGAGGTAACAAACCTGAAAGGAGTCCTCCCATCCCACAGATTGACGAAAAACAATTGGGATCGGGCCAAATCCACAGAGAGGAAGATTCGTCCATGGCCCATGAAACCTCCCCAACATTCCACGGCAATCGCTGAAACAAAATCCAGAGACAAAAGCCTGAGCAAGCGCCTCAGACAAGCTCATTCTTCATATCCTGAAGAGTTCTTCTCATGGTTTGTAGATCGGGCGTGCCATACCTACGACCCCAAACTTAAGCTGAGTTTGTGTTTTCAGTCTTCTGTCCTCAAAGTCCTGAGCCACACTCCCTCCAGGCTGGGGCCCCTGGAGCCACACATTAGGACTGCCCCCACCCAATCCATGGGAATTCTGCCCATTACATTGTCAAAAATCGTACAAATTAGGAGAACCCTCCAAAGTCCCTGGGGCCATCCCAATAGTGTAGGTCGCCCGGGACAAAAAAGGGCGGTTGATACCGGCTGAGCATCTACCTCCACTCATCTACCTCCACTCATACCAAGAAGATTGAACCAGACAGGACCCGAGGCCATTATCGGATCCATTGCTTTGGTTTACAGGCATGTCTCCTCAAAAGACTGGATTCCAATACCAGCAGAGGGGATTTCCTGAGGCACTCATCAGAACAAATCTCGTCTCCACAAGGAAACTTGTGCATGGGAGCTATGGCAAAGCTTAGGAGAATTCTTCAGGGTCCCGGTGCCACCTCCCCATTCCAAGGCCCTCATGGACACAAACACACGTTAGGACCCATCCTCTGGAAAGTGCATTTCAACTCAGCCACCACGGTTACTCCCGCAGATCCATTAGATCTAAACTGTCTTGTTGCTAGGGGACAATTGGAAGGCGAGGCGGACTTCCCAGGCATCCATCCTCGAACGGTGCTCTGGAGTCATTCCATATGGGATGTTCTGGAGCTGTCCAACAGGTCTCAATTATCCCGCAGAAGGAATCCTTGAAGGGGACATCCCACATCTCCCAACGTGGAAAACCTCCATGGCCTCTAGATTCCGCTCCCTTCATGAAGGGGCCGTCATGCACAGAAACTCCAACCTGAGCCAACGTCGGATCCTCGCCCTGACTCAGATGCATGAGATATTGGTTCAGATCTGCAGGGGGTACCTGCCGTGCCCTCACCCTGAATCCGAAGTCTAGCTTGTGTTCTCAGACTTCCGTCCTCACTCTCCTGGCCCCGAAGCCCTCAAGTTTGGCAATTCCGGACCGACAATGAGGCACTCTGCCTGCCCTCTAGAAAAAATATATTGCCTAATGAGCTGCCCAGGCAGCTTAAATGAAGATAAACCTACACGGCACTCGAATGTACCCAAATTATATAGTCTAACCTGGGCACTAATGCACTGTCTGACACAACCTGGGACCGGACCTGCTGACCAACACCCAGACAGCTGACCGCACCCTGAGCACATCAGACCCGCCATGGCCTTAGGTCATCATCTCTTCCCTACCTCAGTTTTCAGGCTTCAGAACCTAGACCTTATCTCCAATCACTGCCCACGGGTGACTGTGATGCAGAAATCAGAACTCTTCCTGACCCATGGCAAGAAACCTTGTGGTTGGCATGTTGTCCAACGTTCAGTGTAGGAGAAACCAGCATTCACCCAGAGGCCCCGCCCATTCTTGAGTGCGACGAGAGCATAAACACGGATTGTGACCTCAGCGTGAGTCCTGTCCTCTAGTAAGTCCTCTCAGTGGCTGGACCATTAGATGTCATAATGGGCTTCACATGTCCCTAGTCCCCAATTTTTAACCAGATTTCTGGTTGTCCAGTCGCCCCACCCCAGGGCTCTACTCTGGAATCCCTCATTTGGTGGGACCTCTGAGGTTGAAAAACAAAATGAAACAAATCGACAACAACAGAAAAACGGACTTCTTCCATCCCCAGAATGACCCCAAACTCTTTGGACGGGACCGAACCCCCAGAGAGTAAGACTCGTCCATTTCCCATGAAGTCACCCGGTAATTTCACGACCATGAGTGACACGATATCCAGAGACAAAAACTTGAGCAAGAGCCTCACACTCGCCCTTTTTTCATATCCCGAAGTGTTCTCCTCATGGTCTGTAGATCAGTCCTGCCATACCTATGACCCAAAACATAAGCCGAGTTTCTGTTTTCAGACAACTGTCCAAACAGCTCTGGCCTACACACCCTACAGGCTCAGGGCCCTGGAGCCAAACCTGAGGACTGTACTTGCCCTCTCCAAGGGAATTGTATGTGCCCATTCCAATGGCCACAACCCTACTAATAGGATAACCTCCAAAGTCTCTGAGGCCATCCTAAAAGTTGTGGCTTCCCAGGACAAACAGGGGCAATCTGAGCCCTTCTGAGCACCTACCTGCACTCAGACCCGTAGACTGATGTCCCCAGAGGTAAAAAGGAACGAACAGGCCCCTAGGCACTAATCGGATCCATTCCTTTGATTTCCAGGCATCTCTCCTCAGAGGCCTGGATTTCAATACCAGCATATGGCTGTTTCTTGACTCACAGATCAGAACAAATCTCATTTACACATTGGAAACATGCACGTTGGAGCTGTGTCAAAGCCTCTGTTTAGGAGAACCCTTCAGGGCCCCAGGGCCACCGCTTCATTCCAAGGTCTCCATAGACACAAAAACATATTAGGACACATCCACAGGAGAGTCCATTTCAACTCAGCCTCCTCGGTTGCCCCCCACATCCAGCAGATCTAACCTGTCTTGTTGCTTGGAGACAATTGGAATGCGAGGTGGGCTACCCAGACATCCATCCTTAGAACCCTGCTCGGAATCATTGGCCTGGAGCCAACCAACAGGTCTCAATTGTCCTGCAGAAGAATCTTTGCGGTTTGGAGCTCTCACTACTCCCATCTTGCGAAAACCCCCATGTCCTCGTGATCCAACCCCCTTCAAGAAAGGGCCATCAGGGCAGAAAGTCCAACCTGAGTGATCGTCTGATCCTTGCCCTGACTTCAGATCCACGAGATCTCGATTGAGGTCTGTAGATTGGGCCTGCCATATCCTCACCCAGAAACCTAGGCCTAGCTTGAGTTCTCAGACTCCGTCCTCAGACTACTGGCCCACAAGCCCTCCAGTTGGGCAATCCAGAACTACAATGCCGCACTCTGCCTGCCCTACAGAAGTAAAACATTGCCCTCAGGGCTACCCCGAAACCGCAAATGAGGATCAACCTGCACGCCATTCGGCTGTACCCCAAACATATAAGCTGACCTGGGCACTATTTCCCATTCTGACCCAGCCTGAGCCTGGACCTCCTGGTCCCACCCAGACAGCTGGCCGCACACTGAGCACATGGGACCCACCATGGACATAGGTCGTCATCTCTTCCCAACTGCTGTTTTCAGGCTCCAGAACCTAGACCTTATCTCCAACCCCTGCCCAGGTTTGAAAATGATGCAGAAATCAGAACTCTTTCCCCATGGCAAGAAACCTTGTGGTTGGCATGTTGTCCAACGTTCAGTGTAGTTGAAACAAGCGTGGCCCATGAGGCCCAGCCCATGCTTGCGGGCCACATTGTCACAAACACACATTGTGACCCTCAGCCAGAGCCCAGTCCTCAGGTAAGGCCTCTCAGGGCCTATATGAAGAGACAGCATATTGGGCTTGCCATGCCCCTAGGCCCCAATTTTTAACCATATTTGGGGTTGTCCCTTCACTCTTCCCCAGGGCTCTGCTTTGGAATTCCTCTTTTGGTGGGACACCTGAGGTAACAAACCTGAAAGGAGTCCTCCCATCCCACAGATTGACGAAAAACAATTGGGATCGGGCCAAATCCACAGAGAGGAAGATTCGTCCATGGCCCAAGAGATCTCCCCAACATTCCACGGCCATCGCAGAAACAAAATCCAGAGAAAAAAGCCTAAGCAAGCGCTTCAGACTCGCTCATTCTTCATATCCTGAAGAGTTCTTCTCATGGTTTGTAGTTCGGGCGTGCCATACCTACGTCCCCAAACTTAAGCTGAGTTTGTGTTTTCAGTCTTCTGTCCTCAAAGTCCTGGGCCACACTCCCTCCAGGCTGGGGCCCCTGGAGCCACACATTAGGACTGCCCCCACCCAATCCATGGGAATTCAGCCCATTCCATTGTCAAAAATCGTACAAATTAGGAGAACCCTCCAAAGTCCCTGAGGCCATCCCAATAGTGTAGGTCGCCTGGGACAACAAATGGGCGGTTGATACCGGCTGAGCATCTACCTCCACTCATCTACCTCCACTCATACCAAGAAGATTGAACCAGACAGGACCTGAGGCCATTATCGGATCCATTGCTTTGGTTTACAGGCATGTCTCCTCAAAAGCCTGGATTCCAATACCAGCAGAGCGGATTTCCTGAGGCACCCATCAGAACAAATCTCGTCTCCACAAGGAACTTGTGCATGGGAGCTAAGCCAAAGCTTAGGAGAATACTTCAGGGTCCCGGTGCCACCTCCCCATTCCAAGGCCCTCATGGACACAAACACACGTTAGGACCCATCTTCTGGAAAGTGCATTTCAACTCAGCCACCCCGGTTGCTCCCGCAGATCCATTAGATCTAAACTGTCTTGTTGCTAGGAGACAATTGGAAGGCGAGGCGGACTTCCCAGGCATCCATCAGGAACGGTGCTCTGGAGTCATTCCATATGGGATGTCCTGGAGCTGTCCAACAGGTCTCAATTGTCCCGCAGAAGGAATCCTTGAAGGGGGCATCCCACATCTCCCAACGTGGAAAACCTCCATGGCCTCGAGATTCCGCTCCCTTCATGGAGGGGCCATCATGCACAGAAACTCCAACCTGAGCCAACGTCGGATCCTCGCCCTGACTTCAGATGCATGAGATATTGGTTCAGATCTGCAGGGGGTACCTGCCGTGCCCTCACCCTGAATCCGAAGTCTAGCTTGAGTTCTCAGACTTCCGTCCTCACTCTCCTGGCCCCGAAGCCCTCAAGTTTGGCAATTCCGGACCGACAATGAAGCACTCTGCCTGCCCTCTAGAAAAAATATATTGCCTAATGAGCAGCCCAGGCAGCTTAAATGAGGATAAACCTACACGGCACTCGAATGTACCCAAATTATATAGTCTAACATGGGCACTAATTCACTGTCTGACACAACCTGAGCCCGGACCTGCTGACCAACACCCAGACAGCTGACCGCACGCTGAGCACATCAGACCCGCCATGGCCTTAGGTCATCATCTCTTCCCTACCTCAGTTTTCAGGCTTCAGATCCTAGACCTTATCTCCAATCACTGCCCACGGGTGACTGTGATGCAGAAATCAGAACTCTTCCTGACCCATGGCAAGAAACCTTGTGGTTGGCATGTTGTCCAACGTTCAGTGTAGGAGAAACCAGCATTCACCTTGAGGCCCCGCCCATTCTTGAGTGCGACGAGAGCATAAACACGCATTGTGACCTCAGCGTGAGTCCTGTCCTCTAGTAAGTCCTCTCAGTGGCTGGACCATTAGATGTCATAATGGGCTTGACATGTCCCTAGTCCCCAATTTTTAACCAGATTTCTGGTTGTCCAGTCGCCCCACCTTAGGGCTCTACTCTGGAATCCCTCATTTGGTGGGACTTCTGAGGTTGAAAAACAAAATGAAACAAATCGACAACAACAACAAAAAAACGGACTTCTTCCATCCCCAGAATGACCCCAAACTCTTTGGACGGGACCGAACCCCCAGAGAGTAAGACTCGTCCATTTCCCATGATGTCACCCGGCAATTTCAGACCATGAGTGACACGATATCCAGAGACAAAAACTTGAGCAAGAGCCTCACACTCGACCTTTTTTCATATCCCGAAGTGTTCTCCTCATGGTCTGTAGATCAGTCCTGCCATACCTATGACCCAAAACATAAGCCGAGTTTGTGTTTTCAGACAACTGTCCAAACAGCTCTGGCCTACACACCCTACAGGCTCAGGGCCCTGGAGCCAAACCTGAGGACTGTACTTGCCCTCTCCAAGGGAATTGTATGTGCCCATTCCAATGGCCACAACCCTACTAGTAGGATAACCTCCAAAGTCCCTGAGGCCATCCCAATAGTTGTGGCTTCCCAGGACAAACAGGGGCAATCTGAGCTCATCTGAGCACCTACCTGCACTCAGACCCGTAGACTGATGTCCCCAGAGGTAAAAAGGAACGAACAGGCCCCTAGGCACTAATCGGATCCATTGCTTTGGTTTCCAGGCATCTCTCCTCGGAGGCCTGGATTTCAATACCAGCATATGGCTGTTTCTTGACTCACCCATCAGAACAAATCTCATCTACACATGGGAAACATGCACGTTGGAGCTGTGTCAAAGCCTCTGTTTAGGAGAACGCTTCAGGGCCCCAGGGCCACCGCTTCATTCCAAGGTCTCCATAGACACAAAAACATATTAGGACACATCCACAGGAGAGTCCATTTCAACTCAGCCTCCTCGGTTTCCCCCACATCCAGCAGATCTAACCTGTCTTGTTGCTTGGAGACAATTGGAATGCGAGGTGGGCTACCCAGCCATCCATCCTTAGAACCCTGCTCGGAATCGTTGGCCTGGAGCCAACCAACAGGTCTCAATTGTCCTGCAGAAGAATCTTTGCAGTTTGGAGCTTCTCACAACTCCCATCGTGGGAAAACCCCCATGTCCTCGTGATCCAACCCCCTTCAAGAAAGGGCCATCAGGGCAGAAAGTCCAACCTGAGCGATCGTCTGATCCTTGCCCTGACTTCAGATGCACGAGATCTCTATTGAGGTCTGTAGATTGTGCCTGCCATATCCTCACCCAGAAACCTAGGCCTAGCTTGGGTTCTCAGACTCCGTCCTCAGACTACTGGCCCACAAGCCCTCCAGTTGGGCAATCCAGAATAACAATGCCGCACTCTGCCTGCCCTACAGAAGTAAAACATTGCCCTCAGGGCTACCCCGAAACCCCAAATGAGGATCAACCTGCACGCCATTCGGCTGTACCCCAAACATATAGGCTGACCTGGGCTCTATTTCCCCTTCTAACCCAGCCTGAGCCTGGACCTCCTGGTCCCACCCAGACAGCTGGCCGCACACTGAGCACATCGGACCCGCCATGGCCTTAGGTCCTCATCTCTTCCCAACTGCGGTTTTCAGGGTCCAGAACCTAGACCTTCTCCAAGCACTGCCCAGGTTTGAAAATGATGCTGAAATCAGAACTCTTTCCCCATGGCAAGAAACCTTGTGGTTGGCATGTTGTCCAACGTTCAGTGTAGTTGAAACAAGCGTGGCCCATGAGGCCCTCCCATGCTTGTGGTCCACATTGGTCACAAACACACATTGTGACACTTAGCCTGAGCCCAGTCCTCAGGTAAGGCCTCTCAGGGCCTATATGAAGAGACAGCATATTGGGCTTGCCATGCCCCTAGGCCCCAATTTTTAACCATAGTTCGGGTTGTCCCTTCACTCTTCCCCAGGGCTCTGCTTTGGAATTCCTCTTTTGGTGGGACACCTGAGGTAACAAACCTGAAAGGAGTCCTCCCATCCCACAGATTGACGAAAAACAATTGGGATCGGGCCAAATCCACAGAAAGGAAGATTCATCCATGGCCCAAGAGACTTCCCCAACATTCCACGGCCATCGCTGAAACAAAATCCAGAGAGAAAAGCCTAAGCAAGCGCCTCAGACTCGCTCATTCTTCATATCCTGAAGTGTTCTTCTCATGGTTTGTAGATCGGGCGTGCCATACCTACGTCCCCAAACTTAAGCTGAGTTTGTGTTTTCAGTCTTCTGTCCTCAAAGTCCTGGGCCACACTCCCTCCAGGCTGGGGCCCCTGGAGCCACACATTAGGACTGCCCCCACCCAATCCATGGGAATTCTGCCCATTCCATTGTCAAAAATCGTACAAATTAGGAGAACCCTCCAAAGTCCCTGAGGCCATCCCAATAGTGTAGGTCGCCCGGGACAAAAAATGGGCGGTTGAGACCGGCTGAGCATCTACCTCCACTCATCTACCTCCACTCATACCAAGAAGATTGAACCAGACAGGACCCAAGGCCATTATCAGATCCATTGCTTTGGTTTACAGGCATGTCTCCTCAAAAGCCTGGATTCGAATACCAGCAGAGGGGATTTCCTGAGGCACCCATCAGAACAAATCTCGTCTCCACAAGGAAACTTGTGCATGGGAGCTAAGCAAAAGCTTAGGAGAATACTTCAGGGTCCCGGTGCCACCTCCCCATTCCAAGGCCCTCATGGACACAAACACACGTTAGGACCCATCCTCTGGAAAGTGCATTTCAACTCAGCCACCCCGGTTGCTCCCGCAGATCCATTATATCTAAACTGTCTTGTTGCTAGGAGACAATTGGAAGGCGAGGCGGACTTCCCAGGCATCCATCCTGGAACGGTGCTCTGGAGTCATTCCATATGGGATGTCCTGGAGCTGTCCAACAGGTCTCAATTGTCCCGCAGAAGGAATCCTTGAAGGGGGCATCCCACATCTCCCAACGTGGAAAACATCCATGGCCTCGAGATTCCGCTCCCTTCATGGAGGGGCCATCATGCACAGAAACTCCAACCTGAGCCAACGTCGGATCCTCGCCCTGACTTCAGATGCATGAGATATTGGTTCAGATCTGCAGGGGGTACCTGCCGTGCCCTCACCCTGAATCCGAAGTCTAGCTTGTGTTCTCAGACTTCCGTCCTCACTCTCCTGGCCCCAAAGCCCTCAAGTTTGGCAATTCCGGACCGACAATGAAGCACTCTGCCTGCCCTCTAGAAAAAATATATTGCCTAATGAGCAGCCCAGGCAGCTTAAATGAGGATAAACCTACACGGCACTCGAATGTACCCAAATTATATAGTCTAACCTGGGCACTAATGCACTGTCTGACACAACCTGAGCCCGGACCTGCTGACCAACACCCAGACAGCTGACCGCACGCTGAGCACATCAGACCCGCCATGGCCTTAGGTCATCATCTCTACCCTACCTCAGTTTTCAGGCTTCAGATCCTAGACCTTATCTCCAATCACTGCCCACGGGTGACTGTGATGCAGAAATCAGAACTCTTCCTGACCCATGGCAAGAAACCTTGTGGTTGGCATGTTGTCCAACGTTCAGTGTAGGAGAAACCAGCATTCACCCTGAGGCCCCGCCCATTCTTGAGTGCGACGAGAGCATAAACACGCATTGTGACCTCAGCGTGAGTCCTGTCCTCTAGTAAGTCCTCTCAGTGGCTGGACCATTAGATGTCATAATGGGCTTGACATGTCCCTAGTCCCCAATTTTTAACCAGATTTCTGGTTGTCCAGTCGCCACACCCCAGGGCTCTACTCTGGAATCCCTCATTTGGTGGGACATCTGAGGTTGAAAAACAAAATGAAACAAATCGACAACAACAACAAAAAAACGGACTTCTTCCATCCCCAGAATGACCCCAAACTCTTTGGACGGGACCGAACCCCCAGAGAGTAAGACTCGTCCATTTCCCATGAAGTTACCCGGCAATTTCACGACCATGAGTGACACGATATCCAGAGACAAAAACTTGAGCAAGAGCCTCACACTCGCCCTTTTTTCATATCCCGAAGTGTTCTCCTCATGGTCTGTAGATCAGTCCTGCCATACCTATGACCCAAAACATAAGCCGAGTTTGTGTTTACAGACAACTGTCCAAACAGCTCTGGCCTACACACCCTACAGGCTCAGGGCCCTGGAGCCAAACCTGAGGACTGTACTTGCCCTCTCCAAGGGAATTGTATGTGCCCATTCCAATGGCCACAACCCTACTAGTAGGATAACCTCCAAAGTCCCTGAGGCCATCCCAATAGTTGTGGCTTCCCAGGACAAACAGGGGCAATCTGAGCCCATCTGAGCACCTACCTGCACTCAGACCCGTAGACTGATGTCCCCAGAGGTAAAAAGGAACGAACAGGCCCCTAGGCACTAATCGGATCCATTATTTTGGTTTCCAGGCATCTCTCCTCGGAGGCCTGGATTTCAATACCAGCATATGGCTGTTTCTTGACTCACCCATCAGAACCAATCTCATCAACACATGGGAAACATGCACGTTGGATCTGTGTCAAAGCCTCTGTTTAGGAGAACCCTTCAGGGCCCCAGGGCCACCGCTTCATTCCAAGGTCTCCATAGACACAAAAACATATTAGGACACATCCACAGGAGAGTCCCTTTCAACTCAGCCTCCTCGGTTGCCCCCCACATCCAGCAGATCTAACCTGTCTTGTTGCTTGGAGACCATTGGAATGCGATGTGGGCTACCCAGCCATCCATCCTTAGAACCCTGCTCGGAATCGTTGGCCTGGAGCCAACCAACAGGTCTCAATTGTCCTGCAGAAGAATCTTTGCAGTTTGGAGCTTCTCACAACTCCCATCGTGGGAAAACCCCCATGTCCTCGTGATCCAACCCCCTTCAAGAAAGGGCCATCAGGGCAGAAAGTCCAACCTGAGCGATCGTCTGATCCTTGCCCTGACTTCAGATGCACGAGATCTCTATTGAGGTCTGTAGATTGTGCCTGCCATATCCTCACCCAGAAACCTAGGCCTAGCTTGGGTTCTCAGACTCCGTCCTCAAACTACTGGCCCACAAGCCCTCCAGTTGGGCAATCCAGAATAACAATGCCGCACTCTGCCTGCCCTACAGAAGTAAAACATTGCCCTCAGGGCTACCCCGAAACCCCAAATGAGGATCAACCTGCACGCCATTCGGCTGTACCCCAAACATATAGGCTGACCTGGGCTCTATTTCCCCTTCTAACCCAGCCTGAGCCTGGACCTCCTGGTCCCACCCAGACAGCTGGCCGCACACTGAGCACATCGGACCCGCCAAGGCCTTAGGTCCTCATCTCTTCCCAACTGCGGTTTTCAGGCATCAGAACCTAGACCTTCTCCAAGCACTGCCCAGGTTTGAAAATGATGCTGAAATCAGAACTCTTTCCCCATGGCAAGAAACCTTGTGGTTGGCATGTTGTCCAACGTTCAGTGTAGTTGAAACAAGCGTGGCCCATGAGGCCCAGCCCATGCTTGTGGTCCACATTGGTCACAAACACACATTGTGACACTTAGCCTGAGCCCAGTCCTCAGGTAAGGCCTCTCAGGGCCTATATGAAGAGACAGCATATTGGGCTTGCCATGCCCCTAGGCCCCAATTTTTAACCATAGTTCGGGTTGTCCCTTCACTCTTCCCCAGGGCTCTGCTTTGGAATTCCTATTTTGGTGGGACACCTGAGGTAACAAACCTGAAAGGAGTCCTCCCATCCCACAGATTGACGAAAAACAATTGGGATCGGGCCAAATCCACAGAAAGGAAGATTCATCCATGGCCCAAGAGACCTCCCCAACATTCCACGGCCATCGCTGAAACAAAATCCAGAGAGAAAAGCCTAAGCAAGCGCCTCAGACTCGCTCATTCTTCATATCCTGAAGTGTTCTTCTCATGGTTTGTAGATCGCCGTGCCATACCTACGTCCCCAAACTTAAGCTGAGTTTGTGTTTTCAGTCTTCTGTCCTCAAAGTCCTGGGCCACACTCCCTCCAGGCTGGGGCCCCTGGAGCCACACATTAGGACTGCCCCCACCCAATCCATGGGAATTCTGCCCATTCCATTGTCAAAAATCGTACAAATTAGGAGAACCCTCCAAAGTCCCTGAGGCCATCCCAATAGTGTAGGTCGCCCGGGACAAAAAATGGGCGGTTGAGACCGGCTGAGCATCTACCTCCACTCATCTACCTCCACTCATACCAAGAAGATTGAACCAGACAGGACCCAAGGCCATTATCAGATCCATTGCTTTGGTTTACAGGCATGTCTCCTCAAAAGCCTGGATTCGAATACCAGCAGAGGGGATTTCCTGAGGCACCCATCAGAACAAATCTCGTCTCCACAAGGAAAATTGTGCATGGGAGCTAAGCAAAAGCTTAGGAGAATACTTCAGGGTCCCGGTGCCACCTCCCCATTCCAAGGCCCTCATGGACACAAACACACATTAGGACCCATCCTCTGGAAAGTGCATTTCAACTCAGCCACCCCGGTTGCTCCCGCAGATCCATTATATCTAAACTGTCTTGTTGCTAGGAGACAATTGGAAGGCGAGGCGGACTTCCCAGGCATCCATCCTGGAACGGTGCTCTGGAGTCATTCCATATGGGATGTCCTGGAGCTGTCCAACAGGTCTCAATTGTCCCGCAGAAGGAATCCTTGAAGGGGGCATCCCACATCTCCCAACGTGGAAAACATCCATGGCCTCGAGATTCCGCTCCCTTCATGGAGGGGCCATCATGCACAGAAACTCCAACCTGAGCCAACGTCGGATCCTCGCCCTGACTTCAGATGCATGAGATATTGGTTCAGATCTGCAGGGGGTACCTGCCGTGCCCTCACCCTGAATCCGAAGTCTAGCTTGTGTTCTCAGACTTCCGTCCTCACTCTCCTGGCCCCAAAGCCCTCAAGTTTGGCAATTCCGGACCGACAATGAAGCACTCTGCCTGCCCTCTAGAAAAAATATATTGCCTAATGAGCAGCCCAGGCAGCTTAAATGAGGATAAACCTACACGGCACTCGAATGTACCCAAATTATATAGTCTAACCTGGGCACTAATGCACTGTCTGACACAACCTGAGCCCGGACCAGCTGACCAACACCCAGACAGCTGACCGCACGCTGAGCACATCAGACCCGCCATGGCCTTAGGTCATCATCTCTTCCCTACCTCAGTTTTCAGGCTTCAGAACCTAGACCTTATCTCCAATCACTGCCCACGGGTGACTGTGATGCAGAAATCAGAACTCTTCCTGACCCATGGCAAGAAACCTTGTGGTTGGCATGTTGTCCAACGTTCAGTGTAGGAGAAACCAGCATTCACCCTGAGGCCCCGCCCATTCTTGAGTGCGACGAGAGCATAAACACGCATTGTGACCTCAGCGTGAGTCCTGTCCTCTAGTAAGTCCTCTCAGTGGCTGGACCATTAGATGTCATAATGGGCTTGACATGTCCCTAGTCCCCAATTTTTAACCAGATTTCTGGTTGTCCAGTCGCCCCACCCCAGGGCTCTACTCTGGAATCCCTCATTTGGTGGGACATCTGAGGTTGAAAAACAAAATGAAACAAATCGACAACAACAACAAAAAAACGGACTTCTTCCATCCCCAGAATGACCCCAAACTCTTTGGACGGGACCGAACCCCCAGAGAGTAAGACTCGTCCATTTCCCATGAAGTTACCCGGCAATTTCACGACCATGAGTGACACGATATCCAGAGACAAAAACTTGAGCAAGAGCCTCACACTCGCCCTTTTTTCATATCCCGAAGTGTTCTCCTCATGGTCTGTAGATCAGTCCTGCCATACCTATGACCCAAAACATAAGCCGAGTTTGTGTTTTCAGACAACTGTCCAAACAGCTCTGGCCTACACACCCTACAGGCTCAGGGCCCTGGAGCCAAACCTGAGGACTGTACTTGCCCTCTCCAAGGGAATTGTATGTGCCCATTCCAATGGCCACAACCCTACTAGTAGGATAACCTCCAAAGTCCCTGAGGCCATCCCAATAGTTGTGGCTTCCCAGGACAAACAGGGGCAATCTGAGCCCATCTGAGCACCTACCTGCACTCAGACCCGTAGACTGATGTCCCCAGAGGTAAAAAGGAACGAACAGGCCCCTAGGCACTAATCGGATCCATTGCTTTGGTTTCCAGGCATCTCTCCTCGGAGGCCTGGATTTCAATACCAGCATATGGCTGTTTCTTGACTCACCCATCAGAACAAATCTCATCTACACATGGGAAACATGCACGTTGGAGCTGTGTCAAAGCCTCTGTTTAGGAGAACCCTTCAGGGCCCCAGGGCCACCGCTTCATTCCAAGGTCTCCATAGACACAAAAACATATTAGGACACATCCACAGGAGAGTCCATTTCAACTCAGCCTCCTCGGTTGCCCCCCACATCCAGCAGATCTAACCTGTCTTGTTGCTTGGAGACCATTGGAATGCGAGGTGGGCTACCCAGCCATCCATCCTTAGAACCCTGCTCGGAATCGTTGGCCTGGAACCAACCAACAGGTCTCAATTGTCCTGCAGAAGAATCTTTGCAGTTTGGAGCTTCTCACAACTCCCATCGTGGGAAAACCCCCATGTCCTCGTGATCCAACCCCCTTCAAGAAAGGGCCATCAGGGCAGAAAGTCCAACCTGAGCGATCGTCTGATCCTTGCCCTGACTTCAGATGCACGAGATCTCGATTGAGGTCTGTAGATTGTGCCTGCCATATCCTCACCCAGAAACCTAGGCCTAGCTTGGGTTCTCAGACTCCGTCCTCAGACTACTGGCCCACAAGCCCTCCAGTTGGGCAATCCAGAATAACAATGCCGCACTCTGCCTGCCCTACAGAAGTAAAACATTGCCCTCAGGGCTAACCCGAAACCCCAAATGAGGATCAACCTGCACGCCATTCGGCTGTACCCCAAACATATAGGATGACCTGGGCTCTATTTCCCCTTCTGACCCAGCCTGAGCCTGGACCTCCTGGTCCCACCCAGACAGCTGGCCGCACACTGAGCACATCGGACCCGCCATGGCCTTAGGTCGTCATCTCTTCCCAACTGCGCTTTTCAGGCTCCAGAACCTAGACCTTATCTCCAACCACTGCCCAGGTTTGAAAATGATGCTGAAATCAGAACTCTTTCCCCATGGCAAGAAACCTTGTGGTTGGCATGTTGTCCAACGTTCAGTGTAGTTGAAACAAGCGTGGCCCATGAGGCCCAGCCCATGCTTGTGGTCCACATTGGTCACAAACACACATTGTGACACTTAGCCTGAGCCCAGTCCTCAGGTAAGGCCTCTCAGGGCCTATATGAAGAGACAGCATATTGGGCTTGCCATGCCCCTAGGCCCCAATTTTTAACCATATTTCGGGTTGTCCCTTCACTCTTCCCCAGGGCTCTGCTTTGGAATTCCTCTTTTGGTGGGACACCTGAGGTAAGAAACCTGAAAGGAGTCCTCCCATCCCACAGATTGACGAAAAACAATTGGGATCGGGCCAAATCCACAGAGAGGAAGATTCATCCATGGCCCAAGAGACCTCCCCAACATTCCACGGCCATCGCTGAAACAAAATCCAGAGAGAAAAGCCTAAGCAAGCGCCTCAGACTCGCTCATTCTTCATATCCTGAAGAGTTCTTCTCATGGTTTGTAGATCGGGCGTGCCATACCTACGACCCCAAACTTAAGCTGAGTTTGTGTTTTCAGTCTTCTGTCCTCAAAGTCCTGGGCCACACTCCCTCCAGACTGGGGCCCCTGGAGCAACACATTAGGACTGCCCCCACCCAATCCATGGGAATTCTGCCCATTCCATTGTCAAAAATCGTACAAATTAGGAGAACCCTCCAAAGTCCCTGAGGCCATCCCAATAGTGTAGGTCGCCCGGGACAAAAAATGGGCGGTTGAGACCGGCTGAGCATCTACCTCCACTCATCTACCTCCACTCATACCAAGAAGATTGAACCAGACAGGACCCAAGGCCATTATCGGATCCATTGCTTTGGTTTACAGGCATGTCTCCTCAAAAGCCTGGATTCCAAAACCAGCAGAGGGGATTTCCTGAGGCACCCATCAGAACAAATCTCGTCTCCCCAAGGAAACTTGTGCATGGGAGCTAAGCAAAAGCTTTGGAGAATACTTCAGGGTCCCGGTGCCACCTCCCCATTCCAAGGCCCTCATGGACACAAACACACGTTAGGACCCATCCTCTGGAAAGTGCATTTCAACTCAGCCACCCCGGTTACTCCCGCAGATCCATTAGATCTAAACTGTCTTGTTGCTAGGAGACAATTGGAAGGCGAGGCGGACTTCCCAGGAATCCATCCTCGAACGGTGCTCTGGAGTCATTCCATATGGGATGTCCTGGAGCTGTCCAACAGGTCTCAATTGTCCCGAGGAAGGAATCCTTGAAGGGGGCATCCCACATCTCCCAACGTGGAAAACCTCCATGGCCTCGAGATTCCGCTCCCTTCATGAAGGGGCCGTCATGCACAGAAACTCCAACCTGAGCCAACGTCGGATCCTCGCCCTGACTTCAGATGCATGAGATATTGGTTCAGATCTGCAGGGGGTACCTGCCGTGCCCTCACCCTGAATCCGAAGTCTAGCTTGTGTTCTCAGACTTCTGTCCTCACTCTCCTGGCCCCGAAGCCCTCAAGTTTGGCAATTCCGGACCGACAATGAAGCACTCTGCCTGCCCTCTAGAAAAAATATATTGCCTAATGAGCAGCCCAAACAGCTTAAATGAGGATAAACCTACACGGCACTCGGTAGGCACACAGTACCCAAATTATATAGTCTAACCTGGGCACTAATGCACTGTCTGACACAACCTGAGCCCAGACCTGTTGACCAAACCCAGACAGCTGAACGCACGCTGAGCACAGCAGACCCGCCATGGCCTTAGGTCATCATCTCCTCCCTACCTCAGTTTTCAGGCTTCAGAACCTAGACCTTATCTCCAATCACTGCCCACGGGTGACTGTGATGCAGAAATCAGAACTCTTCCTGACCCATGGCAAGAAACCTTGTGGATGGCATGTTGTCCAACGTTCAGTGTAGGAGAAACCAGCATTCACCCTGAGGCCACGCCCATTCTTGAGTGCGACGAGAGCATAAACAAGCATTGTGACCTCAGCGTGAGTCCTGTCCTCTAGTAAGTCCTCTCAGTGGCTGGACCATTAGATGTCATAATGGCCTTGACATGTCCCTAGTCCCCAAATTTAACCAGATTTCTGGTTGTCCAGTCGCCCCTCCCCAGGGCTCTACTCTGGAATCCCTCATTTGGTGGGACATCTGAGGTTGAAAAACAAAATGAAACAAATCGACAACAACAAAAAAACGGGCCTCTTCCATCCCCAGAATGACCCCAAACTCTTTGGACGGGACCGAACCCCCAGAGAGTAAGACTCGTCCATTTCCCATGAAGTCACCCGGCAATTTCACGACCATGAGTGACACGATATCCAGAGACAAAAACTTGAACAAGAGCCTCACACTCGCCCTTTTTTCATATCCCAAAGTGTTCTCCTCATGGTCTGTTGATCAGTCCTGCCATACCTATGACCCAAAACACAAGCCGAGTTTGTGTTTTCAGACAACTGTCCAAACAGTTCTGGCCTACACACCCTACAGGCTCAGGGCCCTGGAGCCAAACCTGAGGACTGTACTTGCCCTCACCAAGGGAATTGTATGTGCCCATTCCAATGGCCACAACTCTACTAGTAGGATAACCTCCAAAGTCCCTGAGGCCATCCCAATAGTTGTGGCTTCCCAGGACAAACAGGGGCAATCTGAGCCCATCTGAGCACCTACCTGCACTCAGACCCGTAGACTGATGTCCCCAGAGGTAAAAAGGAACGAACAGGCCCCTTAGGCACTAATCGGATCCATTGCTTTGGTTTCCAGGCATCTCTCCTCAGAGGCCTGGATTTCAATACCAGCATATGGCTGTTTCTTGACTCACCCATCAGAACAAATCTCTTCTACACATGGGAAACATGCACGTTGGAGCTGTGTCAAAGCCTCTGTTTAGGAGAACCCTTTAAGGCCCCAGGGCCACCGCTTCATTCCATGGTCTCCATAGACACAAAAACATATTAGGACACATCCACAGGAGAGTCCATTTCAACTCAGCCTCCTCGGTTGCCCCCAACATCCAGCAGATCTAACCTGTCTTGTTGCTTGGAGACCATTGGAATGCGAGGTGGGCTACCCAGCCATCCATCCTTAGAACACTGCTCAGAATCGTTGGCCTAGAGCCAACCAACAGATCTAAATTGTCCTGCAGAAGAATCTTTGCAGTTTGGAGCTTCTCACAACTCCCATCGTGGGAAAACCCCCATGTCCTCGTGATCCAATCCCCTTCAAGAAAGGGCCATCAGGGCAGAAAGTCCAACCTGAGCGATCGTCTGATCCTTGCCCTGACTTCAGATGCACGAGATCTCGATTGAGGTCTGTAGATTGTGCCTGCCATATCCTCACCCAGAAACCTAGGCCTAGCTTGGGTTCTCAGACTCCGTCCTCAGACTACTGGCCCACAAGCCCTCCAGTTGGGCAATCCAGAACTACAATGCCGCACTCTGCCTGCCCTACAGAAGTCAAACATTGCCCTCAGGGCTACCCTGAAACCGCAAATGAGGATCAACCTGCACGCCATTCGGCTGTACCCCAAACATATAGGCTGACCTGGGCACTATTTCCCCTTCTGACCCAGCCTGAGCCTGGACCTCCTGGTCCCACCCAGACAGCTGGCCGCACACTGAGCACATCTGACCCGCCATGGCCTTAGGTCGTCATCTCTTCCCAACTGCGGTTTTCAGGCTCCAGAACCTAGACCTTATCTCCAACCATTGCCCAGGGTTGAAAATGATGCAGAAATCAGAACTCTTTCCCCTTGGCAAGAAACCTTGTGGTTGGCATGTTGTCCAACGTTCAGTGTAGTTGAAACAAGCGTGGCCCATGAGGCCCAGCCCATGCTTGCGGGCCACATTGGTCACAAACACACATTGTGACCCTCAGCCTGAGCCCAGTCCTCAGGTAAGGCCTCTCAGGGCCTATATGAAGAGACAGCATATTGAGCTTGCCATGCCCCTAGGCCCCAATTTTTAACCATAGTTCGGGTTGTCCCTTCACTCTTCCCCAGGGCTCTGCTTTGGAATTCCTCTTTTGGTGGGACACCTGAGGTAACAAACCTGAAAGGAGTCCTCCCATCCCACAGATTAACGAAAAACAATTGGGATCGGGCCAAATCCACAGAGAGGAAGATTCGTCCATGGCCCATGAGACCTCCCCAACATTCCACGGCCATCGCTGAAACAAAAGTCAGAGACAAAAGCCTGAGCAAGCGCCTCATACTCGCTCATTCTTCATATCCTGAAGAGTTCTTCTCATGGTTTGTAGATCGGGCGTGCCATACCTACGTCCCCAAACTTAAGCTGAGTTTGTGTTTTCAGTCTTCTGTCCTCAAAGTCCTGGGCCACACTCCCTCCAGGCTGGGGCCCCTGGAGCCACACATAGGGACTGCCCCCACCCAATCCATGGGAATTCTGCCCATTCCATTGTCAAAAATCGTACAAATTAGGAGAACCCTCCAAAGTCCCTGAGGCCATCCCAATAGAGTATGTCGCCCGGGACAAAAAAGGGCGGTTGAGACCGGCTGAGCATCTACCTCCACTCATCTACCTCCACTCATACCAAGAAGATTGAACCAGACAGGACCCGACGCCATGATCGGATCCATTGCTTTGGTTTACAGGCATGTCTCCTCAAAAGCCTGGATTCCAATACCAGCAGAGGGGATTTCCTGAGGCACCCATCAGAACAAATCTCGTCTCCACAAGGAAACTTGTGCATGGGAGCTAAGCCAAAGCTAAGGAGAATACTTCAGGGTCCCGGTGCCACCTCCCCATTCCAAGGCCCTCATGGACACAAACACACGTTAGGACCCATCCTCTGGAAAGTGCATTTCAACTCAGCCACCCCGGTTGCTCCCGCAGATCCATTAGATCTAAACTGTCTTGTTGCTAGGAGACAATTGGAAGGCGAGGCGGACTTCCCAGGCATCCATCCTCGAACGGTGCTCTGGAGTCATTCCATATGGGATGTCCTGGAGCTGTCCAACAGGTCTCAATTGTCCCGCAGAAGGAATCCTTGAAGGGGGCATCCCACATCTCCCAACGTGGAAAACCTCCATGGCCTCGAGATTCCGCTCCCTTCATGAAGGGGCCGTCATGCACAGAAACTCCAACCTGAGCCAACGTCCGATCCTCGCCCTGACTTCAGATGCATGAGATATTGGTTCAGATCTGCAGGGGGTACCTGCCGTGCCCTCACCTTGAATCCGAAGACTAGCTTGTGTTCTCAGACTTCCGTCCTTACTCTCCTGGCCCCGAAGCCCTCAAGTTTGGCAATTCCGGACCGACAATGAAGCACTCTGCCATGTCCTCTAGAAAAAATATATTGCCTAATGAGCAGCCCAGGCAGCTTAAATGAGGATAAACCTACACGGCACTCGAATGTACCCAAATTATATAGTCTAACCTGGGCACTAATGCACTGTCTGACACAACCTGAGCCCGGACCTGCTGACCAACACCCAGACAGCTGACCGCACGCTGAGCACATCAGACCCGCCATGGCCTTAGGTCATCATCTCTTCCCTACCTCAGTTTTCAGGCTTCAGAACCTAGACCTTATCTCCAATCACTGCCCACGGGTGACTGTGATGCAGAAATCAGAACTCCTCCTGACCCATGGCAAGAAACCTTGTGGTTGGCATGTTGTCCAACGTTCAGTGTAGGAGAAACCAGCATTCACCCTGAGGCCCCGCCCATTCTTGCATGCGACGAGAGCATAAACAAGCATTGTGACCTCAGCGTGAGTCCTGTCCTCTAGTAAGTCCTCTCAGTGGCTGGACCATTAGATGTCATAATGGGCTTGACATGTCCCTAGTCCCCAAGTTTTAACCAGACTTCTGGTTGTCCAGTCGCCCCACCCCAGGGCTCTACTCTGGAATCCCTCATTTGTTGGAACATCTGAGGTTGAAAAACAAAATAAAACAAATCGACAACAACAAAAAAACGGACTTCTTCCATCCCCAGAATGACCCCAAACTCTTTGGACGGGACCGAACCCCCAGAGAGTAAGACTCGCCCATTTCCCATGAAGTCACCCGGCAATTTCACGACCATGAGTGACACGATATCCAGAGACAAAAACTTGAGCAAGAGCCTCACACTCGCCCTTTTTTCATATCCCGAAGTGTTCTCCTCATGGTCTGTAGATCAGTCCTGCCATACCTATGACCCAAAACATAAGCCGAGTTTGTGTTTTCAGACAACTGTCCAAACAGCTCTGGCCTACACACCCTACAGGCTCAGGGCCCTGGAGCCAAACCTGAGGACTGTACTTGCCCTCTCCAAGGGAATTGTATGTGCCCATTCCAATGGCCACAACTCTACTAGTAGGATAACCTCCAAAGTCCCTGAGGCCATCCCAATAGTTGTGGCTTCCCAGGACAAACAGGGGCAATCTGAGCCCATCTGAGCACCTCCCTGCACTCAGACCCGTAGACTGATGTCCCCAGAGGTAAAAAGGAACGAACAGGCCCCTAGGCACTAATCGGATCCATTGCTTTGGTTTCCAGGCATCTCTCCTCAGAGGCCTGGATTTCAATACCAGCATATGGCTGTTTCTTGACTCACCCATCAGAACAAATCTCTTCTACACATGGGAAACATGCACGTTGGAGCTGTGTCAAAGCCTCTGTTTAGGAGAACCCTTCAGGGCCCCAGGGCCACCGCTTCATTCCAAGGTCTCCATAGACACAAAAACATATTAGGACACATCCACAGGAGAGTCCATTTCAACTCAGCCTCCTCGGTTGCCCCCCACATCCAGCATATCTAACCTGTCTTGTTGCTTGGAGACCATTGGAATGCAAGGTGGGCTACCCAGCCATCCATCCTTAGAACCCTGCTCAGAATCGTTGGCCTGGAGCCAACCAACAGGTCTCAATTTTCCTGCAGAATAATCTTTGCAGTTTGGAGCTTCTCACAACTCACATCGTGGGAAAACCCCCATGTCCTCGTGATCCAACCCCCTTCAAGAAAGGGCCATCAGGGCAGAAAGTCCAACCTGAGCTATCGTCTGATCCTTGCCCTGACTTCAGATGCACGAGATCTCTATTGAGGTCTGTAGATTGTGCCTGCCATATCCTCACCCAGAAACCTAGGCCTAGCTTGGGTTCTCAGACTCCGTCCTCAGACTACTGGCCCACAAGCCCTCCAGTTAGGCAATCCAGAACTACAATGCCGCACTCTGCCTGCCCTACAGAAGTAAAACATTTCCCTCAGGGCTACCCCGAAACCGCAAATGAGGATCAACCTGCACGCCATTCGGCTGTACCCCAAACATATAGGCTGATCTGGGCACTATTTCCCCTTCTGACCCAGCCTGAGCCTGGACCTCCTGGTCCCACCCAGACTGCTGGCCGCACACTGAGCACATCGGACCCGCCTTGGCCTTAGGTCGTCATCTCTTCCCAACTGCGGTTTTCAGGCTCCAGAACCTAGACCTTATCTCCAACCACTGCCCAGGGTTGAAAATGATGCAGAAATCAGAACTCTTTCCCCATGGCAAGAAACCTTGTGGTTGGCATGTTGTCCAACGTTCAGTGTAGTTGAAACAAGCGTGGCCCATGAGGCCCAGCCCATGCTTGCGGGCCACATTGGTCACAAACACACATTGTGACCCTCAGCCTGAGCCCAGTCCTCAGGTAAGGCCTCTCAGGGCCTATATGAAGAGACAGCATATTGGGCTTGCCATGCCCCTAGGCCCCAATTTTTAACCATAGTTCGAGTTGTCCCTTCACTCTTCCCCAGGGCTCTGCTTTGGAATTCCTCTTTTGGTGGGACACCTGGGGTAACAAACCTGAAAGCAGCCCTCCCATCCCACAGATTGACGAAAAACAATTGGGATCGGGCCAAATCCACAGAGAGGAAGATTCGTCCATGGCCCATGAGACCTCCCCAACATTCCACGGCCATCGCTGAAACAAAATCCAGAGACAAAAGCCTGAGCAAGCTCCTCAGACTCGCTCATTCTTCATATCCTGAAGAGTTCTTCTCAGGGTTTGTAGATCGGGCGTGCCATACCTACGTCCCCAAACTTAAGCTGAGTTTGTGTTTTCAGTCTTCTGTCCTGAAAGTCCTGGGCCACACTCCCTCCAGGCTGGGGCCCCTGGAGCCACACATTAGGACTGCCCCCACCCAATCCATGGGAATTCTGCCCATTCCATTGTCAAAAATCGTACAAATTAGGAGAACCCTCCAAATTCCCTGAGGCCATCCCAATAGTGTAGGTCGCCCGGGACAAAAAAGGGCGGTTGATACCGGCTGAGCATCTACCTCCACTCATCTACCTCCACTCATACCAAGAAAATTGAACCAGACAGGACCCGAGGCCATTATCGGATCCATTGCTTTGGTTTACAGGCATGTCTCCTCAAAAGCCTGGATTCCAATACTAGCAGAGGGGATTTCCTGAGGCACCCATCAGAACAAATCTCGTCTCCACAAGGAAACCTGTGTATGGGAGCTAAGCCAAAGCTTAGGAGAATACTTCAGGGTCCCGATGCCACCTCCCCATTCCAAGGCCCTCATGGACACAAACACACGTTAGGACCCATCCTCTGGAAAGTGCATTTCAACTCAGCCTCCCCGGTTGCTCCCGCAGATCCATTACATCTAAACTGTATTGTTGCTAGGAGAAAATTGGAAGGCGAGGCGGACATCCCAGGCATCCATCCTGGAACGGTGCTCTGGAGTCATTCCATATGGGATGTCCTGGAGCAGTCCAACAGGTCTCAATTGTCCCGCAGAAGGAATCCTTGAAGGGGGCATCCCACATCTCCCAAAGTGGAAAACCTCCATGGCCTCGAGATTCCGCTCCCTTCATGAAGGGGCCGTCATGCACAGAAACTCCAACCTGAGCCAACGTCCGATCCTCGCCCTGACTTCAGATGCATGAGATATTGGTTCAGATCTGCAGGGGGTACCTGCCGTGCCCTCACCTTGAATCCGAAGACTAGCTTGTGTTCTCAGACTTCCGTCCTTACTCTCCTGGCCCCGAAGCCCTCAAGTTTGGCAATTCCGGACCGACAATGAAGCACTCTGCCATGTCCTCTAGAAAAAATATATTGCCTAATGAGCAGCCCAGGCAGCTTAAATGAGGATAAACCTACACGGCACTCGAATGTACCCAAATTATATAGTCTAACCTGGGCACTAATGCACTGTCTGACACAACCTGAGCCCGGACCTGCTGACCAACACCCAGACAGCTGACCGCACGCTGAGCACATCAGACCCGCCATGGCCTTAGGTCATCATCTCTTCCCTACCTCAGTTTTCAGGCTTCAGAACCTAGACCTTATCTCCAATCACTGCCCACGGGTGACTGTGATGCAGAAATCAGAACTCCTCCTGACCCATGGCAAGAAACCTTGTGGTTGGCATGTTGTCCAACGTTCAGTGTAGGAGAAACCAGCATTCACCCTGAGGCCCCGCCCATTCTTGCATGCGACGAGAGCATAAACAAGCATTGTGACCTCAGCGTGAGTCCTGTCCTCTAGTAAGTCCTCTCAGTGGCTGGACCATTAGATGTCATAATGGGCTTGACATGTCCCTAGTCCCCAAGTTTTAACCAGACTTCTGGTTGTCCAGTCGCCCCACCCCAGGGCTCTACTCTGGAATCCCTCATTTGTTGGTACATCTGAGGTTGAAAAACAAAATGAAACAAATCGACAACAACAAAAAAACGGACTTCTTCCATCCCCAGAATGACCCCAAACTCTTTGGACGGGACCGAACCCCCAGAGAGTAAGACTCGTCCATTTCCCATGAAGTCACCCGGCAATTTCACGACCATGAGTGACACGATATCCAGAGACAAAAACTTGAGCAAGAGCCTCACACTCGCCCTTTTTTCATATCCCGAAGTGTTCTCCTCATGGTCTGTAGATCAGTCCTGCCATACCTATGACCCAAAACATAAGCCGAGTTTGTGTTTTCAGACAACTGTCCAAACAGCTCTGGCCTACACACCCTACAGGCTCAGGGCCCTGGAGCCAAACCTGAGGACTGTACTTGCCCTCTCCAAGGGAATTGTATGTGCCCATTCCAATGGCCACAACTCTACTAGTAGGATAACCTCCAAAGTCCCTGAGGCCATCCCAATAGTTGTGGCTTCCCAGGACAAACAGGGGCAATCTGAGCCCATCTGAGCACCTCCCTGCACTCAGACCCGTAGACTGATGTCCCCAGAGGTAAAAAGGAACGAACAGGCCCCTAGGCACTAATCGGATCCATTGCTTTGGTTTCCAGGCATCTCTCCTCAGAGGCCTGGATTTCAATACCAGCATATGGCTGTTTCTTGACTCACCCATCAGAACAAATCTCTTCTACACATGGGAAACATGCACGTTGGAGCTGTGTCAAAGCCTCTGTTTAGGAGAACCCTTCAGGGCCCCAGGGCCACCGCTTCATTCCAAGGTCTCCATAGACACAAAAACATATTAGGACACATCCACAGGAGAGTCCATTTCAACTCAGCCTCCTCGGTTGCCCCCCACATCCAGCATATCTAACCTGTCTTGTTGCTTGGAGACCATTGGAATGCAAGGTGGGCTACCCAGCCATCCATCCTTAGAACCCTGCTCAGAATCGTTGGCCTGGAGCCAACCAACAGGTCTCAATTTTCCTGCAGAATAATCTTTGCAGTTTGGAGCTTCTCACAACTCACATCGTGGGAAAACCCCCATGTCCTCGTGATCCAACCCCCTTCAAGAAAGGGCCATCAGGGCAGAAAGTCCAACCTGAGCTATCGTCTGATCCTTGCCCTGACTTCAGATGCACGAGATCTCTATTGAGGTCTGTAGATTGTGCCTGCCATATCCTCACCCAGAAACCTAGGCCTAGCTTGGGTTCTCAGACTCCGTCCTCAGACTACTGGCCCACAAGCCCTCCAGTTAGGCAATCCAGAACTACAATGCCGCACTCTGCCTGCCCTACAGAAGTAAAACATTTCCCTCAGGGCTACCCCGAAACCGCAAATGAGGATCAACCTGCACGCCATTCGGCTGTACCCCAAACATATAGGCTGATCTGGGCACTATTTCCCCTTCTGACCCAGCCTGAGCCTGGACCTCCTGGTCCCACCCAGACTGCTGGCCGCACACTGAGCACATCGGACCCGCCTTGGCCTTAGGTCGTCATCTCTTCCCAACAGCGGTTTTCAGGCTCCAGAACCTAGACCTTATCTCCAACCACTGCCCAGGGTTGAAAATGATGCAGAAATCAGAACTCTTTCCCCATGGCAAGAAACCTTGTGGTTGGCATGTTGTCCAACGTTCAGTGTAGTTGAAACAAGCGTGGCCCATGAGGCCCAGCCCATGCTGCGGGCCACATTGGTCACAAACACACATTGTGACCCTCAGCCTGAGCCCAGTCCTCAGGTAAGGCCTCTCAGGGCCTATATGAAGAGACAGCATATTGGGCTTGCCATGCCCCTAGGCCCCAATTTTTAACCATAGTTCGAGTTGTCCCTTCACTCTTCCCCAGGGCTCTGCTTTGGAATTCCTCTTTTGGTGGGACACCTGGGGTAACAAACCTGAAAGCAGCCCTCCCATCCCACAGATTGACGAAAAACAATTGGGATCGGGCCAAATCCACAGAGAGGAAGATTCGTCCATGGCCCATGAGACCTCCCCAACATTCCACGGCCATCGCTGAAACAAAATCCAGAGACAAAAGCCTGAGCAAGCTCCTCAGACTCGCTCATTCTTCATATCCTGAAGAGTTCTTCTCAGGGTTTGTAGATCGGGCGTGCCATACCTACGTCCCCAAACTTAAGCTGAGTTTGTGTTTTCAGTCTTCTGTCCTGAAAGTCCTGGGCCACACTCCCTCCAGGCTGGGGCCCCTGGAGCCACACATTAGGACTGCCCCCACCCAATCCATGGGAATTCGGCCCATTCCATTGTCAAAAATCGTACAAATTAGGAGAACCCTCCAAATTCCCTGAGGCCATCCCAATAGTGTAGGTCGCCCGGGACAAAAAAGGGCGGTTGATACCGGCTGAGCATCTACCTCCACTCATCTACCTCCACTCATACCAAGAAGATTGAACCAGACAGGACCCGAGGCCATTATCGGATCCATTGCTTTGGTTTACAGGCATGTCTCCTCAAAAGCCTGGATTCCAATACTAGCAGAGGGGATTTCCTGAGGCACCCATCAGAACAAATCTCGTCTCCACAAGGAAACCTGTGTATGGGAGCTAAGCCAAAGCTTAGGAGAATACTTCAGGGTCCCGATGCCACCTCCCCATTCCAAGGCCCTCATGGACACAAACACACGTTAGGACCCATCCTCTGGAAAGTGCATTTCAACTCAGCCTCCCCGGTTGCTCCCGCAGATCCATTACATCTAAACTGTATTGTTGCTAGGAGAAAATTGGAAGGCGAGGCGGACATCCCAGGCATCCATCCTGGAACGGTGCTCTGGAGTCATTCCATATGGGATGTCCTGGAGCAGTCCAACAGGTCTCAATTGTCCCGCAGAAGGAATCCTTGAAGGGGGCATCCCACATCTCCCAAAGTGGAAAACCTCCATGGCCTCGAGATTCCGCTCCCTTCATGAAGGGGCCGTCATGCACAGAAACTCCAACCTGAGCCAACGTCCGATCCTCGCCCTGACTTCAGATGCATGAGATATTGGTTCAGATCTGCAGGGGGTACCTGCCGTGCCCTCACCCTGAATCCGAAGTCTAGCTTGTGTTCTCAGACTTCCGTCCTCACTCTCCTGGCCCCGAAGCCCTCACGTTTGGCAATTCCGGACCGACAATGAAGCACTCTGCCTGTCCCCTAGAAAAAATATATTGCCTAATGAGCAGCCCAGGCAGCTTAAATGAGGATAAACCTACACGGCACTCGAATGTACCCAAATTATATAGTCTAACCTGGGCACTAATGCACTGTCTGACACAACCTGAGCCCGGACCTGCTGACCAACACCCAGACAGCTGACCGCACGCTGAGCACATCAGACCCGCCATGGCCTTAGGTCATCATCTCTTCCCTTCCTCAGTTTTCAGGCTTCAGAACCTAGACCTTATCTCCAATCACTGCCCACGGGTGACTGTGATGCAGAAATCAGAACTCTTCCTGACCCATGGCAAGAAACCTTGTGGTTGGCATGTTGTCCAACGTTCAGTGTATAAGAAACCAGCATTCACCCTGAGGCCCCGCCCATTTTGAGTGCGACGAGAGCATATACACGCATTGTGACCTCAGCGTGAGTCCTGTCCTCTAGTAAGTCCTCTCAGTGGCTGGACCATTGGATGTCATAATGGGCTTGACATGTCCCTACTCCCCAATTTTTAACCAGATTTCTGGTTGTCCAGTCGCCCCACCCCAGGGCTCTACTGTGGAATCCCTCATTTGGTGGGACATCTGAGGTTGAAAAACAAAATGAAACAAATCGACAACAACAAAAAAACGGGCCTCTTCCATCCCCAGAATGACCCCAAACTCTTTGGACGGGACCGAACCCCCAGAGAGTAAGACTCGTCCATTTCCCATGAAGTCACCCGGCAATTTCACGACCATGAGTGACACGATATCCAGAGACAAAAACTTGAACAAGAGCCTCACACTCGCCCTTTTTTCATATCCCAAAGTGTTCTCCTCATGGTCTGTTGATCAGTCCTGCCATACCTATGACCCAAAACACAAGCCGAGTTTGTGTTTTCAGACAACTGTCCAAACAGCTCTGGCCTACACACCCTACAGGCTCAGGGCCCTGGAGCCAAACCTGAGGACTGTACTTGCCCTCACCAAGGGAATTGTATGTGCCCATTCCAATGGCCACAACCCTACTAGTAGGATAACCTCCAAAGTCCCTGAGGCCATCCCAATAGTTGTGGCTTCCCAGGACAAACAGGGGCAATCTGAGCCCATCTGAGCACCTACCTGCACTCAGACCCGTAGACTGATGTCCCCAGAGGTAAAAAGGAACGAACAGGCCCCTTAGGCACTAATCGGATCCATTGCTTTGGTTTCCAGGCATCTCTCCTCAGAGGCCTGGATTTCAATACCAGCATATGGCTGTTTCTTGACTCACCCATCAGAACAAATCTCTTCTACACATGGGAAACATGCACGTTGGAGCTGTGTCAAAGCCTCTGTTTAGGAGAACCCTTTAAGGCCCCAGGGCCACCGCTTCATTCCATGGTCTCCATAGACACAAAAACATATTAGGACACATCCACAGGAGAGTCCATTTCAACTCAGCCTCCTCGGTTGCCCCCAACATCCAGCAGATCTAACCTGTCTTGTTGCTTGGAGACCATTGGAATGCGAGGTGGGCTACCCAGCCATCCATCCTTAGAACACTGCTCAGAATCGTTGGCCTAGAGCCAACCAACAGATCTAAATTGTCCTGCAGAAGAATCTTTGCAGTTTGGAGCTTCTCACAACTCCCATCGTGGGAAAACCCCCAGGTCCTCGTGATCCAACCCCCTTCAAGAAAGGGCCATCAGGGCAGAAAGTCCAACCTGAGCGATCGTCTGATCCTTGCCCTGACTTCAGATGCACGAGATCTCGATTGAGGTCTGTAGATTGTGCCTGCCATATCCTCACCCAGAAACCTAGGCCTAGCTTGGGTTCTCAGACTCCGTCCTCAGACTACTGGCCCACAAGCCCTCCAGTTGGGCAATCCAGAACTACAATGCCGCACTCTGCCTGCCCTACAGAAGTCAAACATTGCCCTCAGGGCTACCCCGAAACCGCAAATGAGGATCAACCTGCACGCCATTCGGCTGTACCCCAAACATATAGGCTGACCTGGGCACTATTTCCCCTTCTGACCCAGCCTGAGCCTGGACCTCCTGGTCCCACCCAGACAGCTGGCCGCACACTGAGCACATCTGACCAGCCATGGGCTTAGGTCGTCATCTCTTCCCAACTGCGGTTTTCAGGCTCCAGAACCTAGACCTTATCTCCAACCATTGCCCAGGGTTGAAAATGATGCAGAAATCAGAACTCTTTCCCCATGGCAAGAAACCTTGTGGTTGGCATGTTGTCCAACGTTCAGTGTAGTTGAAACAAGCGTGGCCCATGAGGCCCAGCCCATGCTTGCGGGCCACATTGGTCACAAACACACATTGTGACCCTCAGCCTGAGCCCAGTCCTCAGGTAAGGCCTCTCAGGGCCTATATGAAGAGACAGCATATTGGGCTTGCCATGCCCCTAGGCCCCAATTTTTAACCATAGTTCGGGTTGTCCCTTCACTCTTCCCCAGGGCTCTGCTTTGGAATTCCTCTTTTGGTGGGACACCTGAGGTAACAAACCTGAAAGGAGTCCTCCCATCCCACAGATTAACGAAAAACAATTGGGATCGGGCCAAATCCACAGAGAGGAAGATTCGTCCATGGCCCATGAGACCTCCCCAACATTCCACGGCCATCGCTGAAACAAAAGTCAGAGACAAAAGCCTGAGCAAGCGCCTCATACTCGCTCATTCTTCATATCCTGAAGAGTTCTTCTCATGGTTTGTAGATCGGGCGTGCCATACCTACGTCCCCAAACTTAAGCTGAGTTTGTGTTTTCAGTCTTCTGTCCTCAAAGTCCTGGGCCACACTCCCTCCAGGCTGGGGCCCCTGGAGCCACACATAGGGACTGCCCCCACCCAATCCATGGGAATTCTGCCCATTCCATTGTCAAAAATCGTACAAATTAGGAGAACCCTCCAAAGTCCCTGAGGCCATCCCAATAGAGTATGTCGCCCGGGACAAAAAAGGGCGGTTGAGACCGGCTGAGCATCTACCTCCACTCATCTACCTCCACTCATACCAAGAAGATTGAACCAGACAGGACCCGACGCCATGATCGGATCCATTGCTTTGGTTTACAGGCATGTCTCCTCAAAAGCCTGGATTCCAATACCAGCAGAGGGGATTTCCTGAGGCACCCATCAGAACAAATCTCGTCTCCACAAGGAAACTTGTGCATGGGAGCTAAGCCAAAGCTAAGGAGAATACTTCAGGGTCCCGGTGCCACCTCCCCATTCCAAGGCCCTCATGGACACAAACACACGTTAGGACCCATCCTCTGGAAAGTGCATTTCAACTCAGCCACCCCGGTTGCTCCCGCAGATCCATTAGATCTAAACTGTCTTGTTGCTAGGAGACAATTGGAAGGCGAGGCGGACTTCCCAGGCATCCGTCCTCGAACGGTGCTCTCGAGTCATTCCATATGGGATGTCCTGGAGCTGTCCAACAGGTCTCAATTGTCCCGCAGAAGGAATCCTTGAAGGGGACATCCCACATCTCCCAACGTGGAAAACCTTCATGGCCTCGAGTATCCGCTCCCTTCATGAAGGGGCCGTCATGCACAGAAACTCCAACCTGAGCCAACGTCGGATCCTCGCCCTGACTTCAGATGCATGAGATATTGGTTCAGATCTGCAGGGGGTACCTGCCGTGCCCTCACCCTGAATCCGAAGTCTAGCTTGTGTTCTCAGACTTCCGTCCTCACTCTCCTGGCCCCGAAGCCCTCAAGTTTGGCAATTCCAGACCGACAATGAAGCACTCTGCCGGCCCTCTATAAAAAATATATTGCCTAATGAGCAGCCCAGGAGGTTAAATGAGGATAAACCTACACGGCATTCGAATGTACCCAAATTATATAGTCTAACCTGGGCACTAATGCACTGTCTGACACAACCTGAGCCCGGACCTCCTGACCAACACCCAGACAGCTGACCGCACGCTGAGCACATCAGACCCGCCATGGCCTTAGGTCATCATCTCTTCTTTACCTCAGTTTTCAGGCTTCAGAACCTAGACCTTATCTCCAATCACTGACCACGGGTGACTGTGATGCAGAAATAAGAACTCTTCCTGACCCATGGCAAGAAACCTTGTGGTTGGCATGTTGTCCAACGTTCAGTGTAGGAGAAACCAGCATTCACCCTGAGGCCCCGCCCATTCTTGCATGCGACGAGAGCATAAACACGCATTGTGACCTCAGCGTGAGTCCTGTCCTCTAGTAAGTCCTCTCAGTGGCTGGACCAATAGATGTCATAATGGGCTTGACATATCCCTAGTCCCCAATTTTTAACCAGATTTCTGGTTGTCCAGTCGCCCCACCCCAGGGCTCTACTCTGGAATCCCTCATTTGGTGGGACATCTGAGATTGAAAAACAAAATGAAACAAATCGACAACAACAAAAAAACGGACTTCTTCCATCCCCAGAATGACCCCAAACTCTTTGGACGGGACTGAACCCCCAGAGAGTAAGACTCGTCCATTTCCCATGAAGTCACCCGGCAATTTCACGACCATGAGTGACACGATATCCAGAGACAAAATCTTGAGCAAGAGCCTCACACTCGCCCTTTTTTCATATCCCGAAGTGTTCTCCTCATGGTCTGTAGATCAGTCCTGCCATACCTATGACCCAAAACATAAGCCGAGTTTGTGTTTTCAGACAACTGTCCAAACAGCTCTTGCCTACACACCCTACAGGCTCAGGGCCCTGGAGCCAAACCTGAGGACTGTACTTGCCCTCTCCAAGGGAATTGTATGTGCCCATTCCAATGGCCACAACCCTACTAGTAGGATAACCTCCAAAGTCCCTGAGGCCATCCCAATAGTTGAGGCTTCCCAGGACAAACAGGGGCATTCTGAGCCCATTTGAGCACCTACCTGCACTCAGACCCGTAGACTGATGTCCCCAGAGGTAAAAAGGAACGAACAGGCCCCTGGGCACTAATCGGATCCATTGCTTTGGTTTCCAGGCATCTCTCCTCAGAGGCCTGGATTTCAATAACAGCATATGGCTGTTTCTTGACTCACCCATCAGAACAAATCTCATCTACACATGGGAAACATGCACGTTGGAGCTGTGTCAAAGCCTCTGTTTGGGAGAACCCTTCAGGGCCCCAAGGCCACCGCTTCATTCCAAGGTCTCCATAGACACAAAAACATATTAGGACACATCCACAGGAGAGTCCATTTCAACTCAGCCTCCTCGGTTGCCCACCACATCCAGCAGATCTAACCTGTCTTGTTGCTTGGAGACCATTGGAATGCGAGGTGGGCTACTCAGCCATCCATCCTTAGAACCCTGCTCGGAATCGTTGGCCTGGAGCCAACCAACAGGTCTCAATTGTTCTGCAGAAGAATCTTTGCAGTTTGGAGCTTCTCACAACTCCCATCGTGCGAAAACCCCCATGTCCTCGTGATCCAACCCCCTTCAAGAAAGGGCCATCAGGGCAGAAAGTCCAACCTGAGCGATCGTCTGATCCTTGCCCTGACTTCAGATGCACGAGATCTCTATTGAGGTCTGTAGATTGTGCCTGCCATATCCTCACCCAGAAACCTAGGCCTAGCTTGGGTTCTCAGACTCCGTCCTCAGACTACTGGCCCACAAGCCCTCCAGTTGGGCAATCCAGAACTACAATGCCGCACTCTGCCTGCCCTACAGAAGTAAAACATTGCCATCAGGGCTACCCCGAAACCGCAAATGAGGATCAACCTGCACGCCATTCGGATGTACCCCAAACATATAGGATGACCTGGGCACTATTTCCCCTTCTGACCCAGCCTGAGCCTGGACCCCCTGTCCCACCCAGACAGCTGGCCGCACACTGAGCACATCGGACCCGCCATGGCCTTAGGTCGTCATCTCTTCCCAACTGCGGTTTTCAGGCTCCAGAACCTAGACCTTATCTCCAACCACTGCCCAGGGTTGAAAATGATGCAGAAATCAGAACTCTTTCCCCATGGCAAGAAACCTTGTTCTTGGCATGTTGTCCAACGTTCACTGTAGTTGAAACAAGCGTGGCCCATGAGGCCCAGCCCATGCTTGCGGGCCACATTGATCACAAACACACATTGTGACCCTCAGCCTGAGCCCAGTCCTCAGGTAAGGCCTCTCAGGGCCTACATGAAGAGACAGCATATTGGGCTTGCCATGCCCCTAGGCCGCAATTTTTAACCATAGTTCGGGTTGTCCCTTCACTCTTCCCCAGGGCTCTGCTTTGGAATTCCTCTTTTGGTGGGACACCTGAGGTAACAAACCTGAAAGGAGTCCTCCCATCCCACAGATTGACGAAAAACAATTGGGATCGGGCCAAATCCACAGAGAGGAAGATTCGTCCATGGCCCATGAGACCTCCCCAACATTCCACGGCCATCGCTGAAACAAAATCCAGAGACAAAAGCCTGAGCAAGCTCCTCAGACTCGCTCATTCTTTATATCCTAAGGAGTTCTTCTCATTGTTTGTAGATCGGGCGTGCCATACCTACGTCCCCAAACTTAAGCTGAGTTTGTGTTTTCAGTCTTCTGTCCTCAAAGTCCTGGGCCACACTCCCTCCAGGCTGGGGCCCCTGGAGCCACACAATAGGACTGCCCCCACCCAATCCATGGGAATTCTGCCCATTCCAATGTCAAAAATCGTACAAATTAGGAGAACCCTCCAAAGTCCCTGAGGTCATCCCAATAGTGTAGGTCGCCCGGGACAAAAAAGGGCGGTTGATACCGGCTGAGCATCTACCTCCACTCATATACCTCCACTCATACCAAGAAGATTGAACCAGAGAGGACCCGACGCCATGATCGGATCCATTGCTTTGGTTTACAGGCATGTCTCCTCAAAAGCCTGGATTCCAATACCAGCAGAGGGGATTTCCTGAGGCACCCATCAGAACAAATCTCGTCTCCACAAGGAAACTTGTGCATGGGAGCTAAGCCAAAGCTACGGAGAATACTTCAGGGTCCCGGTGCCACCTCCCCATTCCAAGGCCCTCATGGACACAAACACACATTAGGACCCATCCTCTGGAAAGTGCATTTCAACTCAGCCACCCCGGTTGCTCCCGCAGATCCATTAGATCTAAACTGTCTTGTTGCTAGGAGACAATTGGAAGGCGAGGCGGACTTCCCAGGCATCCATCCTCGAACGGTGCTCTGGAGTCATTCCATATGGGATGTCCTGGAGCTGTCCAACAGGTCTCAATTGTCCCGCAGAAGGAATCCTTGAAGGCGGCATCCCATATCTCCCAACGTGGAAAACCTCCATGGCCTCGAGATTCCGCTCCCTTCATGAAGGGGCCGTCATGCACTGAAACTCCAACCTGAGCCAACGTGGGATCCTCGCCCTGACTTCAGATGCATGAGATATTGGTTCAGATCTGCAGGGGGTACCTGCCGTGCCCTCACCCTGAATCCGAAGTCTAGCTTGTGTTCTCAGACTTCCGTCCTCACTCTCCTGGCCCCGATGCCCTCAAGTTTGGCAATTCCGGACCGACAATGAAGCACTCTGCCTGCCCTCTAGAAAAAATATATTGCCTAATGAGCAGCCCAGGAGCTTAAATGAGGATAAACCTACACGGCACTCGAATGTACCCAAATTATATAGTCTAACCTGGGCAATAATGCACTGTCTGACACAACCTGAGCCCGGACCTGCTGACCAACACCCAGACAGCTGACCGCAGGTTGAGCACATCAGAACCGCCATGGCCTTAAGTCATCATCTTTTCCCTACCTCAGTTTTCAGGCTTCAGAACCTATACCTTATCTCCAATCACTGCCCACGGGTGACTGTGATGCAGAAATCAGAACTCTTCCTGACCCATCGCAAGAAACCTGTGGTTGGCATGTTGTCAAACGTTCAGTGTAGGAGAAACCAGCATTCACCCTGAGGCCCCGCCCATTCTTGAGTGCGACGAGAGCATAAACACGCATTGTGACCTCAGCGTGAGTCCTGTCCTCTAGTAAGTCCTCTCAGTGGCTGGACCATTAGATGTCATAATGGCCTTGACATGTCCCTAGTCCCCAAATTTAACCAGATTTCTGGTTGTCCACTCGCCCCACCCCAGGGCTCTACTCTGGAATCCCTCATTTGGTGGGACATCTGAGGTTAAAAAACAAAATGAAACAAATCGACAACAACAAAAAAACGGACTTCTTCCATCCCCAGAATGACCCCAAACTCTTTGGACGGGACCGAACCCCCAGAGAGTAAGACTCGTCCATTTCCCATGAAGTCACCCGGCAATTTCACGACCATGAGTGACACGATATCCAGAGACAAAAACTTGAGCAAGAGCCTCACACTCGCCCATTTTTAATATCCCGAAGTGTTCTCCTCATGGTCTGTAGATCAGTCCTGCCATACCTATGACCCAAAACATAAGCCGAGTTTGTGTTTTCAGACAACTGTCCAAACAGCTCTGGCCTACACACCCTACAGGCTCAGGGCCCTGGAGCCAAACCTGAGGACTGTACTTGCCCTCTCCAAGGGAATTGTATGTGCCCATTCCAATGGCCACAACCCTACTAGTAGGATAACCTCCAAAGTCCCTGAGGCCATCCCAATAGTTGTGGCTTCCCAGGACAAACAGGGCCAATCTGAGCCCATATGAGCACCTACCTGCACTTAGACCCGTAGACTGATGTCCCCAGAGGTAAAAAGGAACGAACAGGCCCCTAGGCACTAATCGGATCCATTGCTTTGGTTTCCAGGCATCTCTCCTCAGAGGCCTGGATTTCAATACCAGCATATGGCTGTTTCTTGACTCACCCATCAGAACAAATCTCATCTACACATGGGAAACATGCACGTTTGAGCTGTGTCAAAGCCTCTGTTTAGGAGAACCCTTCAGGGCCCCAGGGCCACCGCTTCATTCCAAGGTCTCCATAGACACAAAAACATATTAGGACACATCCACAGGAGAGTCCATTTCAACTCAGCCTCCTCGGTTGCCCCCCACATCCAGCAGATCTAACCTGTCTTGTTGCTTGGAGACCATTGGAATGCGAGGTGGGCTACCCAGCCATCCACCTTAGAACCCTGCTCGGAATCGTTGGCCTGGAGCCAACCAACAGGTCTCAATTGTCCTGCAGAAGAATCTTTGCAGTTTGGAGCTTCTCACAACTCCCATCGTGGGAAAACCCCCATGTCCTCGTGATCCAACCCCCTTCAAGAAAGGGCCATCAGGGCAGAAAGTCCAACCTGAGCGATCGTCTGATCCTTGCCCTGACTTCAGATGCACGAGATCTCGATTGAGGTCTGTAGATTGTGCCTGCCATATCCTCACCCAGAAACCTAGGCTTAGCTTGGATTCTCAGACTCCGTCCTCAGACTACTGGCCCACAAGCCCTCCAGTTGGGCAATCCAGAACTACAATGCCGCACTCTGCCTGCCCTACAGAAGTAAAACATTGCCCTCAGGGCTACCCCGAAACCGCAAATGAGGATCAACCTGCACGCCATTCGGCTGTACCCCAAACATATAGGCTGACCTGGGCACTATTTCCCCTTCTGACCCAGCCTGAGCCTGGACCTCCTGGTCCCACCCAGACAGCTGGCCGCACACTGAGCACATCGGACCCACCATGGCCTTAGGTCGTCATCTCTTCCCAACTGCGGTTTTCAGGCTCCAGAACCTAGACCTTATCTCCAACCATTGCCCAGGGTTGAAAATGATGCAGAAATCAGAACTCTTTCCCCATGGCAAGAAACCTTGTGGTTGGCATGTTGTCCAACGTTCAGTGTAGTTGAAACAAGCGTGGCCCATGAGGCCCAACCCATGCTTGCGGGCCACATTGGTCACAAACACACATTGTGACCCTCAGCCTGAGCCCAGTCCTCAGGTAAGGCCTCTCAGGGCCTATATGAAGAGACAGCATATTGGGCTTGCCATGCCCCTAGGCCCCGATTTTTAACCATAGTTGGGGTGTCCCTTCACTCTTCCCCAGGGCTCCTCTTTGGAATTCCTCTTTTGGTGGGACACCTGAGGTAACAAACCTGAAAGCAGTCCTCCCATCCCACAGATTGACGAAAAACAATTGGGATCGGGCCAAATCCACAGAGAGGAAGATTCGTCCATGGCCCATGAGACCTCCCCAACATTCCACGGCCATCGCTGAAACAAAATCCAGAGACAAAAGCCTGAGCAAGCTCCTCAGACTCGCTCATTCTTCATATCCTGAAGAGTTCTTCTCAGGGTTTGTAGATCGGGCGTGCCATAACTACGTCCCCAAACTTAAGCTGAGTTTGTGTTTTCAGTCTTCTGTCCTCAAAGTCCTGGGCCACACTCCCTCCAGGCTGGGGCCCCTGGAGCCACACATTAGGACTGCCCCCACCCAATCCATGGGAATTCTGCCCATTCCATTGTCAAAAATCGTACAAATTAGGAGAACCCTCCAAAGTCCCTGAGGCCATCCCAATAGTGTAGGTCGCCTGGGACAAAAAAAGGCGGTTGATACCGGCTGAGCATCTACCTCCACTCATCTACCTCCACTCATACCAAGAAGATTGAACCAGACAGGACCCGACGCCATTATCAGATCCATTGCTTTGGTTTACAGGCATGTCTCCTCAAAAGCCTGGATTCCAATACCAGCAGAGGGGATTTCCTGAGGCACCCATCAGAACAAATCTCGTCTCCACAAGGAAACTTGTGCATGGGAGCTAAGCCAAAGCTACGGAGAATACTTCAATGTCCCGGTGCCACCTCCACATTCCAAGGCCCTCATGGACACAAACACACATTAGGACCCATCCTCTGGAAAGTGCATTTCAACTCAGCCACCCCGGTTGCTCCCGCAGATCCATTAGATCTAAACTGTCTTGTTGCTAGGAGACAATTGGAAGACGAGGCGGACTTCCCAGGCATCCATCCTCGAACGGTGCTCTGGAGTCATTCCATATGGGATGTCCTGGAGCTGTCCAACAGGTCTCAATTGTCCCGCAGAAGGAATCCTTGAAGGGGGCATCCCATATCTCCCAACGTGGAAAACCTCCATGGCCTCGAGATTCCGCTCCCTTCATGAAGGGGCCGTCATGCACTGAAACTCCAACCTGAGCCAACGTCGGATCCTCGCCCTGACTTCAGAAGCATGAGATATTGGTTCAGATCTGCAGGGGGTACCTGCCGTGCCCTCACCCTGAATCCGAAGTCTAGCTTGTGTTCTCAGACTCCGTCCTCACTCTCCTGGCCCCGAAGCCCTCAAGTTTGGCAATTCCGGACCGACAATGAAGCACTCTGCCTGCCCTCTAGAAAAAATATATTGCCTAATGAGCAGCCCAGGAGCTTAAATGAGGATAAACCTACACGGCACTCGAATGTACCCAAATTATATAGTCTAACCTGGGCAATAATGCACTGTCTGACACAACCTGAGCCCGGACCTGCTGACCAACACCCAGACAGCTGACCGCAGGTTGAGCACTTCAGAACCGCCATGGCCTTAAGTCATCATCTTTTCCCTACCTCAGTTTTCAGGCTTCAGAACCTAGACCTTATCTCCAATCACTGCCCACGGGTGACTGTGATGCAGAAATCAGAACTCTTCCTGACCCATGGCAAGAAACCTTGTGGTTGGCATGTTGTCCAACGTTCAGTGTAGGAGAAACCAGCATTCACCCTGAGGCCCCGCCCATTCTTGAGTGCGATGAGAGCATAAACACGCATTGTGACCTCAGCGTGAGTCCTGTCCTCTAGTAAATCCTCTCAGTGCCTGGACCATTAGATGTCATAATGGCCTTGACATGTCCCTAGTCCCCAAATTTAACCAGATTTCTGGTTGTCCACTCGCCCCACCCCAGGGCTCTACTCTGGAATCCCTCATTTGGTGGGACATCTGAGGTTAAAAAACAAAATGAAACAAATCGACAACAACTAAAAAACGGACTTCTTCCATCCCCAGAATGACCCCAAACTCTTTGGACGGGACCGAACCCCCAGAGAGTAAGACTCGTCCATTTCCCATGAAGTCACCCGGCAATTTCACGACCATGAGTGACACGATATCCAGAGACAAAAACTTGAGCAAGAGCCTCACACTCGCCCTTTTTTCATATCCCGAAGTGTTCTCCTCATGGTCTGTAGATCAGTCCTGCCATACCTATGACCCAAAACATAAGCCGAGATTGTGTTTTCAGGCAACTGTCCAAACAGCTCTGGCCTACACACCCTACAGGCTCAGGGCCCTGGAGCCAAACCTGAGGACTGTACTTGCCCTCTCCAAGGGAATTGTATGTGCCCATTCCAATGGCCACAACCCTACTAGTAGGATAACCTCCAAAGTCCCTGAGGCCATCCCAATAGTTGTGGCTTCCCAGGACAAACAGGGGCAATCTGAGCCCATCTGAGCACCTACCTGCACTCAGCCCGTAGACTGATGTCCCCAGAGGTAAAAAGGAACGAACAGGCCCCTAGGCACTAATCGGATCCATTGCTTTGGTTTCCAGGCATCTCTCCTCAGAGGCCTGGATTTCAATACCAGCATATGGCTGTTTCTTGACTCACCCATCAGAACAAATCTCTTCTACACATGGGAAACATGCACGTTGGAGCTGTGTCAAAGCCTCTGTTTAGGAGAACCCTTCAGGGCCCCAGGGCCACCGCTTCATTCCAAGGTCTCCATAGACACAAAAACATATTAGGACACATCCACAGGAGAGTCCATTTCAACTCAGCCTCCTCGGTTGCCCCCCACATCCAGCAGATCTAACCTGTCTTGTTGCTTGGAGACCATTGGAATGCGAGGTGGGCTACCCAGCCATCCACCTTAGAACCCTGCTCGGAATCGTTGGCCTGGAGCCAACCAACAGGTCTCAATTGTCCTGCAGAAGAATCTTTGCAGTTTGGAGCTTCTCACAACTCCCATCGTGGGAAAACCCCCATGTCCTCGTGATCCAACCCCCTTCAAGAAAGGACCATCTGGGCAGAAAGTCCAACCTGAGCGATCGTCTGATCCTTGCCCTGACTTCAGATGCACGAGATCTCTATTGAGGTCTGTAGATTGTGCCTGCCATATCCTCACCCAGAAACCTAGGCCTAGCTTGGGTTCTCAGACTCCGTCCTCAGACTACTGGCCCACAAGCCCGCCAGTTGGGCAATCCAGAACTACAATGCCGCACTCTGCCTGCCCTACAGAAGTAAAACATTGCCCTCAGGGCTACCCCGAAACCGCAAATGAGGATCAACCTGCACGCCATTCGGCTGTACACCAAACATATAGGCTGACCTGGGCACTATTTCCCCTTCTGACCCAGCCTGAGCCTGGACCTCCTGGTCCCACCCAGACAGCTGGCCGCACACTGAGCACATCGGACCCGCCATGGCCTTAGGTCGTCATCTCTTCCCAACTGCGGTTTTCAGGCTCCAGAACCTAGACCTTATCTCCAACCATTGCCCAGGGTTGAAAATGATTCAGAAATCAGAACTCTTTCCCCAAGACAAGAAACCTTGTGGTTGGCATGTTGTCCAACGTTCAGTGTAGTTGAAACAAGCGTGGCCCATGAGGCCCAGCCCATGCTTGCGGGCCACATTGGTCACAAACACACATTGTGATCCTCAGCCTGAGCCCAGTCCTCAGGTAAGGCCTCTCAGGGCCTATATGAAGAGACAGCATATTGGGCTTGCCATGCCCCTAGGCCCCAATTTTTAACCATAGTTCGGGTTGTCCCTTCACTCTTCCCCAGGGCTCCTCTTTGGAATTCCTCTTTTGGTGGGACACCTGAGGTAACAAACCTGAAAGGAGTCCTCCCATCCCACAGATTAACGAAAAACAATTGGGATCGGGCCAAATCCACAGAGAGGAAGATTCGTCCATGGCCCATGAGAACCTCCCCAACATTCCACGGCCATCGCTGAAACAAAAGTCAGAGACAAAAGCCTGAGCAAGCGCCTCAGACTCGCTCATTCTTCATATCCTGAAGAGTTCTTCTCATGGTTTGTAGATCAGGCGTGCCATACCTACGTCCCCAAACTTAAGCTGAGTTTGTGTTTTCAGTCTTCTGTCCTCAAAGTCTTGGGCCACACTCCCTACAGGCTGGGGCCCCTGGAGCCCCACATTAGGACTGCCCCACCCAATCCATGGGAATTCTGCCCATTCCATTGTCAAAAATCGTACAAATTAGGAGAACCCTCCAAAGTCCCTGAGGCCATCCCAATAGTGTAGGTCGCCCGGGACAAAAAAGGGCGGTTGATACCGGCTGAGCACCTACCTCCACTCATCTACCTCCACTCATACCAAGAAGTATGAACCAGACAGGACCCGAGGCCATTATCGGATCCATTGCTTTGGTTTACAGGCATGTCTCCTCAGAAGCCTGGATTCCAATACCAGCAGAGGGGATTTCCTGAGGCACCCATCAGAACAAATCTCGTCTCCACAAGGAAACGTGTGCATGGGAGCTAAGCCAAAGCTAAGGAGAATACTTCAGGGTCCCGGTGCCACCTCCCCATTCCAAGGCCCTCATGGACACAAACACACGTTAGGACCCATCCTCGGGAAAGTGCATTTCAACTCAGCCACCCCGGTTGCTCCCGCAGATACATTAGATCTAAACTGTCTTGTTGCTAGGAGACAATTGGAAGGCGAGGCGGACTTCCCAGGCATTCATCCTCGAACGGAGCTCTGGAGTCATTCCTTATGGGATGTCCTGGAGCTGTCCAACAGGTCTCAATTGTCCCGCAGAAGGAATCCTTGAAGGGGGTATCCCACATCTCCCAACGTGGAAAACCTCCATGGCCTCGAGATTCCGCTCCCTTCATGAAGGGGCCGTCATGCACAGAAACTCCAACCTGAGCCAACGTCGGATCCTCGCCCTGACTTCAGATGCATAAGATGTTGGTTCAGATCTGCAGGGCGTACCTGCCGTGCCCTCACCCTGAATCCGAAGACTAGCTTGTGTTCTCAGACTTCCGTCCTCACTCTCCTGGCCCCGAAGCCCTCACGTTTGGCAATTCCGGACCGACAATGAAGCACTCTGCCATGTCCTCTAGAAAAAATATATTGCCTAATGAGCAGCCCAGGCAGCTTAAATGAGGATAAACCTACACGGCACTCGAATGTACCCAAATTATATAGTCTAACCTGGGCACTAATGCACTGTCTGACACAACCTGAGCCCGGACCTGCTGACCAACACCCAGTCAGCTGACCACACGCTGAGCACATCAGACCCGCCATGGCCTTAGGTCATCATCTCTTCCCTACCTCAGTTCTCAGGCTTCAGAACCTAGACCTTATCTCCAATCACTGCCCACGGGTGACTGTGATGCAGAAATCAGAACTCTTCCTGACCAATGGCAAGAAACCTTGTGGTTGGCATGTTGTCCGACGTTCAGTGTAGGAGAAACCAGCATTCACCCTGAGGCCACGCCCATTCTTGAGTGCGACGAGAGCATAAACACGCATTGTGACCTCAGCGTGAGTCCTGTCCTCTAGTAATTCCTCTCAGTGGCTGGACCATTAGATGTCATAATGGGCTTGACATGTCCCTAGTTCCCAATTTTTAACCAGATTTCTGGTTGTCCAGTCGCCCCACCCCAGGGCTCTACTCTGGAATCCCTCATTTGGTGGGACATCTGAGGTTGAAAAACAAAATGAAACAAATCGACAACAACAAAAAAACAGACTTCTTCCATCCCCAGAATGACCCCAAACTCTTTGGACGGGACCGAACCCCCAGAGAGTAAGACTCGTCCATTTCCCATGAAGTCACCCGGCAATTTCACGACCATGAGTGACACGATATCCAGAGACAAAAACTTGAGCAAGAGCCTCACACTCGCCCTTTTTTCATATCCCGAAGTGTTCTCCTCATGGTCTGTAGATCAGTCCTGCCATACCTATGACCCAAAACATAAGCCGAGTTTGTGTTTTCAGACATCTGTCCAAACAGCTCTGGCCTACACACCCTACAGGCTCAGGGCCCTGGAGCCAAACCTGAGGACTGTACTTGCCCTCTCCAAGGGAATTGTATGTGCCCATTCCAATGGCCACAACCCTACTAGTAGGATAACCTCCGAAGTCCCTGAGGCCATCCCAATAGTTGTGGCTTCCCAGGACAAACAGGGCCAATCTGAGCCCATCTGAGCACCTACCTGCACTTAGACCCGTAGACTGATGTCCCCAGAGGTAAAAAGGAACGAACAGGCCCCTAGGCACTAATCGGATCCATTGCTTTGGTTTCCAGGCATCTCTCCTCAGAGGCCTGGATTTCAATACCAGCATATGGCTGTTTCTTGACTCACCCATCAAAACAAATCTCATCTACACATGGGAAACATGCACGTTTGAGCTGTGTCAAAGCCTCTGTTTAGGAGAACCCTTCAGGGCCCCAGGGCCACCGCTTCATTCCAAGGTCTCCATAGACACAAAAACATATTAGGACACATCCACAGGAGAGTCCATTTCAACTCAGCCTCCTCGGTTGCCCCCCACATCCAGCAGATCTAACCTGTCTTGTTGCTTGGAGACCATTGGAATGCGAGGTGGGCTACCCAGCCATCCATCCTTAGAACCCTGCTCGGAATCGTTGGCCTGGAGCCAACCAACAGGTCTCAATTGTCCTGCAGAAGAATCTTTGCAGTTTGGAGCTTCTCACAACTCCCATCGTGGGAAAACCCCCATGTCCTCGTGATCCAACCCCCTTCAAGAAAGGGCCATCAGGGCAGAAAGTCCAACCTGAGCGATCGTCTGATCCTTGCCCTGACTTCAGATGCACGAGATCTCGATTGAGGTCTGTAGATTGTGCCTGCCATATCCTCACCCAGAAACCTAGGCCTAGCTTGGGTTCTCAGACTCCGTCCTCAGACTACTGGCCCACAAGCCCTCCAGTTGGGCAATCCAGAACTACAATGCCGCACTCTGCCTGCCCTACAGAAGTAAAACATTGCCCTCAGGGCTACCCCGAAACCGCAAATGAGGATCAACCTGCACGCCATTCGGCTGTACCCCAAACATATAGGCTGACCTGGGCACTATTTCCCCTTCTGACCCAGCCTGAGCCTGGACCTCCTGGTCCCACCCAGACAGCTGGCCGCACACTGAGCACATCGGACCCACCATGGCCTTAGGTCGTCATCTCTTCCCAACTGCGGTTTTCAGGCTCCAGAACCTAGACCTTACTCCAACCATTGCCCAGAGTTGAAAATGATGCAGAAATCAGAACTCTTTCCCCATGGCAAGAAACCTTGTGCTTGGCATGTTGTCCAACGTTTAGTGTAGTTGAAACAATCGTGGCCCATGAGGCCCAACCCATGCTTGCGGGCCACATTGGTCACAAACACACATTGTGACCCTCAGCCTGAGCCCAGTCCTCAGGTAAGGCCTCTCAGGGCCTATATGAAGAGACAGCATATTGGGCTTGCCATGCCCCTAGGCCCCGATTTTTAACCATAGTTCGGGTTGTCCCTTCACTCTTCCCCTGGGCTCCTCTTTGGAATTCCTCTTTTGGTGGGACACCTGAGGTAACAAAAATGAAAGCAGTCCTCCCATCCCACAGATTGACGAAAAACAATTGCGATCGGGCCAAATCCACAGAGAGGAAGATTCGTCCCTGGCCCATGAGACCTCCCCAACATTCCACGGCCATCGCTGAAACAAATTCAGAGACAAAAGCCTGAGCAAGAGCCTCAGACTCGCTCATTCTTCATATCCTGAAGAGTTCTTCTCATGGTTTGTAGATCGGGCGTGCCATACCTACGTCCCCAAACTTAAGCTGAGTTTGTGTTTTCAGTCTTCTGTCCTCAAAGTCCTGGGCCACACTCCCTCCACGCTGGGGCCCCTGGAGCCACACATTAGGACTGCCCCCACCCAATCATGGGAATTCTGCCCATTCCATTGTCAAAAATCGTACAAATTAGGAGAACCCTCCAACGTCCCTGAGGCCATCCCAATAGTGTAGGTCGCCCGGGACAAAAAAGGGCGGTTGATTCCGGCTGAGCATCTACCCCCACTCATCTACCTCCACTCATACCAAGAAGATTGAACCAGACAGGACCCGAGGCCATTATCGGATCCATTGCTTTGGTTTACAGGCATGTCTCCTCAAAAGCCTGGATTCCAATACCAGCAGAGGGGATTTCCTGAGGCACCCATCAGAACAAATCTCGTCTCCACAAGAAAACTTGTGCATGGGAGCTAAGCCAAAGCTAAGGAGAATACTTCAGGGTCCCGGTGCCACCTCCCCATTCCAAGGCCCTCATGGACACAAACACACGTTAGGACCCATCCTCTGGAAAGTGCATTTCAACTCAGCCACCCCGGTTGCTCCCGCAGATCCATTAGATCTAAACTGTCTTGTTGCTAGGAGACAATTGGAAGGCGTGGCGGACTTCCCAGGCCTCCACCCTGGAACGGTGCTCTGGAGTCATTCCATATGGGATGTCCTGGAGCTGTCCAACAGGTCTCAATTGTCCCGCAGAAGGAATCCTTGAAGGGGGCATCCCACATCTCCCAACGTGGAAAACCTCCATGGCCTCGAGATTCCGCTCCCTTCATGAAGGGGCCGTCATGCACAGAAACTCCAACCAGGGCCAACGTCGGATCCTCGCCCTGACTTCAGATGCATGAGATATTGGTTCAGATCTGCAGGGGGTACCTGCCGTGCCCTCACCCTGAATCCGAAGTCTAGCTTGTGTTCTCAGACTTCCGTCCTCACTCTCCTGGCCCCGAAGCCCTCAAGTTTGGCAATTCCGGACCGACAATGGAGCACTCTGCCTGCCCTCTAGAAAAAATATATTGCCTAATGAGCAGCCCAGGAGCTTAAATGAGGATAAACCTACACGGCACTCGAATGTACCCAAATTATATAGTCTAACCTGGGCAATAATGCACTGTCTGACACAACCTGAGCCCGGACCTGCTGACCAACACCCAGACAGCTGACCGCACGCTGAGCACATCAGACCCGCCATGGCCTTAGGTCATCATCTCTTCCCTACCTCAGTTTTCAGGCTTCAGAACCTAGACCTTATCTCCAATCACTGCCCACGGGTGACTGTGATGCAGAAATCAGAACTCTTCCTGACCCATGGCAAGAAACCTTGTGGTTGGCATGTTGTCCAACGTTCAGTGTAGGAGAAACCAGCATTCACCCTGAGGCCCCGCCCATTCTTGAGTGCGACGAGAGCATATACACGCATTGTGACCTCAGCGTGAGTCCTGTCCTCTAGTAAGTCCTCTCAGTGGCTGGACCATTGGATGTCATAATGGGCTTGACATGTCCCTAGTCCCCAATTTTTAACCAGATTTCTGGTTGTCCAGTCGCCCCACCCCAGGGCTCTACCTGGAATCCCTCATTTGGTGGGACATCTGAGGTTGAAAAACAAAATGAAACAAATCGACAACAACAAAAAAACGGACTTCTTCCATCCCCAGAATGACCCCAAACTCTTTGGACGGGACCGAACCCCCAGAGAGTAAGACTCGTCCATTTCCCATGAAGTCACCCGGCAATTTCACGACCATGAGTGACACGATATCCAGAGACAAAAACTTGAGTAAGAGCCTCACACTCGCTCTTTTTTCATATCCCGAAGTGTTCTCCTCATGGTCTGTAGATCAGTCCTGCCATACCTATGACCCAAAACATAAGCCGAGTTTGTGTTTTCAGACAACTGTCCAAACAGCTCTGGCCTACACACCCTACAGGCTCAGGGCCCTGGAGCCAAACCTGAGGACTGTACTTGCCCTCACCAGGGGAATTGTATGTGCCCATTCCAATGGCCACAACCCTACTAATAGGATAACCTCCAAAGTCCCTGAGGCCATCCCAATAGTTGTGGCTTCCCAGGACAAACAGGGGCAATCTGAGCCCATCTGAGCACCTACCTGCACTCAGACCCGTAGACTGATGTCCCCAGAGGTAAAAAGGAACGAACAGGCCCCTAGGCACTAATCGGATCCATTGCTTTGGTTTCCAGGCATCTCTCCTCAGAGGCCTGGATTTCAATACCAGCATATGGCTGTTTCTTGACTCACCCATCAGAACAAATCTCATCTACACATGGGAAACATGCACGTTGGAGCTGTGTCAAAGCCTCTGTTTAGGAGAACCCTTCAGGGCCCCAGGGCCACCGCTTCATTCCAAGGTCTCCATAGACACAAAAACATATTAGGACACATCTACAGGAGAGTCCATTTCAACTCAGCCTCCTCGGTTGCCCCCCACATCCAGCAGATCTAACCTGTCTTGTTGCTTGGAGACAATTGGAATGCGAGGTGGGCTACCCAGCCATCCATCCTTAGAACCCTGCTCGGAATCGTTGGCCTGGAGCCAACCAACAGGTCTCAATTGTCCTGCAGAAGATCTTTGCAGTTTGGAGCATCTCACAACTCCCATCGTGGGAAAACCCCCATGTCCTCGTGATCCAACCCCCTTCAAGAAAGGGCCATCAGGGCAGAAAGTCCAACCTGAGCGATCGTCTGATCCTTGCCCTGAATTCAGATGCACGAGATCTCGATTGAGGTCTGTAGATTGTGCCTGCCATATCCTCACCCAGAAACCTAGGCCTAGCTTGGGTTCTCAGACTCCGTCCTAAGACTACTGGCCCACAAGCCCTCCAGTTGGGCAATCCAGAACTACAATGCCGCACACTGCCTGCCCTACAGAAGTCAAACATTGCCCTCAGGGCTACCCCGAAACCGCAAATGAGGATCAACCAGCACGGCATTCGGCTGTACCCCAAACATATAGGCTGACCTGGGCACTATTTCCTCTTCTGACCCAGCCTGAGCCTGGACCTCCTGGTCCCACCCAGACAGCTGGCCGCACACTGAGCACATCGGACCCGCCATGGCCTTAGGTCGTCATCTCTTCCCAACTGCGGTTTTCAGGCTCCAGAACCTAGACCTTATCTCCAACCACTGCCCAGGGTTGAAAATGATGCAGAAATCAGAACTCTTTCCCCATGGCAAGAAACCTTGTGGTTGGCATGTTGTCCAACGTTCAGTGTAGTTGAAACAAGCGTGGCCCATGAGGCCCAGCCCATGCTTGCGGGCCACATTGGTCACAAACACACATTGTGACCCTCAGCCTGAGCCCAGTCCTCAGGTAAGGCATCTCAGGGCCTATATGAAGAGACAGCATATTGGGCTTGCCATGCCCCTAGGCCCCAATTTTTAACCATAGTTCGGGTTGTCCCTTCACTCTTCCCCAGGGCTCCTCTTTGGAATTCCTCTTTTGGTGGGACACCTGAGGTAACAAACCTGAAAGGAGTCCTCCCATCCCACAGATTGACGAAAAACAATTGGGATCGGGCCAAATCCACAGAGAGGAAGCTTCGTCCATGGCCCATGAGACCTCCCCAACATTCCACGGCCATCGCTGAAACAAAATCCAGAGACAAAAGCCTGAGCAAGCTCCTCAGACTCGCTCATTCTTCATATCCTGAAGAGTTCTTCTCATGGTTTGTAGATCGGGCGTGCCATACCTACGTCCCCAAACTTAAGCTGAGTTTGTGTTTTCAGTCTTCTGTCCTCAAAGTCCTGGGCCACACTCCCTCCAGGCTGGGGCCCCTGGAGCAACACATTAGGACTGCCCCCACCCAATCCATGGGAATTCTGCCCATTCCATTGTCAAAAATCGTACAAATTAGGAGAACCCTCCAAAGTCCCTGAGGCCATCCCAATAGTGTAGGTCGCCCGGGACAAAAAAGGGCGGTTGATACCGGCTGAGCATCTACCTGCACTCATCTACCTCCACTCATACCAAGAAGATTGAACCAGACAGGACCCGAGGCCATTATCGGATCCATTGCTTTGGTTTACAGGCATGTCTCCTCAAAAGCCTGGATTCCAATACCAGCAGAGGGGATTTCCTGAGGCACTCATCAGAACAAATCTCGTCTCCACAAGGAAACTTGTGCATGGTAGCTAAGCCAAAGCTTAGGAGAATACTTCAGGGTCCCGGTGCCACCTCCCCATTCCAAGGCCCTCATGGACACAAACACACGTTAGGACCCATCCTCTGGAAAGTGCATTTCAACTCAGCCACCCCGGTTGCTCCCCCAGATCCATTAGATCTAAACTGTCTTGTTGCTAGGAGACAATTGGAAGGCGAGGCGGACTTCCCAGGCATCCATCCTCGAACGGTGCTCTGGAGTCATTCCATATGGGATGTCCTGGAGCTGTCCAACAGGTCTCAATTGTCCCGCAGAAGGAATCCTTGAAGGGGACATCCCACATCTCCCAACGTGGAAAACCTCCATGGCCTCGAGATTCCGCTCCCTTCATGAAGGGGCCGTCATGCCCAGAAACTCCAACCTGAGCCAACGTCGGATCCTCGCCCTGACTTCCGATGCATGAGATATTGGTTCAGATCTGCAGGGGGTACCTGCCGTGCCCTCACCCTGAATCCGAAGTCTAGCTTGTGTTCTCAGACTTCCGTCCTTACTCTCCTGGCCCCGAAGCCCTAAGGTTTGGCAATTCCGGACCGACAATGAAGCACTCTGCCATGTCTTCTAGAAAAAATATATTGCCTAATGAGCAGCCCAGGCAGCTTAAATGAGGATAAACCTACACGGCACTCGAATGTACCCAAAGTATATAGTCTAACCTGGGCACTAATGCACTGTCTGACACAACCTGAGCCCGGACCTGCTGACCAACACCCAGACAGCTGACCGCACGCTGAGCACATCAGACCCGCCATGGCCTTAGGTCGTCATCTCTTCCCAACTGCGGTTTTCAGGCTCCAGAACCTACCTTATCTCCAACCACTGCCCAGGGTTGAAAATGATGCAGAAATCAGAACTCTTTCCCCATGGCAAGAAACCTTGTGGTTGGCATGTTGTCCAACGTTCAGTGTAGTTGAAACAAGCGTGGCCCATGAGGCCCAGCCCATGCTTGCGGGCCACATTGGTCACAAACACACATTGTGACCCTCAGCCTGAGCCCAGTCCTCAGGTAAGGCCTCTCAGGGCCTATATGAAGAGACAGCATATTGGGCTTGCCATGCCCCTAGGCCCCAATTTTTAACCATAGTTCGGGTTGTCCCTTCACTCTTCCCCAGGGCTCTGCTTTGGAATTCCTCTTTTGGTGGGACACCTGAGGTAACAAACCTGAAAGCAGTCCTCCCATCCCACAGACTGACGAAAAACAATTGGGATCGGGCCAAATCCACAGAGAGGAAGATTCGTCCATGGCCCATGAGACCTCCCCAACCTTCCACGGCCATCGCTGAAACAAAATCCAGAGACAAAAGCCTGAGCAAGCTCCTCAGTCTCGCTCATTCTTCATATCCTGAAGAGTTCTTCTCATGGTTTGTAGATCGGGCGTGCCATACCTATGTCCCCAAACTTAAGCTGAGTTTGTGTTTTTAGTCTTCTGTCCTCAAAGTCCTGGGCCACACTCCCTCCAGGCTGGGGCCCCTGGAGCCACACATTAGGACTGCCCCCACCCAATCCATGGGAATTCTGCCCATTCCATTGTCAAAAATCGTACAAATTAGGAGAACCCTCCAAAGTCCCTGAGGCCATCCCAATAGTGTAGGTCGCCCGGGACAAAAAAGGGCGGTTGATACCGGCTGAGCATCTACCTCCACTCATCTACCTCCACTCATACCAAGAAGATTGAACCAGACAGGACCCGAGGCCATTATCGGATCCATTGCTTTGGTTTACAGGCATGTCTCCTCAAAAGCCTGGATTCCAATACCAGCAGAGGGGATTTCCTGAGGCACCCATCAGAACAAATCTCGTCTCCACAAGGAATCTTTTGCATGGGAGCTATGCCAAAGCTTAGGAGAATACTTCAGGGTCCCGGTGCCACCTCCCCATTCCAAGGCCCTCATGGACACAAACACACGTTAGGACCCATCCTCTGGAAAGTGCATTTCAACTCAGCCACCCCGGTTGCTCCCGCAGATCCATTAGATCTAAACTGTCTTGTTGCTAGGAGACAATTGGAAGGCGTGGCAGACTTCCCAGGCCTCCACCCTGGAACGGTGCTCTGGAGTCATTCCATATGGGATGTCCTGGTGCTGTCCAACAGGTCTCAATTGTCCCGCAGAAGGAATCCTTGAAGGGGACATCCCACATCTCCCAACGTGGAAAACCTCCATGGCCTCGAGATTCCGCTCCCTTCATGAAGGGGCCGTCATGCACAGAAACTCCAACCTGAGCCAACGTCGGATCCTCGCCCTGACTTCCGATGCATGAGATATTGGTTCAGATCTGCAGGGGGTACCTGCCGTGCCCTCACCCTGAATCCGAAGTCTAGCTTGTGTTCTCAGACATCCGTCCTCACTCTCCTGGCCCCAAAGCCCTCAAGTTTGGCCATTCCGGACCGACAATGAAGCACTCTGCCTGCCCTCTAGAAAAAATATATTGCCTAATGAGCAGCCCAGGCAGCTTAAATGAGGATAAACCTACACGGCACTCGGTAGGCACACGGTACCCAAATTATATAGTCTAACCTGGGCACTAATGCACTATCTGACACAACCTGAGCCCGGACCTGTTGACCAACACCCAGACAGCTGACCGCACGCTGAGCACATCAGACCCGCCATGGCCTTAGGTCATCATCTCTTCCCTACCTCAGTTTTCAGGCTTCAGAACCTAGACCTTATCTCCAATCACTGCCCACGGGTGACTGTGATGCAGAAATCAGAACTCTTCCTGACCCATGGCAAGAAACCTTGTGGTTGGCATGTTGTCCAACGTTCAGTGTAGGAGAAACCAGCATTCACCCTGAGGCCACGCACATTCTTGAGTGCGACGAGAGCATAAACACGCATTGTGACCTCAGCGTGAGTCCTGTCCTCTAGTAAGTCCTCTCAGTGGCTGGACCATTAGATGTCATAATGGCCTTGACATGTCCCTAGTCCCCAAATTTAACTAGATTTCTGGTTGTCCAGTCGCCCCACCCCAGGGCTCTACTCTGGAATCCCTCATTTGGTGGGACATCTGAGGTTGAAAAACAAAATGAAACAAATCGACAACAACAAAAAAACGGGCCTCTTCCATACCCAGAATGTCCCCAAACTCTTTGGACGGGACCGAACCCCCAGAGAGTAAGACTCGTCCATTTCCCATGAAGTCACCCGGCAATTTCACGACCATGAGTGACACGATATCCAGAGACAAAAACTTGAGCAAGAGCCTCACACTCGCCCTTTTTACATATCCCGAAGTGTTCTCCTCATGGTCCGTAGATCAGTCCTGCCATACCTATGACCCAAAACATAAGCCGAGTTTGTGTTTTCAGACAACTGTCCAAACAGCTCTGGCCTACACACCCTACAGGCTCAGGGCCCTGGAGCCAAACCTGAGGACTGTACTTGCCCTCTCCAAGGGAATTGTATGTGCCCATTCCAATGGCCAAAACCCTACTAGTAGGATAACCTCCAAAGTCCCTGAGGCCATCCCAATAGTTGTGGCTTCCCAGGACAAACAGGGGCAATCTGAGCCCATCTGAGCACCTACCTGCACTCAGATACGTAGACTGATGTCCCCAGAGGTAAAAAGGAACGAACAGGCCCCTTAGGCACTAATCGGATCCATTGCTTTGGTTTCCAGGCATCTCTCCTCAGAGGCCTGGATTTCAATACCAGCATATGGCTGTTTCTTGACTCACCCATCAGAACAAATCTCTTCTACACATGGGAAACATGCACGTTGGAGCTGTGTCAAAGCCTCTGTTTAGGAGAACCCTTCAAGGCCCCAGGGCCACCGCTTCATTCCAAGGTCTCTATAGACACAAAAACATATTAGGACACATCCACAGGAGAGTCCATTTCAACTCAGCCTCCTCGGTTGCCCCCCACATCCAGCAGATCTAACCTGTCTTGTTGCTTGGAGACCATTGGAATGCGAGGTGGGCTACCCGCCATCCATCCTTAGAACCCTGCTCGGAATCGTTGGCCTAGAGCCAACCAACAGGTCTCAATTGTCCTGCAGAAGAATCTTTGCAGTTTGGAGCTTCTCACAACTCCCATCGTGGGAAAACCCCCATGTCCTCGTGATCCAACCCCCTTCAAGAAAGGGCCATCAGGGCAGAAAGTCCAACCTGAGCGATCGTCTGATCCTTGCCCTGACTTCAGATGCACGAGATCTCGATTGAGGTCTGTAGATTGTGCCTGCCATATCTTCACCCAGAAACCTAGGCCTAGCTTGGGTTCTCAGACTCCGTCCTCAGACTACTGGCCCACAAGCCCGCCAGTTGGGCAATCCAGAACTACAATGCCGCACTCTGCCTGCCCTACAGAAGTAAAACATTGCCCTCAGGGCTACCCCGAAACCGCAAATGAGGATCAACCTGCACGCCATTCGGCTGTACCCCAAACATATAGGCTGACCTGGGCACTATTTCCCCTTCTGACCCAGCCTGAGCCTGGACCTCCTGGTCCCACCCAGACAGCTGGCCGCACACTGAGCACATCGGACCCGCCATGGCCTTAGGTCGTCATCTCTTCCCAACTGCGGTTTTCAGGCTCCAGAACCTAGACCTTATCTCCAACCACTGCCCAGGGTTGAGAATGATGCAGAAATCAGAACTCTTTCCTTATGGCAAGAAACCTTGTGGTTGGCATGTTGTCCAACGTTCAGTGTAGTTGAAACAAGCGTGGCCCATGAGGCCCAGCCCATGCTTGCGGGCCACATTGGTCACAAACACACATTGTGACCCTCAGCCTGAGCCCAGTCCTCAGGTAAGGCCTCTCAGGGCCTATATGAAGAGACAGCATATTGGGCTTGCCATGCCCCTAGGCCCCAATTTTTAACCATAGTTCGGGTTGTCCCTTCACTCTTCCCCAGGGCTCTGCTTTGGAATTCCTCTTTTGGTGGGACACCTGAGGTAACAAACCTGAAAGGAGTCCTCCCATCCCAGAGATTAACGAAAAACAATTGGGATCGGGCCAAATCCACAGAGAGGAAGATTCGTCCATGGCACATGAGACCACCCCAACATTCCACGGCCATCACTGAAACAAAAGTCAGAGACAAATGCCTGAGCAAGCGCCTCAGACTCGCTCATTCTTCATATCCTGAAGAGTTCTTCTCATGGTTTGTAGATCGGGCGTGCCATACCTATGTCCCCAAACTTAAGCTGAGTTTGTGTTTTTAGTCTTCTGTCCTCAAAGTCCTGGGCCACACTCCCTCCAGGCTGGGGCCCCTGGAGCCACACATTAGGACTGCCCCCACCCAATCCATGGGAATTCTGCCCATTCCATTGTCAAAAATCGTACAAATTAGGAGAACCATCCAAAGTCCCTGAGGCCATCCCAATAGTGTTGGTCGCCCGGGACAAAAAAGGGCGGTTGATACCGGCTGAGCATCTACCTCCACTCATCTACCTCCACTCATACCAAGAAGATTGAACCAGACAGGACCCGAGGCCATTATCGGATCCATTGCTTTGGTTTACAGGCATGTCTCCTCAAAAGCCTGGATTCCAATACCAGCAGAGGGGATTTCCTGAGGCACCCATCAGAACAAATCTCGTCTCCACAAGGAATCTTTTGCATGGGAGCTATGCCAAAGCTTAGGAGAATACTTCAGGGTCCCGGTGCCACCTCCCCATTCCAAGGCCCTCATGGACACAAACACACGTTAGGACCCATCCTCTGGAAAGTGCATTTCAACTCAGCCACCCCGGTTGCTCCCGCAGATCCATTAGATCTAAACTGTCTTGTTGCTAGGAGACAATTGGAAGGCGTGGCAGACTTCCCAGGCCTCCACCCTGGAACGGTGCTCTGGAGTCATTCCATATGGGATGTCCTGGTGCTGTCCAACAGGTCTCAATTGTCCCGCCGAAGGAATCCTTGAAGGGGACATCCCACATCTCCCAACGTGGAAAACCTCCATGGCCTCGAGATTCCGCTCCCTTCATGAAGGGGCCGTCATGCACAGAAACTCCAACCTGAGCCATCGTCGGATCCTCGCCCTGACTTCCGATGCATGAGATATTGGTTCAGATCTGCAGGGGGTACCTGCCGTGCCCTCACCCTGAATCCGAAGTCTAGCTTGTGTTCTCAGACATCCGTCCTCACTCTCCTGGCCCCAAAGCCCTCAAGTTTGGCCATTCCGGACCGACAATGAAGCACTCTGCCTGCCCTCTAGAAAAAATATATTGCCTAATGAGCAGCCCAGGCAGCTTAAATGAGGATAAACCTACACGGCACTCGGTAGGCACACGGTACCCAAATTATATAGTCTAACCTGGGCACTAATGCACTATCTGACACAACCTGAGCCCGGACCTGTTGACCAACACCCAGACAGCTGACCGCACGCTGAGCACATCAGACCCGCCATGGCCTTAGGTCATCATCTCTTCCCTACCTCAGTTTTCAGGCTTCAGAACCTAGACCTTATCTCCAATCACTGCCCACGGGTGACTGTGATGCAGAAATCAGAACTCTTCCTGACCCATGGCAAGAAACCTTGTGGTTGGCATGTTGTCCAACGTTCAGTGTAGGAGAAACCAGCATTCACCCTGAGGCCACGCACATTCTTGAGTGCGACGAGAGCATAAACACGCATTGTGACCTCAGCGTGAGTCCTGTCCTCTAGTAAGTCCTCTCAGTGGCTGGACCATTAGATGTCATAATGGCCTTGACATGTCCCTAGTCCCCAAATTTAACTAGATTTCTGGTTGTCCAGTCGCCCCACCCCAGGGCTCTACTCTGGAATCCCTCATTTGGTGGGACATCTGAGGTTGAAAAACAAAATGAAACAAATCGACAACAACAAAAAAACGGGCCTCTTCCATACCCAGAATGTCCCCAAACTCTTTGGACGGGACCGAACCCCCAGAGAGTAAGACTCGTCCATTTCCCATGAAGTCACCCGGCAATTTCACGACCATGAGTGACACGATATCCAGAGACAAAAACTTGAGCAAGAGCCTCACACTCGCCCTTTTTACATATCCCGAAGTGTTCTCCTCATGGTCCGTAGATCAGTCCTGCCATACCTATGACCCAAAACATAAGCCGAGTTTGTGTTTTCAGACAACTGTCCAAACAGCTCTGGCCTACACACCCTACAGGCTCAGGGCCCTGGAGCCAAACCTGAGGACTGTACTTGCCCTCTCCAAGGGAATTGTATGTGCCCATTCCAATGGCCAAAACCCTACTAGTAGGATAACCTCCAAAGTCCCTGAGGCCATCCCAATAGTTGTGGCTTCCCAGGACAAACAGGGGCAATCTGAGCCCATCTGAGCACCTACCTGCACTCAGATACGTAGACTGATGTCCCCAGAGGTAAAAAGGAACGAACAGGCCCCTTAGGCACTAATCGGATCCATTGCTTTGGTTTCCAGGCATCTCTCCTCAGAGGCCTGGATTTCAATACCAGCATATGGCTGTTTCTTGACTCACCCATCAGAACAAATCTCTTCTACACATGGGAAACATGCACGTTGGAGCTGTGTCAAAGCCTCTGTTTAGGAGAACCCTTCAAGGCCCCAGGGCCACCGCTTCATTCCAAGGTCTCTATAGACACAAAAACATATTAGGACACATCCACAGGAGAGTCCATTTCAACTCAGCCTCCTCGGTTGCCCCCCACATCCAGCAGATCTAACCTGTCTTGTTGCTTGGAGACCATTGGAATGCGAGGTGGGCTACCCGCCATCCATCCTTAGAACCCTGCTCGGAATCGTTGGCCTAGAGCCAACCAACAGGTCTCAATTGTCCTGCAGAAGAATCTTTGCAGTTTGGAGCTTCTCACAACTCCCATCGTGGGAAAACCCCCATGTCCTCGTGATCCAACCCCCTTCAAGAAAGGGCCATCAGGGCAGAAAGTCCAACCTGAGCGATCGTCTGATCCTTGCCCTGACTTCAGATGCACGAGATCTCGATTGAGGTCTGTAGATTGTGCCTGCCATATCTTCACCCAGAAACCTAGGCCTAGCTTGGGTTCTCAGACTCCGTCCTCAGACTACTGGCCCACAAGCCCGCCAGTTGGGCAATCCAGAACTACAATGCCGCACTCTGCCTGCCCTACAGAAGTAAAACATTGCCCTCAGGGCTACCCCGAAACCGCAAATGAGGATCAACCTGCACGCCATTCGGCTGTACCCCAAACATATAGGCTGACCTGGGCACTATTTCCCCTTCTGACCCAGCCTGAGCCTGGACCTCCTGGTCCCACCCAGACAGCTGGCCGCACACTGAGCACATCGGACCCGCCATGGCCTTAGGTCGTCATCTCTTCCCAACTGCGGTTTTCAGGCTCCAGAACCTAGACCTTATCTCCAACCACTGCCCAGGGTTGAGAATGATGCAGAAATCAGAACTCTTTCCTTATGGCAAGAAACCTTGTGGTTGGCATGTTGTCCAACGTTCAGTGTAGTTGAAACAAGCGTGGCCCATGAGGCCCAGCCCATGCTTGCGGGCCACATTGGTCACAAACACACATTGTGACCCTCAGCCTGAGCCCAGTCCTCAGGTAAGGCCTCTCAGGGCCTATATGAAGAGACAGCATATTGGGCTTGCCATGCCCCTAGGCCCCAATTTTTAACCATAGTTCGGGTTGTCCCTTCACTCTTCCCCAGGGCTCTGCTTTGGAATTCCTCTTTTGGTGGGACACCTGAGGTAACAAACCTGAAAGGAGTCCTCCCATCCCAGAGATTAACGAAAAACAATTGGGATCGGGCCAAATCCACAGAGAGGAAGATTCGTCCATGGCACATGAGACCACCCCAACATTCCACGGCCATCGCTGAAACAAAAGTCAGAGACAAATGCCTGAGCAAGCGCCTCAGACTCGCTCATTCTTCATATCCTGAAGAGTTCTTCTCATGGTTTGTAGATCGTGCGTGCCATACCTACGTCCCCAAACTTAAGCTGAGTTTGTGTTTTCAGTCTTCTGTCCTCAAAGCCCTGGGCCACACTCCCTCCAGGCTGGGTCCCTGGAGCCACACATTAGGACTGCCCCCACCCAATCCATGGGAATTCTGCCCATTCCATTGTCAAAAATCGTACAAATTAGGAGAACCCTCCAAAGTCCCTGAGGCCATCCCAATAGTGTAGGTCGCCCGGGACAAAAAAGGGCGGTTGATACCGGCTGAGCATCTACCTCCACTCATCTACCTCCACTCATACCAAGAAGATTGAACCAGACAGGACCCGAGGCCATTATCGGATCCATTGCTTTGGTTTACAGGCATGTCTCCTCAAAAGCCTGGATTCCAATACCAGCAGAGGGGATTTCCTGAGGCACCCATCAGAACAAATCTCGTCTCCACAAGGAATCTTTTGCATGGGAGCTATGCCAAAGCTTAGGAGAATACTTCAGGGTCCCGGTGCCACCTCCCCATTCCAAGGCCCTCATGGACACAAACACACGTTAGGACCCATCCTCTGGAAAGTGCATTTCAACTCAGCCACCCCGGTTGCTCCCGCAGATCCATTAGATCTAAACTGTCTTGTTGCTAGGAGACAATTGGAAGGCGTGGCAGACTTCCCAGGCCTCCACCCTGGAACGGTGCTCTGGAGTCATTCCATATGGGATGTCCTGGTGCTGTCCAACAGGTCTCAATTGTCCCGCCGAAGGAATCCTTGAAGGGGACATCCCACATCTCCCAACGTGGAAAACCTCCATGGCCTCGAGATTCCGCTCCCTTCATGAAGGGGCCGTCATGCACAGAAACTCCAACCTGAGCCAACGTCGGATCCTCGCCCTGACTTCCGATGCATGAGATATTGGTTCAGATCTGCAGGGGGTACCTGCCGTGCCCTCACCCTGAATCCGAAGTCTAGCTTGTGTTCTCAGACATCCGTCCTCACTCTCCTGGCCCCAAAGCCCTCAAGTTTGGCCATTCCGGACCGACAATGAAGCACTCTGCCTGCCCTCTAGAAAAAATATATTGCCTAATGAGCAGCCCAGGCAGCTTAAATGAGGATAAACCTACACGGCACTCGGTAGGCACACGGTACCCAAATTATATAGTCTAACCTGGGCACTAATGCACTATCTGACACAACCTGAGCCCGGACCTGTTGACCAACACCCAGACAGCTGACCGCACGCTGAGCACATCAGACCCGCCATGGCCTTAGGTCATCATCTCTTCCCTACCTCAGTTTTCAGGCTTCAGAACCTAGACCTTATCTCCAATCACTGCCCACGGGTGACTGTGATGCAGAAATCAGAACTCTTCCTGACCCATGGCAAGAAACCTTGTGGTTGGCATGTTGTCCAACGTTCAGTGTAGGAGAAACCAGCATTCACCCTGAGGCCACGCACATTCTTGAGTGCGACGAGAGCATAAACACGCATTGTGACCTCAGCGTGAGTCCTGTCCTCTAGTAAGTCCTCTCAGTGGCTGGACCATTAGATGTCATAATGGCCTTGACATGTCCCTAGTCCCCAAATTTAACTAGATTTCTGGTTGTCCAGTCGCCCCACCCCAGGGCTCTACTCTGGAATCCCTCATTTGGTGGGACATCTGAGGTTGAAAAACAAAATGAAACAAATCGACAACAACAAAAAAACGGGCCTCTTCCATACCCAGAATGTCCCCAAACTCTTTGGACGGGACCGAACCCCCAGAGAGTAAGACTCGTCCATTTCCCATGAAGTCACCCGGCAATTTCACGACCATGAGTGACACGATATCCAGAGACAAAAACTTGAGCAAGAGCCTCACACTCGCCCTTTTTACATATCCCGAAGTGTTCTCCTCATGGTCCGTAGATCAGTCCTGCCATACCTATGACCCAAAACATAAGCCGAGTTTGTGTTTTCAGACAACTGTCCAAACAGCTCTGGCCTACACACCCTACAGGCTCAGGGCCCTGGAGCCAAACCTGAGGACTGTACTTGCCCTCTCCAAGGGAATTGTATGTGCCCATTCCAATGGCCAAAACCCTACTAGTAGGATAACCTCCAAAGTCCCTGAGGCCATCCCAATAGTTGTGGCTTCCCAGGACAAACAGGGGCAATCTGAGCCCATCTGAGCACCTACCTGCACTCAGATACGTAGACTGATGTCCCCAGAGGTAAAAAGGAACGAACAGGCCCCTTAGGCACTAATCGGATCCATTGCTTTGGTTTCCAGGCATCTCTCCTCAGAGGCCTGGATTTCAATACCAGCATATGGCTGTTTCTTGACTCACCCATCAGAACAAATCTCTTCTACACATGGGAAACATGCACGTTGGAGCTGTGTCAAAGCCTCTGTTTAGGAGAACCCTTCAAGGCCCCAGGGCCACCGCTTCATTCCAAGGTCTCTATAGACACAAAAACATATTAGGACACATCCACAGGAGAGTCCATTTCAACTCAGCCTCCTCGGTTGCCCCCCACATCCAGCAGATCTAACCTGTCTTGTTGCTTGGAGACCATTGGAATGCGAGGTGGGCTACCCGCCATCCATCCTTAGAACCCTGCTCGGAATCGTTGGCCTAGAGCCAACCAACAGGTCTCAATTGTCCTGCAGAAGAATCTTTGCAGTTTGGAGCTTCTCACAACTCCCATCGTGGGAAAACCCCCATGTCCTCGTGATCCAACCCCCTTCAAGAAAGGGCCATCAGGGCAGAAAGTCCAACCTGAGCGATCGTCTGATCCTTGCCCTGACTTCAGATGCACGAGATCTCGATTGAGGTCTGTAGATTGTGCCTGCCATATCTTCACCCAGAAACCTAGGCCTAGCTTGGGTTCTCAGACTCCGTCCTCAGACTACTGGCCCACAAGCCCGCCAGTTGGGCAATCCAGAACTACAATGCCGCACTCTGCCTGCCCTACAGAAGTAAAACATTGCCCTCAGGGCTACCCCGAAACCGCAAATGAGGATCAACCTGCACGCCATTCGGCTGTACCCCAAACATATAGGCTGACCTGGGCACTATTTCCCCTTCTGACCCAGCCTGAGCCTGGACCTCCTGGTCCCACCCAGACAGCTGGCCGCACACTGAGCACATCGGACCCGCCATGGCCTTAGGTCGTCATCTCTTCCCAACTGCGGTTTTCAGGCTCCAGAACCTAGACCTTATCTCCAACCACTGCCCAGGGTTGAGAATGATGCAGAAATCAGAACTCTTTCCTTATGGCAAGAAACCTTGTGGTTGGCATGTTGTCCAACGTTCAGTGTAGTTGAAACAAGCGTGGCCCATGAGGCCCAGCCCATGCTTGCGGGCCACATTGGTCACAAACACACATTGTGACCCTCAGCCTGAGCCCAGTCCTCAGGTAAGGCCTCTCAGGGCCTATATGAAGAGACAGCATATTGGGCTTGCCATGCCCCTAGGCCCCAATTTTTAACCATAGTTCGGGTTGTCCCTTCACTCTTCCCCAGGGCTCTGCTTTGGAATTCCTCTTTTGGTGGGACACCTGAGGTAACAAACCTGAAAGGAGTCCTCCCATCCCAGAGATTAACGAAAAACAATTGGGATCGGGCCAAATCCACAGAGAGGAAGATTCGTCCATGGCACATGAGACCACCCCAACATTCCACGGCCATCGCTGAAACAAAAGTCAGAGACAAATGCCTGAGCAAGCGCCTCAGACTCGCTCATTCTTCATATCCTGAAGAGTTCTTCTCATGGTTTGTAGATCGTGCGTGCCATACCTACGTCCCCAAACTTAAGCTGAGTTTGTGTTTTCAGTCTTCTGTCCTCAAAGCCCTGGGCCACACTCCCTCCAGGCTGGGTCCCTGGAGCCACACATTAGGACTGCCCCCACCCAATCCATGGGAATTCTGCCCATTCCATTGTCAAAAATCGTACAAATTAGGAGAACCCTCCAAAGTCCCTGAGGCCATCCCAATAGTGTAGGTCGCCCGGGACAAAAAAGGGCGGTTGATACCGGCTGAGCATCTACCTCCACTCATCTACCTCCACTCATACCAAGAAGATTGAACCAGACAGGACCCGAGGCCATTATCGGATCCATTGCTTTGGTTTACAGGCATGTCTCCTCAAAAGCCTGGATTCCAATACCAGCAGAGGGGATTTCCTGAGGCACCCATCAGAACAAATCTCGTCTCCACAAGGAATCTTTTGCATGGGAGCTATGCCAAAGCTTAGGAGAATACTTCAGGGTCCCGGTGCCACCTCCCCATTCCAAGGCCCTCATGGACACAAACACACGTTAGGACCCATCCTCTGGAAAGTGCATTTCAACTCAGCCACCCCGGTTGCTCCCGCAGATCCATTAGATCTAAACTGTCTTGTTGCTAGGAGACAATTGGAAGGCGTGGCAGACTTCCCAGGCCTCCACCCTGGAACGGTGCTCTGGAGTCATTCCATATGGGATGTCCTGGTGCTGTCCAACAGGTCTCAATTGTCCCGCCGAAGGAATCCTTGAAGGGGACATCCCACATCTCCCAACGTGGAAAACCTCCATGGCCTCGAGATTCCGCTCCCTTCATGAAGGGGCCGTCATGCACAGAAACTCCAACCTGAGCCAACGTCGGATCCTCGCCCTGACTTCCGATGCATGAGATATTGGTTCAGATCTGCAGGGGGTACCTGCCGTGCCCTCACCCTGAATCCGAAGTCTAGCTTGTGTTCTCAGACATCCGTCCTCACTCTCCTGGCCCCAAAGCCCTCAAGTTTGGCCATTCCGGACCGACAATGAAGCACTCTGCCTGCCCTCTAGAAAAAATATATTGCCTAATGAGCAGCCCAGGCAGCTTAAATGAGGATAAACCTACACGGCACTCGGTAGGCACACGGTACCCAAATTATATAGTCTAACCTGGGCACTAATGCACTATCTGACACAACCTGAGCCCGGACCTGTTGACCAACACCCAGACAGCTGACCGCACGCTGAGCACATCAGACCCGCCATGGCCTTAGGTCATCATCTCTTCCCTACCTCAGTTTTCAGGCTTCAGAACCTAGACCTTATCTCCAATCACTGCCCACGGGTGACTGTGATGCAGAAATCAGAACTCTTCCTGACCCATGGCAAGAAACCTTGTGGTTGGCATGTTGTCCAACGTTCAGTGTAGGAGAAACCAGCATTCACCCTGAGGCCACGCACATTCTTGAGTGCGACGAGAGCATAAACACGCATTGTGACCTCAGCGTGAGTCCTGTCCTCTAGTAAGTCCTCTCAGTGGCTGGACCATTAGATGTCATAATGGCCTTGACATGTCCCTAGTCCCCAAATTTAACTAGATTTCTGTTTGTCCAGTCGCCCCACCCCAGGGCTCTACTCTGGAATCCCTCATTTGGTGGGACATCTGAGGTTGAAAAACAAAATGAAACAAATCGACAACAACAAAAAAACGGGCCTCTTCCATACCCAGAATGTCCCCAAACTCTTTGGACGGGACCGAACCCCCAGAGAGTAAGACTCGTCCATTTCCCATGAAGTCACCCGGCAATTTCACGACCATGAGTGACACGATATCCAGAGACAAAAACTTGAGCAAGAGCCTCACACTCGCCCTTTTTACATATCCCGAAGTGTTCTCCTCATGGTCCGTAGATCAGTCCTGCCATACCTATGACCCAAAACATAAGCCGAGTTTGTGTTTTCAGACAACTGTCCAAACAGCTCTGGCCTACACACCCTACAGGCTCAGGGCCCTGGAGCCAAACCTGAGGACTGTACTTGCCCTCTCCAAGGGAATTGTATGTGCCCATTCCAATGGCCAAAACCCTACTAGTAGGATAACCTCCAAAGTCCCTGAGGCCATCCCAATAGTTGTGGCTTCCCAGGACAAACAGGGGCAATCTGAGCCCATCTGAGCACCTACCTGCACTCAGATACGTAGACTGATGTCCCCAGAGGTAAAAAGGAACGAACAGGCCCCTTAGGCACTAATCGGATCCATTGCTTTGGTTTCCAGGCATCTCTCCTCAGAGGCCTGGATTTCAATACCAGCATATGGCTGTTTCTTGACTCACCCATCAGAACAAATCTCTTCTACACATGGGAAACATGCACGTTGGAGCTGTGTCAAAGCCTCTGTTTAGGAGAACCCTTCAAGGCCCCAGGGCCACCGCTTCATTCCAAGGTCTCTATAGACACAAAAACATATTAGGACACATCCACAGGAGAGTCCATTTCAACTCAGCCTCCTCGGTTGCCCCCCACATCCAGCAGATCTAACCTGTCTTGTTGCTTGGAGACCATTGGAATGCGAGGTGTGCTACCCGCCATCCATCCTTAGAACCCTGCTCGGAATCGTTGGCCTAGAGCCAACCAACAGGTCTCAATTGTCCTGCAGAAGAATCTTTGCAGTTTGGAGCTTCTCACAACTCCCATCGTGGGAAAACCCCCATGTCCTCGTGATCCAACCCCCTTCAAGAAAGGGCCATCAGGGCAGAAAGTCCAACCTGAGCGATCGTCTGATCCTTGCCCTGACTTCAGATGCACGAGATCTCGATTGAGGTCTGTAGATTGTGCCTGCCATATCTTCACCCAGAAACCTAGGCCTAGCTTGGGTTCTCAGACTCCGTCCTCAGACTACTGGCCCACAAGCCCGCCAGTTGGGCAATCCAGAACTACAATGCCGCACTCTGCCTGCCCTACAGAAGTAAAACATTGCCCTCAGGGCTACCCCGAAACCGCAAATGAGGATCAACCTGCACGCCATTCGGCTGTACCCCAAACATATAGGCTGACCTGGGCACTATTTCCCCTTCTGACCCAGCCTGAGCCTGGACCTCCTGGTCCCACCCAGACAGCTGGCCGCACACTGAGCACCTCGGACCCGCCATGGCCTTAGGTCGTCATCTCTTCCCAACTGCGGTTTTCAGGCTCCAGAACCTAGACCTTATCTCCAACCACTGCCCAGGGTTGAGAATGATGCAGAAATCAGAACTCTTTCCTTATGGCAAGAAACCTTGTGGTTGGCATGTTGTCCAACGTTCAGTGTAGTTGAAACAAGCGTGGCCCATGAGGCCCAGCCCATGCTTGCGGGCCACATTGGTCACAAACACACATTGTGACCCTCAGCCTGAGCCCAGTCCTCAGGTAAGGCCTCTCAGGGCCTATATGAAGAGACAGCATATTGGGCTTGCCATGCCCCTAGGCCCCAATTTTTAACCATAGTTCGGGTTGTCCCTTCACTCTTCCCCAGGGCTCTGCTTTGGAATTCCTCTTTTGGTGGGACACCTGAGGTAACAAACCTGAAAGGAGTCCTCCCATCCCAGAGATTAATGAAAAACAATTGGGATCGGGCCAAATCCACAGAGAGGAAGATTCGTCCATGGCACATGAGACCACCCCAACATTCCACGGCCATCGCTGAAACAAAAGTCAGAGACAAATGCCTGAGCAAGCGCCTCAGACTCGCTCATTCTTCATATCCTGAAGAGTTCTTCTCATGGTTTGTAGATCGTGCGTGCCATACCTACGTCCCCAAACTTAAGCTGAGTTTGTGTTTTCAGTCTTCTGTCCTCAAAGCCCTGGGCCACACTCCCTCCAGGCTGGGTCCCTGGAGCCACACATTAGGACTGCCCCCACCCAATCCATGGGAATTCTGCCCATTCCATTGTCAAAAATCGTACAAATTAGGAGAACCCTCCAAAGTCCCTGAGGCCATCCCAATAGTGTAGGTCGCCCGGGACAAAAAAGGGCGGTTGATACCGGCTGAGCATCTACCTCCACTCATCTACCTCCACTCATACCAAGAAGATTGAACCAGACAGGACCCGAGGCCATTATCGGATCCATTGCTTTGGTTTACAGGCATGTCTCCTCAAAAGCCTGGATTCCAATACCAGCAGAGGGGATTTCCTGAGGCACCCATCTGAACAAATCTCGTCTCCACAAGGAAACTTGTGCATGGGAGCTAAGCCAAAGTTAAGGAGAATACTTCAGGGTCCCGGTGCCACCTCCCCATTCCAAGGCCCTCATGGACACAAACACACGTTAGGACCCATCCTCTGGAAAGTGCATTTCAACTCAGCCACCCCGGTTGCTTCCGCAGATCCATTAGATCTAAACTGTCTGGTTGCTAGGAGACAATTGGAAGGCGAGGCGGACTTCCCAGGCATCCATCCTCGAACGGTGCTCTGGAGTCATTCCATATGGGATGTCCTGGAGCTGTCCAACAGGTCTCAATTGTCCCGCAGAAGGAATCCTTGAAGGGGGCATCCCACATCTCCCAACGTGGAAAACCTCCATGGCCTCGAGATTCCGCTCTCTTCATGAAGGGGCCGTCATGCACAGAAACTCCAACCTGAGCCAACATCGGATCCTCGCCCTGACTTCAGATGCATGAGATATTGGTTCAGATCTGCAGGGGGTACCTGCCGTGCCCTCACCCTGAATCCGAAGACTAGCTGTGTTCTCAGACTTCCGTCCTTACTCTCCTGGCCCCGAAGCCCTCAAGTTTGGCAATTCCGGACCGACAATGAAGCACTCTGCCATGTCTTCTAGAAAAAATATATTGCCTAATGAGCAGCCCAGGCAGCTTAAATGAGGATAAACCTACACGGCACTCGAATGTACCCAAATTATATAGTCTAACCTGGGCACTAATGCACTGTCTGACACAACCTGATCCCGGACCTGCTGACCAACACCCAGACAGCTGACCGCACGCTGAGCACATCAGACCCGCCATGGCCTTAGGTCATCATCTCTTCCCTACCTCAGTTTTCAGGCTTCAGAACCTAGACCTTATCTCCAATCACTGCCCACGGGTGACTGTGATGCAGAAATCAGAACTCTTCCTGACCCATGGCAAGAAACCTTGTGGTTGGCATGTTGTCCAACGTTCAGTGTAGGAGAAAACAGCCTTCACCCTGAGGCCCCGCCCATTCTTGAGTGCGACGAGAGCATAAACACGCATTGTGACCTCAGCGTGAGTCCTGTCCTCTAGTAAGTCCTCTCAGTGGCTGGACCATTAGATGTCATAATGGGCTTGACATGTCCCTAGTCCCCATGTTTTATCCAGACTTCTAGTTGTCCAGTCGCCCCACCCCAGGGCTCTACTCTGGAATCCCTCATTTGGTGGGACATCTGAGGTTGAAAAACAAAATGAAACAAATTGACAACAACAAAAAAACGGACTTCTTCCATCCCCAGAATGACCGCAAACTCTTTGGACGGGACCGAACCCCCAGAGAGTAAGACTCGTCCATTTCCCATGAAGTCACACGGCAATTTCACGACCATGAGTGACACGATATCCAGAGACAAAAACTTGAGCAAGAGCCTCACACTCGCCCATTTTTCATATCCCGAAGTGTTCTCCTCATGGTCTGTAGATCAGTCCTGCCATACCTATGACCCAAAACATAAGCCGAGTTTGTGTTTTCAGACAACTGTCCAAACAGCTCTGGCCTACACACCCTACAGGCTCAGGGCCCTGGAGCCAAACCTGAGGACTGTACTTGCCCTCTCCAAGGGAATTGTATGTGCCCATTCCAATGGCCACAACTCCACTAGTAGGATAACCTCCAAAGTCCCTGAGGCCATCCCAATAGTTGTGGCTTCCAAGGACAAACAGGGGCAATCTGAGCCCATCTGAGCACCTACCTGCACTCAGACCCGTAGCCTGATGTCCCCAGAGGTAAAAAGGAACGAACAGGCCCCTAGGCACTAATCGGATCCATTGCTTTGGTTTCCAGGCATCTCTCCTCAGAGGCCTGGATTTCAATACCAGCATATGGCTGTTTCTTGACTCACCCATCAGAACAAATCTCATCTACACATGGGAAACATGCACGTTGGAGCTGTGTCAAAGCCTCTGTTCAGGAGAACCCTTCAGGGCCCCAGGGCCACCGCTTCATTCCAAGGTCTCTATAGACACAAAAACATATTAGGACACATCCACAGGAGAGTCCATTTCAACGCAGCCTCCTCGGTTGACCCCCACATCCAGCAGATCTAACCTGTCTTGTTGCTTGGAGACCATTGGAATGCGAGGTGGGCTACCCAGCCATCCATCCTTAGAACCCTGCTCGGAATTGTTGGCCTGGAGCCAAACAACAGGTCTCAATTGTCCTGCAGAAGAATCTTTGCAGTTTGGAGCTTCTCACAACTCCCATCGTGCGAAAACCCCCATGTCCTCGTGATCCAACCCCCTTCAAGAAAGGGCCATCAGGGCAGAAAGTCCAACCTGAGCGATCGTCTGATCCTTGCCCTGACTTCAGATGCACGAGATCTCGATTGAGGTCTCTAGATTGTGCCTGCCATATCCTCACCCAGAAACCTAGGCCTAGCTTGGGTTCTCAGACTCCGTCCTCAGACTACTGGCCCCCAAGCCCTCCAGTTGGGCAATCCAGAACTACAATGCCGCACTCTGCCTGCCCTACAGAAGTAAAACATTGCCCTCAGGGCTACCCCGAAACCGCAAATGAGGATCAACCTGCACGCCATTCGGCTGTACCCCAAACATATAGGCTGATCTGGGCACTATTTCCCCTTCTGACCCAGCCTGAGCCTGGACCTCCTGGTCCCACCCAGACAGCTGGCCGCACACTGAGCACATCGGACCCGCCATGGCCTTAGGTCGTCATCTCTTCCCAACTGCGGTTTTCAGGCTCCAGAACCTAGACCTTATCTCCAACCACTGCCCAGGGTTGAGAATGATGCAGAAATCAGAACTCTTTCCTTATGGCAAGAAACCTTGTGGTTGGCATGTTGTCCAACGTTCAGTGTAGTTGAAACAAGCGTGGCCCATGAGGCCCAGCCCATGCTTGCAGGCCACATTGGTCACAAACACACATTGTGACCCTCAGCCTGAGCCCAGTCCTCAGGTAAGGCATCTCAGGGCCTATATGAAGAGACAGCATATTGGGCTTGCCATGCCCCTAGGCCCCAATTTTTAACCATAGTTCGGGTTGTCCCTTCACTCTTACCCAGGGCTCTGCTTTGGAATTCCTCTTTTGGTGGGACACCTGAGGTAACAAACCTGAAAGGAGTCCTCCCATCCCACAGATTAACGAAAAACAATTGGGATCGGGCCAAATCCACAGAGAGGAAGATTCGACCATGGCCCATGAGACCACCCCAACATTCCACGGCCATCGCTGAAACAAAAGTCAGAGACAAATGCCTGAGCAAGCGCCTCAGACTCGCTCATTCTTCATATCCTGAAGAGTTCTTCTCATGGTTTGTAGATCGGGCGTGCCATACCTACGTCCCCAAACTTAAGCTGAGTTTGTGTTTTCAGTCTTCTGTCCTCAAAGTCCTGGGCCACACTCCCTCCAGGCTGGGGCCCCTGGAGCCACACATTAGGACTGCCCCACCCAATCCATGGGAATTCTGCCCATTCCATTGTCAAAAATCGTACAAATTAGGAGAACTCTCCAAAGTCCCTGAGGCCATCCCAATAGTGTAGGTCACCCGGGACAAAAAAGGGCGGTTGATACCGGCTGAGCATCTACCTCCACTCATCTACCTCCACTCATACCAAGAAGATTGAACCAGACAGGACCCGAGGCCATTATCGGATCCATTGCTTTGGTTTAAAGGCATGTCTCCTCAAAAGCCTGGATTCCAATACCAGCAGAGGGGATTTCCTGAGACACCCATCCGAACAAATCTCGTCTCCACAAGGAAACTTGTGCATGGGAGCTATGCCAAAGCTTAGGAGAATACTTCAGGGTCCCGGTGCCACCTCCCCATTCCAAGGCCCTCATGGACACAAACACACATTAGGACCCATCCTCTGGAAAGTGCATTTCAACTCAGCCACCCCGGTAGCTCCCGCAGATACATTAGATCTAAACTGTCTTGTTGCTAGGAGACAATTGGAAGGCGAGGCGGACTTCCCAGGCATCCATCCTCTTACGGTGCTCTGGAGTCATTCCATATGGGATGCCCTGGAGATGTCCAACAGGTCTCAATTGTCCCGCAGAAGGAATCCTTGAAGGGGGCATCCCACATCTCCCAACGTGGAAAACCTCCATGGCCTCGAGATTCCGCTCCCTTCATGAAGGGGCCGTCATGCACAGAAACTCAAACCTGAGCCAACGTCGGATCCTTGCCCTGACTTCCGATGCATGAGATATTGGTTCAGATCTGCAGGGGGTACCTGACGTGCCCTCACCCTGAATCCGAAGTCTAGCTTGTGTTCTCAGACTTCCGTCCTCACTCTCCTGGCCCCGAAGCCCTCATGTTTGGTAATTCCGGACCGACAATGAATCACTCTGCCTGCCCTCTAGAAAAAATATATTGCCTAAAGAGCTGACCAGGCAGCTTAAATGAAGATAAACCTACACGGCACTCGAATGTACCCAAATTATATAGTCTAACCGGGGCACTAATGCACTGTCTGACACAACCTGAGCCCGGACCTGCTGACCAACACCCAGACAGCTGACCGCACCCTGAGCACATCAGACCCGTCATGGCCTTAGGTCATCATCTTTTCCCTACATCAGTTTTCAGGCTTCAGAACCTAGACCTTATCTCCAATCACTGCCCACGGGTGACTGTGATGCAGAAATCAGAACTCTTCCTGACCCATGGCAAGAAACCTTGTGGTTGGCATGTTGTCCAACGTTCAGTGTAGGAGAAAACAGCATTCACCCTGAGGCCCCGCCCATTCTTGAGTGTGACGAGAGCATAAACACGCATTGTGACCTCAGCGTGAGTCCTGTCCTCTAGTAAGTCCTCTCAGTGGCTGGAAGATTAGATGTCATAATGGGCTTGACATGTCCCTAGTCCCCAATTTTTAACCAGATTTCTGGTTGTCCAGTCGCCCCACCCCAGGGCTCTACTCTGGAATCCCTCATTTGGTGGGACATCTGAGGTTGAAAAACAAAATGAAACAAATCGACAACAAAAACAAAAAAACGGACTACTTCCATCCCCAGAATGACCCGAAACTCTTTGGACGGGACCGAACCCCCAGAGAGTAAGACTCGTCCATTTCCCATGAAGTCACCCGGCAATTTCACGACCATGAGTGACACGATATCCAGAGACAAAAACTTGAGCAAGAGCCTCACACTCGCCCTTTTTTCATATCCCGAAGTGTTCTCCTCATGGTCTGTAGATCAGTCCTGCCATACCTATGACCCAAAACCTAAGCCGAGTTTGTGTTTTCAGACAACTGTCCAAACAGCTCTGGCCAACACACCCTACAGGCTCAGGGCCCTAGACCAAACCTGAGGACTGTACTTGCCCTCTCCAAGGGAATTGTGTGTGCCCATTCCAATGGCCACAACCCTACTAATAGGATAACCTCCAAAGTCCCTGAGGCCATCCCAATAGTTGTGGCTTCCCAGGACAAACAGGGGCAATCTGACCCCATCTGAGCACCTACCTGCACTCAGACCCATAGACTGATGTCCCCAGAAGTAAAAACGAATGAACAGGCCCCTAGGCACTAATCGGAACCATTGCTTTGGTTTCCAGGCATCTCTCCTCAGAGGCCTGGATTTCAATACCAGCATATGGCTGTTTCTTGACTCACCCATCAGAACAAATCTCATCTACCCATGGGAAACTTCCACGTTGGAGCTGTGTCAAAGCCTCTGTTTAGGAGAACCCTTCAGGGCCCCAGGGCCACCGCTTCATTCCAAGATCTCCATAGACACAAATACATATTAGGACACATCCACAGGAGAGTCCATTTCAACACAGCCTCCTCGGTTGACCCCCACATCCAGCAGATCTAACCTGTCTTGTTGCTTGGAGACAATTGGAATGCGAGGTGGGCTACCCAGCCATCCATCGTTAGAACCCTGCTCGGAATCATTGGCCTGGAGCCAACCAACAGGTCTCAATTGTCCTGCAGAAGAATCTTTGCAGTTTGGAGCTTCTCACAACTCCCATCGTGGGAAAACCCCCATGTCCTCGTGATCCAAACCCCTTCAAGAAAGGGCCATCAAGGCAGAAAGTCCAACCGGAGAGATCGTCTGATCCTTGCCCTGACTTCAGATGCACGAGATCTCTATTGAAGTCTGTAGATTGTGCCTGCCATATCCTCACCCAGAAACCTAGGCCAAGCTTGGGTTCTCAGACTCCGTCCTCAGACTACTGGCCCACAAGCCCTCCAGTTTGGCAATCCAGAACTACAATGCCGCACTCTGCCTGCCCTACAGAAGTAAAACATTGCCCTCAGGGCTACACCGAAACCCCAAATGGGGATCAAACTGCACGCCAATCGGCTGTACCCCAAACATATAGGCTGACCTGGGCACTATTTCCCCTTCTGACCCAGCCTGAGCCTGGACCACCTGGTCCCACCCAGACAGCTGGCCGCACACTGAGCACATCGGACCCGCCATGGCCTTAGGTCGTCATCTCTTCCCAACTGCGGTTATCAGGGTCCAGAACCTAGACCTTATCACCAACCACTGCCCAGGTTTGAAAATGATGCAGAAATCAGAACTCTTTCCCCATGGCAAGAAACCTTGTGGTTGTCATGTTGTCCAACGTTCAGTGTAGTTGAAACAAGCGTGGCCCATGAGGCCCAGCCCATGATTGCGGGCCACATTGGTCACAAACACACATTGTGACCCTCAGCCTGAGCCCAGTCCTCAGGTAAGGCCTCTCAGGGCCTATATGAAGAGACAGCATATTGGGCTTGCCATGCCCCTAGGCCCCAATTTTTAACCATAGTTCGGGGTGTCCCTTCACTCTTCCCCAGGGCTCTGCTTTGGAATTCCTCTTTTGGTGGGACACCTGAGGTAACAAACCTGAACGGAGTCCTCCCATCCCACAGATTGACGAAAAACAATTGGGATCGGGCCAAATCCACAGAGAGGAAGATTCGTCCATGGCCCATGAGACTTCCCCAACATTCCACGGCCAACGCTGAAACAAAATCCTGAGACAAAAGCCTGAGCAAGCGCCTCAGACTCGCTCATTCTTCATATCCTGAAGAGTTCTTTTCATGGTTTGTAGATCGGGCGTGCCATACCTACGTCCCCAAACTTAAGCTGAGTTTGTGTTTTCAGTCTTCTGTCCTCAAAGTCCTGGGCCACACTCCCTCCAGGCTGGGGCCCCTGGAGCCCCACATTAGGACTGCCCCCACCCAATCCATGGGAATTCTGCCCATTCCATTGTCAAAAATCGTACAAATTAGGAGAACCCTCCAAAGTCCCTGAGGCCATCCCAATAGTGTAGGTCGCCCGGGACAAAAAAGGGCCGTTGATACCGGCTGAGCATCTACCTCCACTCATCTACCTCCACTCATACCAAGAAGATTGAACCAGACAGGACCCGAGGCCATTATCGGATCCATTGCTTTGGTTTACAGGCATGTCTCCTCAAAAGCCTGGATTCCAATACCAGCAGAGGGGATTTCCTGAGGCACCCATCAGAACAAATCTCGTCTCCACAAGGAAACTTGTGCATGGGAGCTATGCCAAAGCTTAGGAGAATACTTCAGGGTCCCGGTGCCACCTCCCCATTCCAAGGCCCACATGGACACAAACACACATTAGGACCCATCCTCTGGAAAGTGCATTTCAACTCAGCCGCCCCGGTTGCTCCCGCAGATCCATTAGATCTAAACTGTCTTGTTGCTAGGAGACAATTGGAAGGCGAGGCGGACTTCCCAGGCATCCATCCTCGAACGGTGCCCTGGAGTCATTCCAAATGGGATGTCCTGGAGCTGTCCAACAGGTCTCAATTGTCCCGCAGAAGGAATCCTTGAAGGGGGCATCCCACATCTCCCAACGTGGAAAACCTCCATGGCCTCGAGATTCCGCTCCCTTCATGACGGGGCCGTCATGCACAGAAACTCCAACCTGAGCCAATGTCGGATCCTCGCCCTGACTTCAGATGCATGAGATATTGGTTCAGATCTGCAGGGGGTACCTGCCGTGCCCTCACCCTGAATCCGAAGTCTAGCTTGTGTCTCAGACTTCCGTCCTCACTATCCTGGCCCCGAAGCCCTCAAGTTTGGCAATTCCGGACCGACAATGAAGCACTCTGCCTCCCCTTTAGAAAAAATATATTGCCTAATGAGCTGACCAGGCAGCTTAAATGAAGATAAACCTACACGGCACTCGAATGTACCCAAATAATATAGTCTAACCTGGGCACTAATGCACTGTCTGACACAACCTGAGCCCGGACCTGCTGACCGCACCAGACAGCTGACCGCACCCTGAGCACATCAGACCCGCCATGGCCTTAGGTCATCATCTCTTCCCTACCTCAGTTTTCAGGCTTCAGAACCTAGACCTTATCTCCAATCACTGCCCACGGGTGACTGTGATGCAGAAATCAGAACTCTTCCTGACCCATGGCAAGAAACCTTGTGGTTGGCATGTTGTCCAACGTTCAGTGTAGGAGAAAACAGCATTCACCCTGAGGCCCCGCCCATTCTTGAGTGTGACGAGAGCATAAACACGCATTGTGACCTCAGCGTGAGTCCTGTCCTCTAGTAAGTCCTCTCAGTGGCTGGATCATTAGATGTCATAATGGGCTTGACATGTCCCTAGTCCCCAATTTTTAACCAGATTTCTGGTTGTCCAGTCGCCCCACCCCAGGGCACTACTCTGGAATCCCTCATTTGGTGGGACATCTGAGGTTGAAAAACAAAATGAATCAAATCGACAACAACAAAAAAACGGACTTCTTCCATCCCCAGAATGACCGCAAACTCTTTCGACGGGACCGAACCCCCAGAGAGTAAGACTCGTCCATTTCCCATGAAGTCACTCGGCAATTTCACGACCATGAGTGACACGATATCCAGAGACAAAAACTTGAGCAAGAGCCTCACACTCGCCCTTTTTTCATATCCCGAATGTTCTCCTCATGGTCCGTAGATCATTCCTGCCATAACTATGACCCCAAACATAAGCCGAGTTTGTGTTTTCAGACAACTGTCCAAACAGCTCTGGCCTACACACCCTACAGGCTCAGGGCCCTGGAGCCAAACCTGAGGACTGTACTTGCCCTCTCCAAGGCAATTGTATGTGCCCATTCCAATGGCCACAACCCTATTAATAGGATAACCTCCAAAGTCCCTGAGGCCATCCCAATAGTTGTGGCTTCCCAGGACAAACAGGGGCAATCTGAGCCCATCTGAGCACCTACCTGCACTCAGACCCGTAGACTGATGTCCCCAGAGGTAAAAAGGAACGAACAGGCCCCAAGGCACAAATCGGATACATTGCTTTGGTTTCCAGGCATCTCTCCTCAGAGGCCTGCATTTCATACCAGCATATGGCTGTTTCTTGAGTCACCCATCAGAACAAATCTCATCTACACATGGGAAACATGCACGTTGGAGCTGTGTCAAAGCCTCTGTTTAGGAGAACCCTTCAGGACCCCAGGGCCACCGCCTCATTCCAAGGTCTCCATAGACACAAAAACATATTAGGACACATCCACAGGAGAGTCCATTTCAACTCAGCCTCCTCGGTTGCCCCCCACATCCAGCAGATCTAACCTGTCTTGTTGCTTGGAGACCATTGGAATGCGAGGTGGGCTACCCAGCCATCCATCCTTAGAACCCTGCTCGGAATCGTTGGCCTGGAGCCAACCAACAGGTCTCAATTGTCCTGCAGAAGAATCTTTGCAGTTTGGAGCTTCTCACAACTCCCATCGTGGGAAAACGCCCATGTCCTCGTGATCCAACCCCCTTCAAGAAAGGGCCATCAGGGCAGAAAGACCAACCTGAGCGATCGTCTGATCCTTGCCCTGACTTCAGATGCACGAGATCTCTATTGAGGTCTGTAGATTGTGCCTGCCATATGCTCACCCAGAAACCTAGGCCTAGCTTGGGTTCTCAGACTCCGTCCTCAGACTACTGGCCCACAAGCCCTCCAGTTTGGCAATCCAGAACTACAATGCCGCACTCTGCCTGCCCTACAGAAGTAAAACATTGCCCTCAAGGCTACCCCGAAACCCCAAATGAGGATCCACCTGCACGCCATTCGGCTGTACCCCAAACATATAGGCTGACCTGGGCACTATTTCCCCTTCTGACCCAGCCTGAGCCTGGACCTCCTGGTCCCACCCAGACAGCTGGCCGCACACTGAGCACATCGGACCCGCCATGGCCTTAGGTCGTCATCTCTTCCCAACTGCGGTTTTCAGGCTCCAGAACCTAGACCTTATCTCCAACCACTGCCCAGGTTTGAAAAATATGCAGAAATCAGAACTCTTTCCCCATGGCAAGAAACCTTGTGCTTGGCATGTTGTCCAACGTTCAGTGTAGTTGAAACAAGCATGGCCCATGAGGCCCAGCCCATGATTGCGGGCCACATTGGTCACAAACACACATTGTGACCCTCAGCCTGAGCCCAGTCCTCAGGTAAGGCCTCTCAAAGCCTATATGAAGCGACAGCATATTGGGCTTGCCATGCCCCTAGGCCCCAATTTTTAACCATAGTTCGGGTTGTCCCTTCACTCTTCCCCAGGGATCTGCTTTGGAATTCCTCTTTTGGTGGGACACCTGAGGTAACAAACCTGAACGGAATCCTCCCATCCCACAGATTGACGAAAAACTATTGGGATCGGTCCAAATCCACAGAGAGGAAGATTCGTGCATGGCCCATGAGACCTCCCCAACATTCCACGGCCATCGCTGAAACAAAATCCAGAGACAAAAGCCTGAGCAAGCGCCTCATAATCGCTCATTCTTCATATCCTGAAGAGTTCTTCTCATGGTTTGTAGATCGGGCGTGCCATACCTACGTCCCCAAACTTAAGCTGAGTTTGTGTTTTCAGTCTTCTGTCCTCAAAGTCCTGGGCCACACTCCCTCCAAGCTGGGGCCCCTGGAGCCACACATTAGGACTGCCCCCACCAATCCATGGGAATTCTGCCCATTCCATTGTCAAAAATCGTACAAATTAGGAGAACCCTCCAAAGTCCCTGAGGCCATCCCAATAGTGTACTTCACCAAAAAAACAAGGGCTGTCTGACACCAGCTAATAATCGACCTCCACTCATACAATAGATGGATGTCCCCAGAGAAGAAGATTGAAACAGACAGGACCCTAGGCCATAATAGGCCCAGTGCTTTGGGTTACAAGCATGTGTCCTCAAAAGCCTGATTCCAATACGAGCATAGGTGTTTTCCTGAGGCACCCATCAGAACTCATCTCGTCTCCACAAGGAAACCTGTGCATTGGAGCTATGTCCAGAGCTTAGGAGAGTACTTCAGGGTCCCGGTGCCACCGCCCCATTCCAAGGCCCTCATGGACACAAAAACACATTAGGACCCATCCTCAGGAAAGTCCATTTCAACTCAGCCACCCCGGTTGCTCTGGCAGAGCCATCAGATCTAAACTGTCTTGTTGCTAGGAGACAATTGGAATGCGAGGCGCTTCCCAGGCACCCATTCGCGAACGGTGCTCTGGAGTCATTCCATATGGAATGTCCTGGAGCTGTCCAACAGGTCTCAATTGTCCCGCAGAAGGAATCCTTGAAGAGGGCATCCCACAACTCCCAACGTGGGAAAACCTCAATGGCCCCGAGATTCCCCTCCCTTCATGAAGCGGCCGTCATGCACAGAAACTCCAACCAGAGCCAACGGCTGATCCTCGCCCTGACTTCAGATGCATGAGAAATTGGTTCAGATCTGCAGGGGGTACCTGCCGTGCCCTCACCGTGAAACCCAAGTCTAGCTTGTCTTCTCAGACTTCCGTCCTCACAATCCTGGCCCCGAAGGCGTCAAGTTTGGCAATTCCAGACACACAATGCAGCACTCTGCCTGCCCTCTAGAAAAAAAAGTATTGGCTCATGGGCTCCCCAGGCACCTTAAATGAGGATAAACCTACACAGCACTCGACGTTACCCAAATTATATAGTCTAACCTGGGCACTAATGCACTGTCGAACACAACCTGAGCCCGGACATCATGACCAACACCCAGAAAGCTGACCGCACACTGAGCACATAAAAACCGCCATGGCCTTAGGTCATCATCTCTTCCCTACCTCCGTTTTCAGGCTTCAGAACCGAGACCTTATCTCCAATCACTGCCCAGGGGTGAGTGTGATGCAGAAATCAGAACTCCTCCTTACCCATGGCAAGAACCCTTGTGGTTGGCACGTTGTCCAACGTTCAGTGTAGGAGAAACCAGCATTCACCCTGAGGCCCCGCCCATTCTTGCGTGCGATGAGGGCATACATACGCATTGTGACCCTCAGCATGAGTCCTGTCCTCTAGTAAGTCCTCTCAGTGGCTGGACCATTAGATGTCATAATGGGCTTGACATGACCGTGGGCCCCAATTTTTAACCAGATTTCTGATTGTCCAGTCGCCCCTCCCCAGGGTTCCAGTCTGGAATCCCTCATTTGGTGGGACACCTGAGGTTAAAAAAGAAAACAACAACAACAACAAAAAAAAACGGACTTCTTCCAGCCCACAAAATGACCCCAAACTCTTTGGACGGGGCCAAACCACCAGAGAGTAAGACTCGTCCATTTCCCATGAAGTCACCCAGAAATTCCACGACCATGAGTGGCACGATATCCAGAGACAAAAACTTGAGCAGGAGCCTCACACTCGCCCTTCTTTCAAATCCCGAAGAGTTCTCCTCATGGTCTGTAGGTCAGTCCTGCCATACCTACGACCCGAAACATAAGCCGAGTTTGTGTTTTCAGACAACTGTCCAAACAGCCCTGGCCTACACAATCTACAGGCTCAGGCCCCTGGAGCCAAAACTGAGAACTGTACTTGCCCTCTCCAAGGGAATTGTGTGTGCCCATTCCAATGGCCACAACCCTACTAATAGGATAAACCTCCAAAGTCCCTGATCCATCTCAATAGTGGTGGCTTCCCAGGAAAAATAGGGGCATTCTGAGCCCAACTGAGCACCTACCTGCACTCAGACCCATAGACAGATGTCCCCAGAGGTAAAAAGGAAAGAACAGGCCCCAGGCACTAATCAGATCCATTGCTTTGGTTTCCAGGCATCTCTCCTCAGAGGCCTGGATATCAAAACAGCACATAGCTGTTTCTTGACTCACCCATCAGAAAACATCTCATCTACACATGGGAAACTTGCACATTGGAGCTGTGTCAAAGCCTCTGCTTAAAAGAACCCTTTAGGGCCCCAGTGCCACCGCTTCATTCCAAGGTCTCCATAGACACAAAAGCACATTAGGACACATCCCCAGGGGTGTCCATTTCAACTCAGCGTCCTCGGTTGCTCCCCACAGATCCAGGAGATCTAACCTGTCTTGTTGCTAGGAGGCAATTGGAATGCGAGGCGGGCTCCCTGCATCCATCCGCGAACGGTGCTCTGGATTCATTCCATATGGGATGTCCTGGAGCTGTCCAACAGGTCTCAATTGTCCCGCAGAAGGAATCCTTGAAGGGGGCATCCCACAACTCCCAACGTGGGAAAACCTCAATGGCCCCGAGATTCCTCTCCCTTCATGAAGCGGACGTCATGCACAGAAACTCCAACCTGAGCCAACGTCTGATCCTCGCCCTGACTTCAGATGCATGAGATATTGGTTCAGATCTGCAGGGGGTACCTGCCGTGCCCTCACCCTGAAACCAAGTCTAGCTTGTCTTCTCAGACTTCCGTCCTCACACTCCTGGCCACGATGCCCTCAAATTTGGCAATTCCGGACCCACAATGCAGCACTCTGCCTGCCCTCTAGAAAAAAAATTGTTGCATCAGGAGCTGCCCAGGCAGCTTAAATGAGGATAAACCTACACAGCACTCTACGTTACCCAATTAGATAGTCTAACCTGGGCACTAATGCACTGTCGAACACAACCTGAGCCCGGACCTCCTGACCAATACACAGAAAGCTGACCGCACACTGAGCACATAAAAACCGCCATGGCCTTAGGTCATCATCTCTTCCCTACCTCCGTTTTCAGGCTTCAGAACCGAGACCTTATCTCCAATCACTGCACAGCGGTGTGTCTGATGCAGAAATCAGAACTCTTCCTGACCCATGGCAAGAACCCTTGTGGTTGGCACGTTGTCCAACGTTCAGTGTAGGAGAAACCAGCATTCACCCTGAGGCCCCGCCCATTCTTGAGTGCGACGAGGGCATACATACGCATTGTGACCCTCAGCATGAGTCCTGTCCTCTAGTAAGTCCTCTCAGTGGCTGGACCATTAGATGTCATAATGGGCTTGACATGTCCCTAGGCCCCAATTTTTAACCAGATTTCTGATTGTCCAGTCGCCCCTCCCCAGGCCTTTACTTTGGAATCCCTCATTTGGTGGGACACCTGAGGTTAAAAAAGGAAACAACAACAACAACAACAACAACAACAACAACAACAACAACAAAACGGACTTCTTGCAGCCCACAGAATGACCCCAAACTCTTTGGACAGGGCCAAACCACCAGAGAGTACGACTCGTCGATTTCCCATGAAGTCACCCAGAAATTCCACGACCATGAGTGACACGATATCCAGAGACAAAAACTTGAGCAGGAGCCTCACACTCGCCCTTTTTTCAAATCCCGAAGAGTTCTCCTCATGATCTGTAGGTCCGTCCTGCAATACCTAAGACCGAAACATAAGCCGAGTTTGTGTTTTCAGACAACTGTCCAAACAGCCCTGGCCTACACAACCTACAGGCTCAGGCCTCTGGAGCCAAACCTGAGGACTGTACTTGCCCTCTCCAAGGGAATTGTGTGTGCCCATTCCAATGGCCACAACCCTTCGAATAGGATAAACCTCCAAAGTCCCTGATCCATCTCAATAGTGGTGGCTTCCCAAGAAAAACAGGGGCAATCTGAGCCCAACTGAGCACCTACCTGCACTCAGACCCATAGACAGATGTCCCCAGAGGTAAAAAGGAAAGAACAGGCCCCTAGGCACTAATCAGATCCATTGATTTGGTTTCCAGGAATCTCTCCTCAGACGCCTGGATATCAAAACAACATATAGCTGTTTCTTGACTCACCCAACAGAAAACATCTCATCTACACATGGGAAACTTGCACGTTGGAGCTATGTCAAAGCCTCTGTTTAAAAGAACCCTTTAGGGCCCCAGTGCCACCGCTTCATTCCAAGGTCTCCATAGACACAAAAGCACATTAGGACACGTCCCCAGGGGTATCCATTTCAACTCAGCGTCCTCGGTTGCTCCCCACAGATCCAGGAGATCTAACCTGTCTTGTTTCTAGGAGAAAATTGGAATGCGAGGATGGCTACCCAGCCATCCATCCTTAGAACCCTGCTCAGAATCATTGGCCTGGACCCAAACAACAGGTCTCAATTGTCCTGCAGAAGACTCTCTGCAGTTTGGAGCTTCTCACAACTCCCATCGTGGGAAAACCCCCATGGCCTCGTGGTGCACCCCATTCATGAAGGGGCCATCAGGGACAGAAACTCCAATCTGAGCGATCGTCTGATCCTCGCCCTGACTTCAGATGCACGAGATCTCGATTCAGGTCTGTACATTCTGCCTGCCATGGCCTCACCCAGTAACCTAAGCCTAGCTTGTGTTCTCAGACTTTGGTCGTCAGACTACTGCCCCACAAGCCCTCCAGTTTGGCAATCCAGAACTACAATGCAGCACCCTGCCCGCCCTCCAGAATAAAAACATTGCCCTCTGGGGCTACCAGTAACCCCAAATGAGGATCAACCTGAACCGACCTTGGCTGTACCCCAAATACATAGGCTGACCAGGGCACTAATGCCCTTTCTGACACAGCCTGAGCCTGGACCCCTCTGGCCCCTCCCAGACAGCTGGCCGCACACTGAGCACATCGAACCGCCGTGGCCTTAGGTCGTCATCCCTTCCCAACCTCGGTTTTCAGGTTTCAGAACCTAGACCTTATCTCCAATCACTGCACAGGGTTGATGGTGATGCATAAATCAGAACTCCTTCCCCATGGCAAGAAACCTTGTGGTTGGCATGTTGACCAACGTTCAGTTGTGTTGAAACCAGTGTGGCCCATGATGCCCTGCCCATGCTCGCCGGCCACTTTGGTCACAAATGCACATTGTGACCCTCAGGCCGAGCCCAGTCCTCAAGTAAGGCCAGTCAGTGGCTGGATGAAGAGATAACATATTGGGCTTGCCATGGCCCTAGGCCCCAATTTTTAACCATAGTTCGGGTTGTCCCTTCAGTCTTCCCCACGGCTTTGCTTTGGAATTCCAATTTAGGTGGGACACCTGAGGTAACAATACTGAAATGAGTACATCCATCCCACAGATTGACGACAAGCAATTGGGAATTGGGCCAAATCCTCAGAGAGGAAGATTCGTCCATGGCCCATGAGGCCTCCCCGACATTGCACGGCCATTGCTGATACAAAATCTAGAGACAAAAGCCTGAGCAAGCGCCTCAGAATCGCACTTTCTTCATATCCTGAAGAGTTCTTCTCATGGTTTGTAGATCGGGCCTGCCATACCTACGTCCCCAAACCTAAGCTGAGTTTGTGTTTTCAGACTTCTGTCCTCAAAGTCTTGGGCCACACTCCCTCCAGGCTGGGTTTCTGGAGCCACACATTAGGACTGTGCCTACCAATCCATGGGAATTCTGCCCATTCCATGGTCCAAAATCATACAAATTAGGAGAAACCTCCAAAGTCCCTGAGGCCATCCCAATAGTGTAGGTCACCCGGAAAAAACAAGGGATGTCTGACAACAGCTGATAATCGACCTCCACTCATACCATTGATGGATGTCCCCAGAGAAGAAGATTGAAACAGACAGGACCCTAGGCCATAATAGGATCCAGTGCTTTGGGTTACAAGCATGTGTCCTCAAAAGCCTGATTCCAATACGAGCATAGGGGTTTTCCTGAGGCACCCATCAGAACTCATCTCGTCTCCACAAGGAAACCTGTGCATGGGAGCCATGTCCACAGCTTAGCAGAGTACTTCAATGTCCCAGTGCCACCGCCACATTCCAAGGCCCTCATGGATACAAAAACACATTAGGACCCATCCTCAGGAAAGTCCATTTCAACTCAGCCACCCCTGTTGCTCCGGCAGAGCCATCAGATCTAAACTGTCTTGCTATTAGGTGACAATTGGAATGCGAGGCAGGCTTCCCAGGCATCCATCCGCGAACGGAGCTCTGGAGTCATTCCATATTGGATGTCCTGGAGCTGTCCAACAGGTCTTAATTGTCCCGCAGAAGGAATCCTTGAAGGGGGCATCCCACAACTCCCAACGTGGGAAAACCTCAATGGCCTCGAGATTCCGCTCCCTTCATGAAGCGGCCGTCATGCACAGAAACTCCAACCAGAGCCAACGGCTGATCCTCGCCCTGACTTCAGATGCATGAGATATTGGTTCAGATCGGCAGGGGGTACCTGCCGTGCCCTGTCCCTGAAACCCAAGTCTAGCTTGTCTTCTCAGATTTCCATCCTCACACTCCTGGCCCCGAAGCCCTCAAGTGTGGCAATTCCGGACCTACAATGCAGCACCCTGCCTGCCCTCTAGAAAAAAAATGATTGCCTCATGAGCTGCCCAGGCACCTTAAATGAGGAAAACCTACACAGCACTCGACTTTACCCAAATTATATAGTCTAACCTGGGCACTAATGCACTGTCGAACACAACCTGAGCCCGGACCTCCTGACAAACACCCAGAAAGCTGAACGCACATTGAGCACATAAAACGCGCCATGGCCTTAGGTATCATCTCTTCCCTACCTCAGTTTTCAGGCTTCAGAACCGAGACCTTATCTCCAATCACTGCCCAGGGGTGAGTGTGATGCAGAAATCAGAACTCCTCCTTACCCATGGCAAGAAACCTTGTGGTTGGCACGTTGTCCAACGTTCAGTGTAGGAGAAACCAGCATTCACCCTCAGGCCCCGCCCATTCTTGAGTGCGACGAGGGCATACACACGCATTGTGACACTCAGCATGAGTCCTGTCCTCTAGTAGGTCCTCCCAGTGGCTGGACCATTAGATGTCATAATGGGCTTGTCATGTCACTAGGCCCCAATTTTTAACCAGATTTCTGATTGTCCAGTCTCCCCTCCCCAGGGCTCTATTCTGGAATCCCTCATTTGGTGGGACACCTGAGGTTAAAAAAGAAAACAACAACAACAACAACAAAAAAACGGACTTCTTCCAGCCCACAAAATGACCCCAAACTCTTTGGACGGGGCCAAACCACCAGAGAGTAAGACTCGTCCATTTCCCATGAAGTCACCCAGAAATTCCACGACCATGAGTGGCACGATATCCAGAGACAAAAACTTGAGCAGGAGCCTCAACTCGCCCTTCTTTCAAATCCCGAAGAGTTCTCCTCATGGTCTGTAGGTCAGTCCTGCCATACCTACGACCCGAAACATAAGCCGAGTTTGTGTTTTCAGACAACTGTCCAAACAGCCCTGGCCTACACAATCTACAGGCTCAGGCCCCTGGAGCAAAAACTGAGAACTGTACTTGCCCTCTCCAAGGGAATTGTGTGTGCCCATTCCAATGGCCACAACCCTACTAATAGGATAAACCTCCAAAGTCCCTGATCCATCTCAATAGTGGTGGCTTCCCAGGAAAAATAGGGGCAATCTGAGCCCAACTGAGCACCTACCTGCACTCAGACCCATAGACAGATGTCCCCAGAGGTAAAAAGGAAAGAACAGTCCCCTAGCACTAATCAGATCCATTGCTTTGGTTTCCAGGCATCTCTCCTCAGAGGCCTGGATATCAAAACAGCACATAGCTGTTTCTTGACTCACCCATCAGAAAACATCTCATCTACACATGGGAAACTTGCACGTTGGAGCTGTGTCAAAGCCTCTGCTTAAAAGAACCCTTTAGGGCCCCAGTGCCACCGCTTCATTCCAAGGTCTCCATAGACACAAAAGCACATTAGGACACATCCCCAGGGGTGTCCATTTCAAATAAGCGTCCTCGGTTGCTCCCCACAGATCCAGCAAATCTAACCTGTCTTGTTGCTAGGAGGCAATTGGAATGCGAGGTGGGCTACCCAGCCATCCATCTTTAGAACCCTGCTCAGAATCATTGGCCTGGACCCAAACAACAGGTCTCAATTGTCCTGCAGAAGACTCTCTGCAGTTTGGAGCTTCTCACAACTCCCATCGTGCGAAAACCCCCATGGCCTCGTTATGCCCCCCCATTCATAAAGGGGCCATCAGGGACAGAAACTCCAACCTGAGCGATCGTCTGATCCTCGCCCTGACTTCAGATGCACGAGATCTCGATTCAGGTCTGTAGATTGTGCCTGCCATGGCCTCACCCAGAAATCTAAGCCTAGCTTGTGTTCTCAGACTTTGGTCGTCAGACGACTGCCCCACAAGCCCTCCAGTTTGGCAATCCAGAACTACAATGCAGCACCCTGCCCGCCCTCCAGAAGAAAAACATTGCCCTCTGGGGCTACCCAGTAACCCCAAATGAGGATCAAACTGCACCGACCTTGGCTGTACCCCAAATACATAGGCTGACCAGGGCACTAATGCCCTTTCTGACACAGCCTGAGCCTGGACCCCCTGGCCCCTCCCAGACAGCTGGCCGCACACTGAGCACATCGAGCCGTCGTGGCCTTAGGTCGTCATTCCTTCCCAACCTCGGTTTTCAGGTTTCAGAACCTAGACCTTATCTCCACTCACTGCCCAGGGTTGAAGGTGATGCAGAAATCAGAACTCCTTCCCCATGGCAAGAAACCTTGTGGTTGGCATGTTGTCCAACGTTCAGTGTAGTTGAAACCAGTGTGGCCCATGATGCCCTGCCCATGCTCGCCGGCCACTTTGGTCACAAACGCACATTGTGACCCTCAGGTTGAGCCCAGTCCTCAAGTAAGGCCAGTCAGTGGCTGGATGAAGAGATAACATATTGGGCTTCCCATGCCCCTAGGCCCCAATTTTTAACCATAGTTCGGGTTGTCCCTTCAGTCTTCCCCACGGCTATGCTTTGGAATTCCAATTTATGTGGGACACCTGAGGTAACAAAACTGAAATGAGTCCACCCATCCCACATATTGACGTAAAGCAATTGGGAATCGGGCCAAATCCTCAGAGAAGAAGATTCGTCCATGGCCCATGAGGCCTCCCCGACATTCCACGGCCATCGCTGATACAAAATCCAGAGACAAAAGCCTGAGCAAGCGCCTCAGACTCCCACTTTCTTCATATCCTGAAGAGTTCTTCTCATGGTTTGTAGATCGGGCCTGCCATACCTACGTCCCCAAACCTAAGCTGAGTTTGTGTTTTCAGACTTCTGTCCTCAAAGTCTTGGGCCACACTCCCTCCAGGCTGGGTCCCTGGAGCCACACATTAGGACTGTGCCTACCAATCCATGGGAATTCTGCCCATTCCATGGTCCAAAATCGTACAAATTAGGAGAAACCTCCAAAGTCCCTGAGGCCATCCCAATAGTGTAGGTCTCCCAGAACAAACCAGGGCTGTCTGACACCAGCTGATAATCGACCTCCACTCATACCATAGATGGATGTCCCCAGAGAAGAAATTGAACCAGACAGGACCCTAGGCTATAATAGGATCCATTGCTTTGGGTTACAGGCATGTGTCCTCAAAAGCCTGATTCCAATACGTGCATAGGGGTTTTCCTGAGGCACCCATCAGAACTCATCTCGTCTCCACAAGGAAACCTGTGCATGGGAGCCATGTCCAAAGCTTAGGAGAGTACTTCAGGTTCCCGGTGCCACCGCCCTATTCCAAGGCCCTCATGGACACAAAAACACATTAGGACCCATCCTCAGGAAAGTCCATTTCAACTCAGCCACCCCTGTTGCTCCGGCAGAGCCATCAGATCTAAACTGTCTTGTTGCTAGGAGAGAATTGGAATGCGAGGCGGGCTCCCTGCATCCATCCGCGAACGGTGCTCTGGAGTCATTCCATATGGGATGTCCTGGAGCTGTCCAACAGGTCTCAATTGTCCCGCAGAAGGAATCCTTGAAGGGGGCATCCCACAACTCCCAACGTGGGAAAACCTCAATGGCCCCGAGATTCCTCTCCCTTCATGAAGCGGACGTCATGCACAGAAACTCCAACCTGAGCCAACGTCTGATCCTCGCCCTGACTTCAGATGCATGAGATATTGGTTCAGATCTGCAGGGGGTACCTGCCGTGCCCTCACCCTGAAACCAAGTCTAGCTTGTCTTCTCAGACTTCCGTCCTCACATTCCTGGCCACGATGCCCTCAAGTTTGGCAATTCCGGACCCACAATGCAGCACTCTGCCTGCCCTCTAGAAAAAAAATTGTTGCTTCAGGAGCTGCCCAGGCAGCTTAAATGAGGATAAACCTACACAGCACTCGACTTTACCCAAATTATATAGTCTAACCTGGGCACTAATGCACTGTCGAACACAACCTGAGCCCGGACATCATGACCAACACCCAGAAAGCTGACCGCACACTGAGCACATAAAAACCGCCATGGCCTTAGGTCATCATCTCTTCCCTACCTCCGTTTTCAGGCTTCAGAACCGAGACCTTATCTCCAATCACTGCCCAGGGGTGAGTGTGATGCAGAAATCAGAACTCCTCCTTACCCATGGCAAGAACCCTTGATGTTGGCACGTTGTCCAACGTTCAGTGTAGGAGAAACCAGCATTCACCCTGAGGCCCCGCCCATTCTTGAGTGCGACGAGGGCATACATACGCATTGTGACCCTCAGCATGAGTCCTGTCCTCTAGTAAGTCCTCTCAGTGGCTGGACCATTAGATGTCATAATGGGCTTGACATGTCCCTAGGCCCCAATTTTTAACCAGATTTCTGATTGTCCAGTCGCCCCTCCCCAGGCCTTTACTTTGGAATCCCTCATTTGGTGGGACACCTGAGGTTAAAAAAGAAAACAACAACAACAACAACAACAACAACAACAACAACAACAACAACAACAAAACGGACTTCTTGCAGCCCACAGAATGACCCCAAACTCTTTGGACAGGGCCAAACCACCAGAGAGTACGACTCGTCGATTTCCCATGAAGTCACCCAGAAATTCCACGACCATGAGTGACACGATATCCAGAGACAAAAACTTGAGCAGGAGCCTCACACTCGCCCTTTTTTCAAATCCTGAAGAGTTCTCCTCATGATCTGTAGGTCCGTCCTGCAATACCTAAGACCGAAACATAAGCCGAGTTTGTGTTTTCAGACAACTGTCCAAACAGCCCTGGCCTACACAACCTACAGGCTCAGGCCTCTGGAGCCAAACCTGAGGACTGTACTTGCCCTCTCCAAGGGAATTGTGTGTGCCCATTCCAATGGCCACAACCCTTCGAATAGGATAAACCTCCAAAGTCCCTGATCCATCTCAATAGTGGTGGCTTCCCAGGAAAAACAGGGGCAATCTGAGCCCAACTGAGCACCTACCTGCACTCAGACCCATAGACAGATGTCCCCAGAGGTAAAAAGGAAAGAGCAGGCCCCTAGGCACTAATCAGATCCATTGATTTGGTTTCCAGGAATCTCTCCTCAGACGCCTGGATATCAAAACAACATATAGCTGTTTCTTGACTCACCCAACAGAAAACATCTCATCTACACATGGGAAACTTGCACGTTGGAGCTATGTCAAAGCCTCTGTTTAAAAGAACCCTTTAGGGCCCCAGTGCCACCGCTTCATTCCAAGGTCTCCATAGACACAAAAGCACATTAGGACACGTCCCCAGGGGTATCCATTTCAACTCAGCGTCCTCGGTTGCTCCCCACAGATCCAGGAGATCTAACCTGTCTTGTTTCTAGGAGAAAATTGGAATGCGAGGATGGCTACCCAGCCATCCATCCTTAGAACCCTGCTCAGAAATATTGGCCTGGAGCCAAACAACAGGTCTCAATTGTCCTGCAGAAGACTCTCTGCAGTTTGGAGCTTCTCACAACTCCCATCGTGGGAAAACCCCCATGGCCTCGTGATGCACCCCATTCATGAAGGGGCCATCAGGGTCAGAAACTCCAACCAGAGCGATCGTCTGATCCTCGCCCTGACTTCAGATGCACGAGATCTCGATTCAGGTTTGTACATTCTGCCTGCCATGGCCTCACCCAGTAACCTAAGCCTAGCTTGTGTTCTCAGACTTTGGTCGTCAGACTACTGCCCCACAAGCCCTCCAGTTTGGCAATCCAGAACTACAATGCAGCACCCTGCCCGCCCTCCAGAAGAAAAACATTGCCCTCTGGGGCTACCCAGTAACCCCAAATGAGGATCAACCTGAACCGACCTTGGCTGTACCCCAAATACATAGGCTGACCAGGGCACTAATGCCCTTTCTGACACAGCCTGAGCCTGGACCCCCTGGCCCCTCCCAGACAGCTGGCCGCACACTGAGCACATCGAGCCGCCGTGGCCTTAGGTCGTCATCCCTTCCCAACCTCGGTTTTCAGGTTTCAGAACCTAGACCTTATCTCCAATCACTGCACAGGGTTGATGGTGATGCAGAAATCAGAACTCCTTCCCCATGGCAAGAAACCTTGTGGTTGGCATGTTGTCCAACGTTCAGTTGTGTTGAAACCAGTGTGGCCCATGATGCCCTACCCATGCTCGCCGGCCACTTTGGTCACAAATGCACATTGTGACCCTCAGGCTGAGCCCAGTCCTCAAGTAAGGCCAGTCAGTGGCTGGATGAAGAGATAACATATTGGGCTTGCCATGGCCCTAGGCCCCAATTTTTAACCATAGTTCGGGTTGTCCCTTCAGTCTTCCCCACGGCTTTGCTTTGGAATTCCAATTTAGGTGGGACACCTGAGGTAACAAAACTGAAATGAGTACACCCATCCCACAGATTGACGACAAGCAATTGGGAATTGGGCCAAATCCTCAGAGAGGAAGATTCGTCCATGGCCCAGAGGCCTCCCCGACATTGCACGGCCATTGCTGATACAAAATCCAGAGACAAAAGCCTGAGCAAGCGCCTCAGAATCGCACTTTCTTCAAATCCTGAAGAGTTCTTCTCATGGTTTGTAAATCGGGCCTGCCATACCTACGTCCCCAAACCTAAGCTGAGTTTGTGTTTTCAGACTTCTGTCCTCAAAGTCTTGGGCCACACTCCCTCCAGGCTGGGTTTCTGGAGCCACACATTAGGACTGTGCCTACCAATCCATGGGAATTCTGCCCATTCCATGGTCCAAAATCATACAAATTAGGAGAAACCTCCAAAGTCCCTGAGGCCATCCCAATAGTGTAGGTCACCCGGAACAAACAAGGGATGTCTGACAACAGCTGATAATCGACCTCCACTCATACCATTGATGGATGTCCCCAGAGAAGAAGATTGAAACAGACAGGACCCTAGGCCATAATAGGATCCAGTGCTTTGGGTTACAAGCATGTGTCCTCAAAAGCCTGATTCCAATACGAGCATAGGTGTTTTCCTGAGGCACCCATCAGAACTCATCTCGTCTCCACAAGGAAACCTGTGCATGGGAGCCATGTCCACAGCTTAGCAGAGTACTTCAGTGTCCCGGTGCCACCGCCACATTCGAAGGCCCTCATGGATACAAAAACACATTAGGACCCATCCTCAGGAAAGTCCATTTCAACTCAGCCACCCCTGTTGCTCCGGCAGAGCCATCAGATCTAAACTGTCTTGCTATTAGGTGACAATTGGAATGCGAGGCAGGCTTCCCAGGCATCCATCCGCGAACGGTGCTCTGGAGTCATTCCATATCGGATGTCCTGGAGTTGTCCAACAGGTCTTAATTGTCCCGCAGAAGGAATCCTTGAAGGGGGCATCCCACAACTCCCAACGTGGGAAAACCTCAATGGCCTCGAGATTCCGCTCCCTTCAAAAAGCGGCCGTCATGCACAGAAACTCTAACCAGAGCCAACGGCTGATCCTCGCCCTGACTTCAGATGCATGAGATATTGGTTCAGATCGGCAGGGGGTACCTGCCGTGCCCTGTCCCTGAAACCCAAGTCTAGCTTGTCTTCTCAGACCTCCGTCCTCACACTCCTGGCCCCGAAGCCCTCAAGTGTGGCAATTCCGGACCTACAATGCAGCACCCTGCCTGCCCTCTAGAAAAAAAATGATTGCCTCATGAGCTGCCCAGGCACCTTAAATGAGGAAAAGCCTACACAGCACTCGACTTTACCCAAATTATATAGTCTAACCTGGGCACTAATGCACTGTCGAACACAACCTGAGCCCGGACCTCCTGACAAACACCCAGAAAGCTGACCGCACATTGAGCACATAAAACCCGCCATGGCCTTAGGTCTTCATCTCTTTCCTACCTCAGTTTTCAGGCTTCAGAACCGAGACCTTATCTCCAATCACTGCCCAGGGGTGAGTGTGATGCAGAAATCAGAACTCCTCCTTACCCATGGCAAGAACCCTTGATGTTGGCACGTTGTCCAACGTTCAGTGTAGGAGAAACCAGCATTCACCCTGAGGCCCCGCCCATTCTTGAGTGCGACGAGGGCATACACACGCATTGTGACCCTCAGCATGAGTCCTGTCCTCTAGTAAGTCCTCTCAGTGGTGGACCATTAGATGTCATAATGGGCTTGACATATCCCTAGGCCCCAATTTTTACCCAGATTTCTGATTGTCCAGTCGCCCCTCCCCAGGGCTCTACTCTGGAATCCCTCATTTGGTGGGACACCTGAGGTTAAAAAAGAAAACAACAACAACAACAACAACAACAACAACAACAACAACAACAAAAACGGACTTCCTCCAGCCCACAGAATGACCCCAAACTCTTTGGACGGGCCAAACCACCAGAGAGTAAGACTCCTCCATTTCCCATGAAGTCACCCGGCAATTTCACGACCATGAGTGACACGATATCCAGAGATAAAAACTTGAGCAGGAGCCTCACACTCGCCCTTCTTTCAAATCCCGAAGAGTTCTCCTCATGGTCTGTAGATCAGTCCTGCCATACCTATGACCCGAAACATAAGACGAGTTTGTGTTTTCAGACAACTGTCCAACAGCCCTGGCCTACACAACCTACAGGCTCAGGCCCCTGGCGCCAAACCTGAGGACTGTACTTGCCCTCTCCAAGGGAATTGTGTGTGCCCATTCCAATGGCCACAACCCTTCTAATAGGATAAACCTCCAAAGTCCCTGATCCATCTCAATAGTGGTGGCTTCCCAGGAAAAACAGGGGCAATCTGAGCCCAACTGAGCACCTACCTGCAGTCAGACCCATAGACAGATGTCCCCAGAGGTAAAAAGGAAAGAACAGGCCCCTAGGCACTAATCAGATCCATTGCTTTGGTTTCCAGGCATCTCTGCTCAGAGGACTGGATTTCAAAAGCAGCTCCAGCTGTTTCTTGACTCACCGATCAGAAAACATCTCATCTACACATGGGAAACTTGCACGTTGGAGCTGTGTCAAAGCCTCTGTTTAGGAGAACCCTTTAGGGCGCCAGTGCCACCGCTTCATTCCAAGGTCTCCATAGACACAAAAGCACATTAGTACCCATCCCCAGGGTTGTCCATTTCAACTCAGCGTCCTCGGTTGCTCCCCACAGATCCAGGAGATCTAACCTGTCTTGTTGCTAGGAGGCAATTGGAATGCGAGGTGGGATACCCCGCCATCCATCCTTAGAACCCTGCTCAGAATCATTGGCCTGGAGCCAAACAACAGGTCTCAATTGTCCTGCAGAAGACTCTCTGCAGTTTGGAGCCTCTCACAACTCCCATCGTGGGAAAACCCCCATGGCCTCACGATGCCCCCCCATTCATGAAGGGGCCATCAGGGACAGAAACTCCAACCTGAGCGATCGTCTGATCCTCGCCCTGACTTCAGATTCACGAGATCTCGTTTCAGGTCTGTAGATTGTGCCTGCCATGGACTCACCCAGAAACCTAAGCCTAGCTTGTGTTCTCAGACTTTTGTCGTCAGACTACTGGCCCACAAGCCCTCCAGTTTGGCAATCCAGAACTACAACGCTGCACTCTGACTGCCCTCCACAAGAAAAACATTGTCCTCTGGGGCTACCCAGTAACCCCAAATGAGGATCAACCTGCACCGACCATGGCTGTAACCCAAATACATAGGCTGACCAGGACACTGATGCCCTTTCTGACACAGCCTGAGCCTGGACCTCTTGGCAACTCCCAGACAGCTGGCCGCACACTGAGCACTTCGAGCCGTCGTGGCCTTAGGTCGTCAACCCTTCCGAACCTCGGTTTTCAGGTTTCAGAACCTAGACCTTATCTCCTATCACTGCCCAGTGTTGAAGGTGATGCAGAAATCAGAACTCCTTCCCCATGGCAAGAAACCTTGTGGTTGGCATGTTGTCCAACGTTCAGTGTAGTTGAAACCAATGTGGCCCATGATGCCCCGCCCATGCTCGCGGGCCACATTGGTCACAAACCCACATTGTGACCCTCAGGCTGAGCCCAGTCCTCAAGTAAGGCCACTCAGTGGCTGGATGAAGAGATAACATATTGGGCTTGCCATGGCCCTAGGCCCCAATTTTTAACCATAGTTCGGGTTGTCCCTTCAGTCTTCCACACGGCTTTGCTTTGGAATTCCTCTTTTGGTGGGACACCTGAGGTAACAAACCTGAAAGGAGACCCCCCATCCCACAGATTGACGAAAAGCAATTGGGAATCGGGCCAAATCCTCAGAGAGGAAGATTCGTCCATGGCCCATGAGGCCTCCCCAACATTCCACGGCCATCGCTGATACAAAATCCAGAGACAAAAGCCTGAGCAAGCGCCTCAGACTCCCACTTTCTTCATATCCAAAAGAGTTCTTCTCATGGTTCGTAGATCGGGCCTGCCATACCTACGTCCCCAAACCTAAGCTGAGTTTGTGTTTTCAGACTTCTGTCCTCAAAGTCTTGGGCCACACTCGCTCCAGGCTGGGTCCCTGGAGACACACATTAGGACTGTGCCTACCAATCCATGGGAATTCTGCCCATTCCATGGTCCAAAATCGTACAAATTAGGAGAAAGCTCCAAAGTCCCTGAGGCCATCCCAATAGTGTAGGTCTCCCAGAACAAACAAGGACTGTCTGACACCAGCTGATAATCGACCTCCACTCATACCATAGATGGATGTCCCCAGAGAAGAAATTGAACCAGACAGGACACTAGGCTATAATAGGATCCTTTGATTTGGGTTACAGGCATGTGTCCTCAAAAGCCTGATTCCATTACGAGCATAGGGGTTTTCCTGAGGCACCCATCAGAACTCATCTCGTCTCCCAAGGAACCTGTGCATGGGAGCCATGTCCAAAGCTTAGGAGAGTACTTCAGGGTCCCGGTGCCACCGCCCCATTCCAAGGCCCTCATGGACACAAAAACACATTAGGACCCATCCTCGGGAAAGTCCATTTCAACTCAGCCACCTCGGTTGCTCCGGCAGAGCCATCAGATCTAAACTGTCCTGTTGCTAGGAGAGAATTGGAATGCGAGGCGGGCTTCCCAGGCATCCATCCACGAACGGTGCTCTGGAGTCATCCATATGGGATGTCCTGGAGCTGTCCAACAGGTCTCAATTGTCCCGCAGAAGGAATCCTTGAAGGGGGCATCCCACAACTCCCAACGTGGGAAAACCTCAATGGCCCCGAGATTCTGCTCCCTTCATGAAGCGGCCATCATGCACAGAAACTCCAACCTGAGCCAACGTCTGATCCTCGCCCTGACTTCAGATGCATGAGATATTGGTACAGATCTGCAGGGGGTACCTCCTGTGCCCTCACCCTGAAACACAAGTCTAGCTTGTCTTCTCAGACTTCCGTCCTCACACTCCTGGCCCCGATGCCCTCAAGTTTGGCAATTCCCAACCCACAATGCAGCACTCTGCCTGCCCTCTAGAAAAAAAATTGTTGCCTCATGAGCTGCCCAGGCAGCTTACATGAGGATAAACCTACACAGCACTCGACGTTACCCAAATTATATAGTCTAACCTGGGCACTAATGCACTGTCGAACACAGCCTGAGCCCGGACCTCCTGACCAATACCCAGAATGCTGACCGCACACTGAGCACATAAAACCCGCCATGGCCTTATGTCATAATCTCTTCCCTACCTCCGTTTTCAGGCTTCAGAACCGAGACCTTATCTCCAATCACTGCCCAGGGGTGAGTCTGATGCAGAAATCAGAACTCCTCCTTACCCATGGCAAGAACCCTTGTGGTTGGCACGTTGTCCAACGTTCAGTGTAGGAGAAACCAGCATTCACCCTGAGGCCCCGCCCATTCTTGCGTGCGACGAGGGCATACATACGCATTGTGACCCTCAGCATGAGTCCTGTCCTCTAGTAAGTCCTCTCAGTGGCTGGACCATTAGATGTCATAATGGGCTTGACATGTCCCTAGGCCCCAATTTTTAACCAGATTTCTGATTGTCCAGTCGCCCCTCCCCAGGCCTTTACTCTGGAATCCCTCATTTGGTGGGACACCTGAGGTTAAAAAAGAAAACAACAACAACAACAACAACAACAACAACAACAACAACAACAAAAACGGACTTCTTGCAGCCCACAGAATGACCCCAAACTCTTTGGACGGGGCCAAACCACCAGAGAGTAAGACTCGTCCATTTCCCATGAAGTCACCCAGAAATTCCACGACCATGAGTGACACGATATCCAGAGACAAAAACTTGAGCAGGAGCCTCACAATAGCCCTTTTTTCAAATCCCGTAGAGTTCTCCTCATGATCTGTAGGTCAGTCCTGCAATACCTATGACCGAAACATAAGCCGAGTTTGTGTTTTCAGACAACTGTCCAAACAGCCCTGGGCTACACAACCTACAGGCTCAGGCCCCTGGAGCCAAACCTGAGGACTGTACTTGCCCTCTCCAAGGGAATTGTGTGTGCCCATTCCAATGGCCACAACCCTTCGAATAGGATAAACCTCCAAAGTCCCTGATCCATCTCAATAGTGGTGGCTTCCCAGGAAAAACAGGGGCAATCTGAGCCCAAATGAGCACCTACCTGCACTCAGACCCATAGACAGATGTCTCCAGAGGTAAAAAGGAAAGAACAGGCCCCTAGGCACTAATCAGATCCATTGTTTGGTTTCCAGGCATCTCTCCTCAGAGGCCTGGATATCAAAACAGCATATATCTGTTTCTTGACTCACCCATCAGAAAACATCTCATCTACACATGGGAAACTTGCACGTTGGAGCTGTGTCAAAGCCTCTGTTTAGGAGAACCCTTTAGGGCCCCAGTGCCACCGCTTCATTCCAAGGTCTCCATAGACACAAAAGCACATTAGGACCCATCCCCAGGGGTGTCGATTTCAACTCAGCGTCCTCGGTTGCTCCCCACAGATCCAGGAGATCTAACCTGTCTTGTTGCTAGGAGACAATTGGAATGCGAAGTGGGCTACCCAGCCATCCATCCTTAGAACCCTGCTCAGAATCTTTGGTCTGGAGCCAAACAACAGGTCTCAATTGTCCTGCAGAAGACTCTCTGCAGTTTGGAGCTTCTCACAACTCCCAACGTTGGAAAACCCCCATGGCCTCGTGATGCCCTCCCATTCATGAAGGGGCCATCAGGGACAGAAACTCCAACCCTAGCGATCATCTGATCCTCGCCCTGACTTCAGATGCACGAGATCTCGATTCAGGTCTGTAGATTGTGCCTGCCATGGCCTCACCCAGAAACCTAAGCCTAGCTTGTGTTCTCAGACTTTTGTCGTCAGACTACTGGCCCACAAGCCCTCCAGTTTGGCAATCCAGAACTACAATGCAGCACTCTGCCTGCCCTCCAGAAGAAAAACATTGTCCTCTGGGTCTACCCAGTAACCCCAAATGAGGATCAACCTGCACCGACATTGGCTGTACCCCAAATACATAGGCTGACCAGGGCACTAATGCCCTTTCTGACACAGCCTAAGCCTGGACGCCCTCAGACAGCTGGCCGCACACTGAGCACATCGAGTCGCAGTGGCCTTAGGTCGTCATCTCTTCCCAACCTCGTTTTTCAGGTTTCAGAACCTAGACCTTATCTCCAATCACTGCGCAGGGTTGAAGGTGATGCAGAAATCAGAACTCCTTCCCCATGGCAAGAAACCTTGTGGTTGGCATGTTGTCCAACGTTCAGTGTAGTTGAAACCAGTGTGGCCCATGAGGCCCAGCCCATGCTCGCGGGCCACATTGGTCACAAACACACATTGTGACCCTCAGGCTGAGCCCAGTCCTCAAGTAAGGCCACTCAGTGGCTGGATGAAGAGATAGCATATTGGGCTTGCCATGCACCTAGGCCCCAATTTTTAACCATAGTTCGGGTTGTCCCTTCAGTATTCCCCACGGCTTTGCTTAGGAATTCCTCTTTTGGTGGGATACCTGAGGTAACAACCCTGAAAGGAGACCTCCCATCCCACAGATTGACGAAAAGCAATTGGGAATCGGGCCAAATCCTCAGAGAGGAAGATTCGGCCATGGCCCATTAGGCCTCTCCGCCATTCCATGGCCATCGCTGATACAAAATCCAGAGACAAAAGCCTGAGCAAGCGCCTCAGACTCGCACTTTCTTCATATCCTGAAGAGTTCTTCTCATGGTTTGTAGATCGGGCCTGCCATACCTGCGTCCCCAAACCTAAGCTGAATTTGTGTTCTCAGACTTCTGTCCTCAAAGTCTTCGGCCACACACACTCCAGTCTGGGCCCCTGCAGCCACACATTAGGACAGTGCCTACCAATCAATGGGAATTCTGCCCATTCCATGGTCCAAAATCGTACAACTTAGGAGAAACCTCCAAATTCCCTGAGGCCATCCCAATAGTGTAGGTCGCCGGGAACAAACAAGGGCTGTCTGACACCAGCTGATAATCGACCTCCACTCATACCATAGATGGATGTCCCCAGAGAAGAAGATTGAACCAGACAGGACCCTAGGCCATAATAGGATCCATTGCTTTGGGTTACAGGCATGTGTCCTCAAAAGCCTGATTCCATTACGAGCATAGGGGTTTTCCTGAGGCACCCATCAGAACTCATCTCGTCTCCACAAGGAAACCTGTGCATGGGAGCCATGTCCAAAGCTTAGGAGAGTACTTCAGGGTCCCGGAGCCACCGCCCCATTCCAAGGCCCTCATGGACACAAAAACACATTAGGACCCATCCTCAGGAAAGTCCATTTCAACTCAGCCACCCCGGTTGCTCCAGCAGAGCCATCAGGTCTAAACTCCCTTGTTGCTAGGAGACAAATGGAATGCGAGGCGGGCTTCCCAGGCATCCATCCACGAACGGTGCTCTGGAGTCATTCCATATGGGATGTCGTGAAGCTGTCCAACAGGTCTCAAATGTCGCGAAGAAGGAATCCTTGAAGGGGGCATCCCACAACACCCAACGTGGGAAAACCTCAATGGCCCCGAGATTCCTATCCCTTCATGAAGCCGACGTCAGGCACAGATACTCCAACCAGAGCCAACGGCTGATCCTCGCCCTGACTTCAGATGCATGAGATATTGGTTCAGATCTGCAGGGGGTACCTGCCGTGCCCTCGCCCTGAAACCCAAGTCTAGCTTCTCTTCTCAGACTTCCGTCCTCATACTCCTGGCCCCGAAGCCCTCAATTTTGGCAATTCCGGACACACAATGCAGCACTCTGCCTGCCCTCTAGAAAAAAAATTATTGCCTCATGAGCTGCCCAAGCACCTTAAATGAGGAAAAACCTACACTGCATTCGACTTTACCCAAATTATATAGTCTAACCTGGGCACTAATGCACTGTCGAACACAACCTGAGCCCGGACCTCCTGACCAACACCCAGAAAGATGACCGCACACTGAGCACATAAAACCCGCCATGGCCTTAGGTCATCATCTCTTCCCTACCTCAGTTTTCAGGCTTCAGAACCGAGACCTTATCTCCAATCACTGCCCAGGGGTGAGTGTGATGCAGAAATCAGAACTCCTCCTTACCCATGGCAAGAACCCTTGTGGTTGGTACGTTGTCCAACGTTCAGTGTAGGAGAAACCAGCATTCACCCTGAGGCCCCGCCCATTCTTGCGTGCGACGAGGGCATACATACGCATTGTGACCCTCAGCATGAGTCCTGTCCTCTAGTAAGTCCTCTCAGTGGCTGGACCATTAGATGTCATAATGGGCTTGACATGTCCCTAGGCCCCAATTTTTATCAGATTTTTGATTGTCCTGTCGCCCCTCGCCAGGGCTCTACTCTGGAATCCCTCATTTGGTGGGACACCTGAGGTAATAAAGAAAACAACAACAACAACAACAACAAAAAACGGACTTCTTCCAGCCCACAGATTGACCCCAAACTCTTTGGACGGTGCCAAACCACCAGAGAGTAAGACTCGTCCATTTCCCATGAAGTCACCCAGAAATTCCACGACCATGAGTGACACGATATCCAGAGACAAAAACTTGAGCAAGAGCCTCACACTCGCCCTTTTTTCAAATCCCGTAGAGTTCTCCTCATGGTCTGTAGGTCAGTCCTGCCATACCTATGACCCGAAACATAAGCCGAGTTTGTGTTTTCAGACAACTGTCCAAACAGCCCTGGCCTACACAACCTACAGGCTCAGGCCCCTGGAACCAAACCTGAGGACTGTACTTGCCCTCTCCAAGGGAATTGTGTGTGCCCATTCCAATGACCACAACCCTTCTAATAGGATAAACCTCCAAAGTCCCTGATCCATCTCAATAGTGGTGGCTTCCCAGGAAAAACAGGGGCAATCTGAGCCCAACTGAGCACCTACCTGCACTCAGACCCATAGACCGATGTCTCCAGTGGTAAAAAGGAAAGAACAGGCCCCTAGTCACTAATCAGATCCATTGCTTTGGTTTCCAGGCATCTCTCCTCAGAGGCCTGGATATCAAAACAGCATATAGCTGTTTCTTGACGCACCCATCAGAAAACATCTCATCTACACATGGGAAAATTGCATGTTGGAGCTGTGTCAAAGCCTCTGTTTAGGAGAACCCTTTAGGTCCCCAGTGCCACCGCTTCATTCCAAGGTCTCCATAGACACAAAAGCACATTAGGACCCATCCCCAGGGGTGTCCATTTCAACTCAGGGTCCTGGGTTGCTCCCCACAGATCCAGGAGATCTAACCTGTCTTGTTTCTAGGAGAAAATTGGAATGCGAGGTGGGCTACCCAGCCATCCATCCTTAGAACCCTGCTCTGAATCATTGGCCTGGACCCAAGCAACAGGTCTCAATTGTCCTGCAGAAGACTCTCTGCAGTTTGGAGCTTCTCACAACTCCCACCGTGGGAAAACCCCCATGGCCTCGTGATGCCACCCCATTCATGAAGGGGCCATCAGGGTCAGAAACTCCAACCAGAGCGATCGTCTGATCCTCGCCCTGACTTCAGATGCACGAGATCTCGATTCAGGTCTGTAGATTGTGCCTGCCATGGCCTCAACCAGAAACCTAAGCCTAGCATGTGTTCTCAGACTTTGGTCGTCACACTACTGGCCCACAAGCCCTCCAGTTTGGCAATCCAGATCTACAATGCAGCACCCTGCCCGCCCTCCATAAGAAAAACATTGTCCTCTGGGGCTACCCAGTAACCCCAAATGAGGATCAACCTGCACCGACATTGGCTGTACCCCAAATACATAGGCTGACCAGGGCACTAATGCCCTTTCTGACACAGCCTGAGCTTGGACCCCCTGGCCCCTCCCAGACAGCTGGCCGCACACTGAGCACATCGAGCCGCCGTGGCCTTAGGTCGTCATCTTTTCCCAACCTCGGTTTTCTGGTTTCAGAACCTAGACCTTATCTCCAATCACTGCCCAGGGTTGAAGGTGATGCAGAAATCAGAACTCCTTCCCCATGGCAAAAAACCTTGTGGTTGGCATGTTGTCCAACGTTCAGTGTAGTTGAAACCAGTGTGGCCCATGAGGCCCCGCCCATGCTCGCCGGCCACATTGGTCACAAACGCACATTGTGACCCTCAGGCTGAGCCCAGTCCTCAAGTAAGGCCACTCAGTGGCTGGATGAAGAGATAGCATATTTGGATTGCCATGCCCTTAGGCCCCAATTTTTAACCATAGTTGGGTTGTCCCTTCAGTCTTCCCCACGGCTTTGCTTTGGAATCCTTCTTTGGTGGGACACCTGAGTTTACAAAACTGAAATGAGTCCTCCCATCCCACAGATTGACGAAAAGCAATTGGGAATCGGGCCAAATCCTCAGAGAGGAAGATTGGTCCATTGCCCATGAGGCCTCCCCGACATTCCACGGCCATCGCTGATACAAAATCCAGAGACAAAAGCCTGAGCAAGCGCCTCCGACTCGCACTTTCTTCATATCCTGAAGAGTTCTTCTCATGGTTTGTAGATCGGGCCTGCCATAACTACGTCCCCAAACCTAAGCTGAGTTTGTGTTTTCAGACTTCTGTCTTCAAAGTCTTGGGCCACACACCCTCCAGGCTGGCACCCGGAGACATATATTAGGACTGTGCCTACCAATCCATGGGAAATCTGCCCATTCCATGGTCCAAAATCATACAAATTAGGAGAAACCTCCAAAGTCCCTGAGGCCATCCCAATAGTGTAGGTCGCTCGGAACAAACAAGGGCTGTCTGACACCAGCTGATAATCGACCTCCACTCATACCATAGATGGATGTCCCCAGAGAAGAAGATTGAACCAGACAGGACCCTAGGCCATAATAGGATCCATTGCTTTGGGTTACAGGCATGTGTCCTCAAAAGCCTGATTCCAATACGAGCATAGGGGTTTTCCTGAGGCACCCATCAGAACTCATCTCGTCTCCACAAGGTAACCTGTGCATGGGAGCCATGTCCAAAACTTAGGAGAGTACTTCAGGGTCCCGGTGCCACTGCCCCATTCCAAGGCCCTCATGGACACAAAAACACATTAGGACCCATCCTCAGGAAAGTCCATTTCAAGTCAGCCACCCCGGTTGCTCCGGCAGAGCCATCAGATCTGAATTGTCTTGTTGCTAGGAGACAATTGGAATGCGAGGCGGGCTTCCCAGGCATCCATCCGCGAACGGTGCTCTGGAGTCATCCATATGGGATGTCCTGGAGCTGTCCAACAGGTCTCAATTGTCCCGCAGAAGGAATCCTTGAAGGGGGCATCCCACAACTCCCAACGTGGGAAAACCTCAATGGCCCCGAGATTCCGCTCCCTTCATGAAGCCGCCGTCATGCACAGAAACTCCAACCTGAGCCAACGTCTGATCCTCGCCCTGACTTCAGATGCATGAGATATTAGTTCAGATCTGCAGGGGGTACCTACCATGCCCTCAACCTGAAACCCAAGTCTAGCTTGTCTTCTCAGACTTCCGTCCTCACACTCCTGGCCCCGAAGCCCTCAAGGTTGGCAATTCCGGACCCACAATGCAGCACTCTGCCTGCCCTCTAGAAAAAAAATTATTGCCTCATGAGCTGCCCAGGCACCTTATATGAGGATAAACCTACACAGCACTCGACGTTACCCAATTATATAGTCTAACCTGGGCACTAATGCACTGTCGAACACAACCTGAGCCCGGACCTCCTGACCAACACCCAGAAAGCTGACCGCACACTGAGCACATAAAACCCGCCATGGCCTTAGGTCATCATCTCTTCCCTACCTCCGTTTTCAGGCTTCAGAACCGAGACCTTATCTCCAATCACTGCCCGGGGTGAGTGTGATGCAGAAATCAGAACTCCTCCTTACCCATGGCAAGAACCCTTGTGGTGGAACGTTGTCCAACGTTCAGTGTAGGAGAAACCAGCATTCACCCTGAGGCCCCGCCCATTCCTGCGTGCGACGAGGGCATACATAGGCATTGTGACCCTCAGCATGAGTCCTGTCCTCTAGTAAGTCCTTTCAGTGGCTGGACCATTAGATGTCATAATGGGCTTGACATGTCGCTAGGCCCCAATTTTTAACCAGATTTCTGATTGTCCAGTCGCCCCTCCCCAGGGCTCTACTCTGGAATCCCTCATTTGGTGGGACACCTGAGGTTAAAAAAGAAAACAACAACAACAACAACAACAACAACAACAAAAAACGAAATTCTTGCAGCCCACAGATTGACCCCAAACTCTTTGGACGGGGCCAAACAACCAGAGAGTAAGACTCGTCCATTTCCCATGAAGTCACCCAGAAATTCCACGACCATGAGTGACATGATATCCAGAGACAAAAACTTGAGCAAGAGCCTCACACTCGCCCTTTTTTCTAATCCCGAAGAGTTCTCCTCATGGTCTGTAGGTCAGTCCTGCCATACCTATGACCCGAAACATAAGCCGAGTTTGTGTTTTCAGACAACTGTCCAAACAGCCCTGGCCTACAAAACCTACAGGCTCAGGCTCCTGGAGCCAAACCTCAGGACTATACTTGCCCTCTCCAGGGAATTGTGTGTGCCCATTCCAATGGCCACAACCCTTCTAATAGGATAAACCTCCAAAGTCCCTAATCCATCTCAATAGTGGTGGCTTCCCAGGAAAAACAGGGGCAATCTGAGCCCAACTGAGCACCTACCTGCACTCAGACCCATAGACAGATGTCTCCAGAGGTAAAAAGGAAAGAACAGGCCCCTAGGCACAAATCAGATCCATTGCTTTGGTTTCCAGGCATCTCTCCTCAGAGGCCTGGATATCAAAACAGCATATAGCTGTTTCTTGACGCACCCATCAGAAAACATCTCATCTACACATGGGAAACTTGCACGTTGGAGCTGTGTCGAAGCCTCTGTTTAGGAGAACCCTTTAGGGCCCCAGTGCCACCGCTTCATTCCAAGGTCTCCATAGACACAAAAGCACATTAGGACCCATCCCCAGGGGTGTCCATTTCAACTCAGCGTCCTCGGTTGCTCCACACAGATCCAGGAGATCTAACCTGTCTTGTTGCTAGGAGACAATTGGAATGCGAGGTGGGCTACCCAGCCATCCATCCTTAGAACCCTGCTCAGAATCATTGGCCTGGACCCAAGCAATAGGTCTCAATTGTCCTGCAGAAGACTCTCTGCAGTTTGGAGCTTCTCACAACTCCCACCGTGGGAAAACCCCCATGGCCTCGTGATGCCCCCCCATTCATGAAGGGGCCATCAGGGACAGAAACTCCAACCTGAGCGATCGTCTGATCCTCGCCCTGAATTCAGATGCACGAGACCTCGATTCAGGTCTGTAGATTGTGCCTGCCATGGCCTCACCCAGAAACCTAAGCCTAGCTTGTGTTCTCAGACTTTGGTCGTGAGACTACTGGCCCACAAGCCCTCCAGTTTGGCAATCCAGATCTACAATGCAGCATCCTGCCCGCCCTCCATAAGAAAAACATTGTCCTCTGGGGCTACCCAGTAACCCCAAATGAGGATCAACCTGCACCGACATTGGCTGTACCCCAAAAACATAGGCTGACCAGGGCACTAATGCGCTTTCTGACACAGCCTGAGCCTGGACCCCCTGGCCCCTCCCAGACAGCTGGCCGCACACTGAGCACATTAGCCGCCGTGGCCTTAGGTCGTCATCTTTTCCCAACCTCGGTTTTCAGGTTTCAGAACCTAGACCTTATCTCCAATCACTGCCCAGGGTTGAAGGTGATGCAGAAATCAGAACTCCTTCCCCATGGCAAAAAACCTTGTGGTTGGCATGTTGTCCAACGTTCAGTGTAGTTGAAACCAGTGTGGCCCATGAGGCCCCGCCCATGCTCGCCGGCCACATTGGTCACAAACGCACATTGTGACCCTCAGGCTGAGCCCAGTCCTCAAGTAAGGCCACTCAGTGGCTGGATGAAGAGATAGCATATTTGGCTTGCCATGCCCCTAGGCCCCAATTTTTAACCATAGTTCGGGTTGTCCCTTCAGTCTTCCCCACGGCTTTGCTTTGGAATTCCTTCTTTGGTGGGACACCTGAGGTAACAAAACTGAAATGAGTCCTCCCATCCCACAGATTGACGAAAAGCAATTGGGAATCGGGCCAAATCCTCAGAGAGGAAGATTGGTCCATGGCCCATGAGGCCTCCCCGACATTCCATGGCCATCGCTGATACAAAATCCAGAGACAAAAGCCTGAGCAAGCGCCTCAGACTCGCACTTTCTTCATATCCTGAAGAGTTCTTCTCATGGTTTGTAGATCGGGCCTGCCATAACTACGTCCACAAACCTAAGCTGAGTTTGTGTTTTCAGACTTCTGTCCTCAAAGTCTTGGGCCACACACCCTCCAGGCTGGGCCCCTGGAGACATATATTAGGACTGTGCCTACCAATCCATGGGAATTCTGCACATTCCATGGTCCAAAATCATACAAATTAGGAGAAACCTCCAAAGTCCCTGAGGCCATCCCAATAGTGTAGGTCGCTCGGAACAAACAAGGGCTGTCTGACACCAGCTGATAATCGACCTCCACTCATACCATAGATGGATGTCCCCAGAGAAGAAGATTGAACCAGACAGGACCCTAGGCCATAATAGGATCCATTGCTTTGGGTTACAGGCATGTGTCCTCAAAAGCCTGATTCCAATACGAGCATAGGGTTTTTCCTGAGGCACCCATCAGAACTCATCTCGTCTCCACAAGGAAACCTGTGCATGGGAGCCATGTCCAAAGCTTAGGAGAGTACTTCAGGGTCCCGGTGCCACTGCACCATTCCAAGGCCCTCATGGACACAAAAACACATTAGGACCCATCCTCAGGAAAGTCCATTTCAAGTCAGCCACCCCGGTTGCTCCGGCAGAGCCATCAGATCTCAACTGTCTTGTTGCTAGGAGACAATTGGAATGCGAGGCGGGCTTCCCAGGCATCCATCCGCGAACGGTGCTCTGGAGTCATCCATATGGGATGTCCTGGAGCTGTCCAACAGGTCTCAATTGTCCCGCAGAAGGAATCCTTGAAGGGGGCATCCCACAACTCCCAACGTGGGAAAACCTCAATGGCCCCGAGATTCCGCTCCCTTCATGAAGCGGCCGTCATGCACAGAAACTCCAACCTGAGCCAACGTCTGATCCTCGCCCTGACTTCAGATGCATGAGATATTGGTTCAGATCTGCAGGGGGTACCTACCATGCCCTCAACCTGAAACCCAAGTCTAGCTTGTCTTCTCAGACTTCCGTCCTCACACTCCTGGCCCCGAAGCCCTCAAGGTTGGCAATTCCGGACCCACAATGCAGCACTCTGCCTGCCCTCTAGAAAAAAAATTATTGCCTCATGAGCTGCCCAGGCACCTTATATGAGGATAAACCTACACAGCACTAGACGTTACCCAAATTATATAGTCTAACCTGGGCACTAATGCCCTGTCGAACACAACCTGAGCCCGGACCTCCTGACCAACACCCAGAAAGATGACCGCACACTGAGCACATAAAACACGCCATGGCCTTAGGTCATCATCTCTTCCCTACCTCCGTTTTCAGGCTTCAGAACCGAGACCTTATCTCCAATCACTGCCCAGGGGTGAGTGTGATGCAGAAATCAGAACTCCTCCTTACCCATGGCAAGAACCCTTGTGGTTGGCACGTTGTCCAACGTTCAGTGTAGGAGAAACCAGCATTCACCCTGAGGCCCCGCCCATTCTTGCGTGCGACGAGGGCATACATACGCATTGTGACCCTCAGCATGAGTCCTGTCCTCTAGTAAGTCCTCTCAGTGGCTGGACCATTAGATGTCATAATGGGCTTGACATGTCCCTAGGCCCCAATTTTTAACCAGATTTCTGATTGTCCAGTCGCCCCTCCCCAGGGCTCTACTCTGGAATCCCTCATTTGGTGGGACACCTGAGGTTAAAAAAGAAAACAACAACAACAAAAAAAAAAAAAACGGACTTCTTCAAGCCCACAGATTGACCCCAAACTCTTTGGACGGGGCCAAACCACCAGAGAGTAAGACTCGTCCATTTCCCATGAAGTCACCCAGAAATTCCACGATCATGAGTGACACGATATCCAGAGACAAAAACTTGAGCAGGAGCCTCACACTCGCCCTTTTTTCAAATCCCGAAGAGTTCTCCTCATGGTCTGTAGGTCAGTCCTGCCATACCTATGACTCGAAACATAAGCCGAGTTTGTGATTTCAGACAACTGTCCAAACAGCCCTGGCCTACACAACCTACAGGCTCAGGCCCCTGGAGCCAAACCTGAGGACTATACTTGCCCTCTCCAAGGGAATTGTGTGTGCCCATTCCAATGGCCACAACCCTTCTAATAGGATAAACCTCCAAAGTCCCCAATCCATCTCAATAGTGGTGGCTTCCCATGAAAAACAGGGGCAATCTGAGCCCAACTGAGCACCTACCTGCACTCAGACCCATAGACAGATATCTCCAGAGGTAAAAAGGAAAGAACAGGCCCCTAGGCACTAATCAGATCCATTGCTTTGGTTTCCAGGCATCTCTCCTCAGAGGCCTGGATATCAAAACAGCATATAGCTGTTTCTTGACTCACCCATCAGAAAACATCTCATCTACACATGGGAAACTTGCACGTTGGAGCTGTGTCAAAGCCTCTGTTTAGGAGAACCCTTTAGGGCCCCAGTGCCACCGCTTCATTCCAAGGTCTCCATAGACACAAAAGCACATAAGGACCCATCCCCAGGGGTGTCCATTTCAACTCAGCGTCCTCGGTTGCTCCCCACAGATCCAAAAGATCTAACCTGTCTTGTTGCTAGGAGACAATTGGAATGCGAGGTGGGCTACCCAGCCATCCATCCTTAGAACCCTGCTCAGAATCATTGGCCTGGACCCAAGCAACAGGTCTCCATTGTCCTGCAGAAGACTCTCTGCAGTTTGGAGCTTCTCACAACTCCCATCGTGGGAAAACCCCCATGGCCTCGTGATGCCCTCCCATTCATGAAGGGGCCATCAGGGACAGAAACTCCAACCTGAGCGATCGTCAGATCCTCGCCCTGACTTCAGATGCACGAGATCTCGATTCAGGTCTGTAGATTGTGCCTGCCATGGCCTCACCCAGAAACCTAAGCCTAGCTTGTGTTCTCAGACTTTGGTCGTCAGACTACTGGCCCACAAGCCCTCCAGTTTGGCAATCCAGATTACAATGCAGCACCCTGCCCGCCCTCCATAAGAAAAACATTGTCCTCTGGGGCTACCCAGTAACCCCAAATGAGGATCAACCTGCACCGACATTGGCTGTACCCCAAATACATAGGCTGACCAGGTCACTAATGCGCTTTCTGACACAGCCTAAGCCTGGACCCACTGGCCCCTCCCAGACAGCTGGCCGCACACTGAGCACATCGAGCCGCCGTGGCCTTAGGTCGTCATCTTTTCCCAACCTCGGTTTTCATGTTTCAGAACCTAGACCTTATCTCCAATCACTGCCCAGGGTTGAAGGTGATGCAGAAATCAGAACTCCTTCCCCATGGCAAAAAACCTTGTGGTTGGCATGTTGTCCAACGTTCAGTGTAGTTGAAACCAATGCGAGGCGGGCTTCCCAGGCATCCATCCGCGAACGGTGCTCTGGAGACATTCCATATGAGATGTCCTGGAGCTGTCCAACAAATCTCAATTGTCCCGCAGAAGGAATCCTTGAAGGGGGCATCCCACAACTCCCAACGTGGGAAAACCTCAATGGCCTCGAGATTCCGCTCCCTTCATGAAGCGGCCGTCATGCACAGAAACTCCAACCTGAGCCAAAGTCTGATCCTCGCCCTGACTTCAGATGCATGAGATATTGGTTCAGATCTGCAGCGAGTACCTGCCGTGCCCTAGGCCTGAAGCCAAAGTCTAGCTCGTCTTCTCAGATTCCGTCCTCACACTCCTGGCTCCTTAGCCCTCAAGTTTGACTATTCCGGACCCACAATGCAGCACTCTGCCTGCCTTCTAGAAAAAAAATTATTGCCTCATGAGCTGCCCAGGCACCTTAAATGAGGATAAACCTACACAGCACTCGACGTTACCCAAATTATATAGTCTAACCTGGGCACTAATGCACTGTCGAACACAACCTGAGCCCGGACCTCCTGACCAACACCCAGAAAGCTGACCGCACCCTGAGCACATAAAATCCGCCATGGCCTTAGATCGTAATCTATCCCCAACTGCGATTTTTCAGGCTTCAGAACCGAGACCTTATCTCCAACCACTGCCCAGGGATGAAAATGATGCAGAAATCAAAACACCTTCCCCATGGCAAGAGACCTTGTGATTGGCATGTTGTCCAAGGTCCAGTGTAGTTGAAACCAGTTTGGCCCATGAGTCACCGCCCATGCTCGCGTGCCACGTTGGTCACAAACACACACTGTGACCCTCAGCCTGAGCCCAGGCCTCAAGTAAGGCCTCTCAGTGGCTGGATGAAGAGACAGCTTATTGTGCCTGCCATGCCCCTAGGCCCCAATTTTTAACCATAGTTTGGGTTATCCCTTCACTCTTCCCCAGGGCTCTGCTTTGGAATTCCTCTTTTGTTCAGACACCTGAGGTAAAAAACCTGAGGGGAGACCTCCCATCACACAGATTGACGAAAAACAATTGGGATAGGGCCAAATCCACAGAGAGGAAGATTCGTCCATGGCCCATGAGTTCTCCCCACATTACACGGCCATCGTTGATATAAAATCCAAATGCAAAAGCCTGAGCAAGTTCCTCAGAATCGCTCTTTCTTCATATCCTGAAGATTTCTTCTCATTATTTGTAGATTGGGCCTGATATACCTACATCCCCAAACCTAAGCTGAGTTTGTGCTTTCAGACTTCTGTCCTCAAAGTCCTGGGCCACATACCCTCAGGCTGGGGCCCCTGAAGCCTCACATTAGGACTGTGCCTACCCAATCCATGGGAATTCTGCCCATTCCATTGTCCAAAATCGTACAAATTAGGAGAACTCTCCAAAGTCCCCGAGTCCATCCCAATAGTGTAGTTCTCCAGGGACAAACAAGGGAGGTAAGACACCAGGTGAGCATCTACCTCCACTCATTCCATAGATGAATATCCCCAGAGAAGAAGAATGAAGAAGACAGGACCCTAGGCCATAATCGAATACATTGCTTTGGTTTACAAACATGTCTCTTCAAAAGTCTGGATTCCAATACCAGCATAATGGGTTTCCTGAGGCACTCATCAGAACAAATCTCCTCTCCACAAGGAAACTTGTGCATGGGAGCTATGTCAAAAGCTTAGGAGAATACTTCAGGGTCCCAGTGCCACCGCCCCATTTCAAGGCCCTCATGGACACAAACACACATTAGGGCCCATCCTCAGGAAAGTCCATTTCAACTCAGCCACCCCAGTTGCTCCCGCAGAGGGATCCGATCTCAACTGTATTGTGGCTAGTAGACAATTGGATTGCGAGGCGGGCTTCCTTGGCATCCATTCTCCAAGGGTGCTCTGGTCATTCCATATGGGATGTCCTGGAGCTGCCCAACAGGTCTCAATTGTCACACAGAAGGAATCATTGAAGGGGGCATACAGCCACTCCCACGTCGAAAAACCTCCATGGCCTTGAGATTCCGCTCCGTTCATGAAGGGGCAGTCATGCACAGAAACTCCAACCTGAGCCAACGTCTGATCTCGCCGTGACTTCAGATGCTTGAGAATATGGTTGCGACTGCAGGGGGTACCAGCCGTTCCCTCGGCCTGAAACTGAAGTCTAGCTTGTGTTCTCTGACTTCTGTCCTCACACTCCTGGCCCAGAAGCCAAAAAGTTTGGCAATTCCGGACCCTCAATGCAGCACTCTGCCAGCCCTCTAGAAAAAATATCTTGCCTAATTAGGAGCCCAGGAACCTCAAATGAGGATAAACCTACACGGCACTCGACTGTACCCAAATTATATAGTCTAACCTGGGTACTAATGCACTGTCTGACACAACCTGAGCCAGAACCTCCTGACCAAATCCCAGTCAGCTGACCGCACACTGAGCATATCAGACGCGCCATCGCCTTAGGTCGTCATCTCTTGCCAACTGCGATTTTTCAGGCTTCAGAACCTATACCTTATGTCCAATCACTGCTCACGATTGAAAATGATGCAGAAATCAGAACACCTTCCCCATGGCAAGAGACCTTGTGATTGCCATGTTGTCCAAGGTCCAGTGTAGTGGAAACCAGTTTGGCCCATGAGGCCCCGCCCATGCTCGCGGGCCACATTTGTCACAAACACACATTTGACCCTCAGCCTGAGCCCAGTCCTCAAGTAAGGCCGCTCAGTGGCTGGATGAAGAGACAGCTCATTGGGCCTGCCATGCCCCTAGGCCCCAATTTTTAACCATAGTTTGGGTTGTCCCTTCACTCTTCCCCAGGGCTCTGCTTTGGAATTCTTCTTTTGTTCGGACACCTGAGGTAATGAACATGAAAGGAGACCTCCCATCCCACAGATTGACGAAAAATAATTGGGACCGGGTGAAATCCACAGAGAGGAAGTTTCGTCCATGGCCCATGAGGCCTCCCCACATTCCATGGCCATCATTGATATAAAACCCAGAGACAAAAGCCTGAGCAAGTGCCTCAGACTCGCTCTTTCGTCATATCCTGAAGAGTTCTTCTCATGGTTTGTAGATTGGGCCTGCCATACCTACGTCCCCAAACATAAGGTGAGTTTGTGTTTTCAGACTTCTGTCCTCAAAGTCCTGGGCCACACAGCCTCCAGGCTGGGGCCCCTGGAGCCACACATTCGGACTGTGCCTACCCAATCCATGGGTATTCTGCCCATTCCATTGTCCAAAATCTTACAAATTGGGAGAACTCTCCAAAGTCCCCGAGGCAATCCCAATAGTGTAGGTCTCCAGGGACAAACAAGGGTGGTCTGACACCAGGTGAGCATCTACCTCAACTCATTCCATAGATGAATATCCCCAGAGAAGAAGAATGAACAAGACAGGACCCTAGGCCATAATCGAATACATTGCTTTGGTTTACAGGCATGTCTCTTTAAAAGTCTGGATTCCAATACCAGCATAATGGGTTTCCTGAGGCACCCATCAGAACAAATCTCCTCTCCACAAGGAAACTTGTGCATGGGAGCTATGTCAAAAGCTTAGGAGAATACTTCAGTGTCCCAGTGCCACCGCCCCATTTCAAGGCCCTCATGGACACAAACACACATTAGGGCATATCCTCAGGAAAGTCCATTTCAACTCATCACCCCGGTTGCTCCCGCAGAGGGATCCGATCTCAACTGTATTGTGGCTAGTAGACAATTGGATTGCGAGGCGGGCTTGCCTGGCATCCATCCTCCAACGGTGCTCTGGAGTCATTCCATATGGGATGTCCTGGAGCTGCCCAACTGGTCTCAATTGTCACACAGAAGGAAACATTGAAGGGGGCATCCCACAACTCCCACGTCGGAAAACCTCCATGGCCTTGAGATTCTGCTCCTTTCATGAAGGGGAAGTCATGCAGAGAAACTCCAACCTGAGCCAACGTCTGATCCTCGCCGTGACTTCAGATGCTTGAGATTTTGATTGCGACTGCAGGGAGTACAAGCCGTGCCCTCGGCCTGAAACTCAAGTCTAGTTTGTGTTCTCAGACTTCTGTCCTCACACTTCTGGCCCAGAAGCCCAAAAGTTTGGCAATTCCGGACCCACAATGCAGCACTCTGCCTGCCCTCTAGAAAAAATATCTTGCCTAATGAGGTGCCCAGGCACCGCAAATGAGGATAAACCTATACGGCACTCGACTGTACCCAAATTATATAGTCTAACCTGGGCACTAATACACTGTCTGACACAACTTGAGTCAGAACCTCCTGACCAACACCCAGGCAGCTGACCGCACACTGAGCATATCAGACGCGCCATCGCCTTAGGTCGTCATCTCTTCACAACTGCGGTTTTTCAGGCTTCAGAACCTATACCTTATGTCCAATCACTGCTCACGATTGAAAATGATGCAGAAATCAGAACACCTTCCCCATGGCAAGAGACCTTGTGATTGCCATGTTGTCCAAGGTCCAGTGTAGTGGAAACCAGTTTGGCCCATGAGGCCCCGCCCATGCTCGCGGGCCACATTTGTCACAAACACACATTTGACCCTCAGCCTGAGCCCAGTCCTCAAGTAAGGCCGCTCAGTGGCTGGATGAAGAGACAGCTCATTGGGCCTGCCATGCCCCTAGGCCCCAATTTTTAACCATAGTTTGGGTTGTCCCTTCACTCTTCCCCAGGGCTCTGCTTTGGAATTCTTCTTTTGTTCGGACACCTGAGGTAATAAACCTGAAGGAGACCTCCCATCCCACAGATTGACGAAAAATAATTGGGACCGGGCCAAATCCACAGAGAGGAAGATTCTTCCATGGCCCATGATGCCTCCCCACATTCCACGGCCAACATTGATATAAAACCCAGAGACAAAAGCCTGAGCAAGTGCCTCAGACTCGCTCTTTCTTCATATCCTGAAGAGTTCTTCTCATGATTTGTAGATTGGGCCTGCCATACCTACGTCCCCAAACATAAGGTGAGTTTGTGTTTTCAGACTTCTGTCCTCAAAGTCCTGGGCCACACACCCTCCAGGCTGGGGCCCCTGGAGCCACACATTCGGACTGTGCCTACCCAATCCATGGGAATTCTGCCCATTCCATTGTCCAAAATCTTACAAATTGGGAGAACTCTCCAAGGTCCCTGAGGCAATCCCAATAGTGTAGGTCTCCAGGGACAAACAAGGGTGGTCTGACACCAGGTGAGCATCTACCTCCACTCATTCCATAGACGGATATCCCCAGAGAAGAAGATTGAACCAGACAGGGTCCTAGGCAATAATCGGATCCATTGCTTTGGTTTACAGGCATGTCTCCTCAAGAGCCTGGATTCCAAGACCAGCATAAGGGTTTTCCTGAGGCACCCATCAGAACAAATCTCCGCTCCACAAGGAAACTTGTGCATGGGAGCTATGTCAAAAGCTTAGGAGAATACTTCAGGGTCCTGGTACCACCGCCCCATTCCAAGGCCCTCATGGACACAAACACACTTAAGGCCCCATCCTCAGGAAAGTCCATTTCAACTCAGCCACCACGGTTGCTCCCGCAGAGCCATCCGATCTCAACTGTATTGTTGCTAGGAGACAATTGGAATGCGAGGCGGGCTTCCCAGGCATCCATCCCCAAAGGTGCTCTGGAGTCATTCCATATTAGATGTCCTGGAGCTGCCCAACAGGTCTCAATTGTCCAACAGATGGAATCCTTGAAGGGGGCATCACACAACTCACAACGTGGGAAAAGCTCCATGGCCTTGAGATTCCACTTCTTTCATGAAGGGGCAGTCATGCACAGAAACTACAACCTGAGCCAACGTCTGATCCTCGCCATGAATCAGATGCTTGTGATATTGTTTCCGATCTGCAGGGGGTACCTACCGTGCCCTCGGTCTGAAGCCCAAGTCTAGCTTGTGTTCTCAGACTTCTGTCCTCACATTCCTGGCCCAGAAATCCTCCATTTTGGCAATTCCGGATTCACAATGCAGCACTCAGCCTGCCCTCTAGAAAAAATATCTTGCCTAATGAGGTGCCCAGGCACCTCAAATGAGGATAAACCTGCAGGGCACTCGACTGTACCCAAATTATATAGTCTCACTTGGGCACTAGTGCACTGTCTGACACATCCTGAGCCAGAACCTCCTGACCAACACCCAGGCAGTTGACCGCACACTGAGCATATCAGACGCGCCATCGCCTTAGATCGTCATCTCTTCCCAACTGCGATTTTTCAGGCTTCGGAACCTAGACCTTATCTCCAACCACTGCCCAGGGTTGAAAATGATGCAGAAATCAAAACACCTTCCCCATGGCAAGAGACCTTGTGATTGGCATGTTGTCCAAGGTCCAGTGTAGTTGAAACCAGTGTGGCCCATGAGGCCCCGCCCATGCTCACGTGCCACGTTGGTCACAAACACACACTGTGACCCTCAGGTTGAGCCCTGCCCTCAAGTAAGGCCTCTCAGTGGCTGGATGTAGAGACAGCTTATTTTGCATGCCATGCCCCTAGGCCCCAATTTTTAACCATAGTTTGGGTTTTCCCTTCACTCTTCCCCAGGGCTCTGCTTTGGAATTCCTCTTTTGTTCAGACACCTGAGGTAATAAACCTGAAAGGAGAATTCCCATCCCACAGATTGACGAAAAACAATTGGGATCGGGCCAAATCCACAGAGAGGAAGATTCGTCCATGACCCATGAGTCCACCCCACATTCCACGGCCATCGTTGATATAAAATCAAAATGCAAAAGCCTGAGCAAGTGCCTCAGAATCGCTCTTTCTTCATATCCTGAAGATTTCTTCTCATGATTTGTAGATTGGGCCTGCCATACCTACATCCCCAAACCTAGGCTGAATTTGTGTTTTCAGACTTCTGTCCTCAAAGACCTAAACCACACACCCTCAGGTAGGGGCCCCTGAAGCCACACATTAGGACTGTGACTACCCAATCCATGGGAATTCTGCCCATTCCATTGTCCAAAATCGTTCAAATTAGGAGAACTCTCCAAAGTCCCCGAGGCCATCCCAATAGTGTAGGTCTCCGGGGACAAACAAGGACGGTCTAACACCAGGTGAGCATCTACCTCCACTCATTCCATAGATGAATATCCCCAGAGAAGAAGAATGAACAAGACAGGACCCTAGGCCATAATCGAATACATTGCTTTGGTTTACAGGCATGTCTCTTCAAAAGTCTGGATTCCAATACCAGCATAATGGGTTTCCTGAGGCACCCATCAGAACAAATCTCCTCTCCACAAGGAAACTTGTGCATGGGAGCTATGTCAAAAGCTTAGGAGAATACTTCAGGGTCCCAGTGCGACCGCCCCATTTCAAGGCCCTCATGGACACAAAAACACATTAGGGCCCATCTTCAGGAAAGTCCATTTCAACTCAGCCACACAGGTTGCTCCCGCAGAGGGATCCGATCTCAACTGTATTGTGGCTAGTAGACAATTGGATTGCGAGGCGGGCTTCCCTGACATCCATCCTCCAAGGGTGCTCTGGAGTCATTCCATATTGGATGTTCTGGAGCTGCCAAACAGGTCTCAATTGTCAAACAGAAGGATTCATTGAAGGGGGCATCCCACCACTCCCACGTCGGAAAACCTCCATGGCCTTGAGATTCCGCTCCGTTCATGAAGGGGTAGTCATGCACAGAAACTACAACCTGAGCCAACGTCTGATCCTCGCCGTGACTTCAGATGCTTGAGATTTTGGTTGCAACTGCAGGGGGTACCAGCCGTGCCCTCGGCCTGAAACTCAAGTCTAGCTTGTGTTCTCAGACTTCTGTCCTCACACTCCTGGCCCAGAAGCCCAAAAGTTTGACAATTCCGGACCCACAATGCAGCACTCTGCCTGCCCTCTAGAAAAAATATCTTGCCTAATGAGGTGCCCAGGCACCTCAAATGAGGATAAACCTACAGGGCACTCGACTGTACCCAAATTATATAGTCTAACCTGGGCACTAATACAGTGTCTGACACAACCTGAGTCAGAACCTCCTGACCAACACCCAGGCAGCTGACCGCACACTGAGCATATCAGACGCGCCATCGCCTTAGGTCGTCATCTCTAACCAACTACGATTTTTCAGGCTTCAGAACCTATACCTTATGTCCAATCACTGCTCACGATTGAAAATGATGCAGAAATCAGAACACCTTCCCCATGGCAAGAGACCTTGTAATTGGCATGTTGTGCAAGGTCCAGTGTAGTTGAAACAAGTTTGGCCCATGAGGCCCCACCCATGTTCGCGGGCCACAATTGTCACAAACACACATTTGACCCTCAGCCTGAGCCCAGTCTCAAGTAAGGCCTCTCAGTGGCTGGATGTAGAGACAGCTTATTGGGCCTGCCAAGCCCCTATGCCGCAATTTTTAACCATAGTTTGGGTTTTCCATTCACTCTTCCCCAGGGCTCTGCTTTGGAATTCCTCTTTTGTTCGGACACCTGAGGTAATAAACCTGAAAGGAGACCTCCCATCCCACAGATTGACGAAAAAAATTGGGACCGCCCCAATCCACAGAAAGGAAGATTCGTCCATGGCCCATGATGCCTCCCCACATTCCACGGCCATCGTTGATATAAAATCCAGAGACAAAAGCCTGAGCAAGTGCCTCAGACTCGCTCTTTCTTCATATCCTGAAGAGTTCTTCTCATGGTTTGTAGATTGGGCCTGCCATACCTACGTCCCCAAACATAAGGTGAGTTTGTGTTTTCAGACTTCTGTCCTCAAATTCCCGGGCCACACAGCCTCCAGTCTGGGGCCCCTGGAGCCACACATTCGGACTGTGCCTACCCAATCCATGGGAATTCTGCCCATTCCATTGTCCAAAATCTTACAAATTGGGAGAACTCTCCAAAGTCCCCGAGGCAATCCCAATAGTGTAGGTCTCCAGGGACAAACAAGGGTGGTCTGACACCAGGTGAGCATCTACCTCCAATAATTCCATAGATGCATATCCCCAGAGAAGGAGAATGAACAAGACAGGACCCTAGGCTATAATCGAATACATTGCTTTGTTTTACAGGCATGTCTCTTCAAAAGTCTGGATTCCAATTCCAGCATAATGGGTTTCCTGAGGCACACATCAGAACAAATCTCCTCTCCACAAGGAAACTTGTGCATGGGAGCTATGTCAAAAGCTTAGGAGAATACTTCAGGGTCCCGGGGCCACCGCCCCATTCCAAGGTCCTCATGGACACAAACACACATTAGGGCCCATCCTCAGGAAAGTCCATTTCAACTCATCCACCCCGGTTGCTCCCGCAGAGGGATCCGATCTCAACTGTATTGTGGCTAGTAGACAATTGGATTGTGAGGCGGGCTTGCCTGGCATCCATCCTCCAACGGTGCTCTGGAGTCATTCCATATGGGATGTCCTGGAGCTGCCCAACAGGGCTTAAGTGTCACACAGAAGGAATCATTGAAGGGGGCATCCCACCACTCCCAACGTCGGAAACCTCCATGGCCTTGAGATTCCGCTCCTTTCATGAAGGCGCAGTCATGCACAGAAACTCCAACCTGAGCCAACGACTGATCCTCGCCGTGACTTCAGATGCTTGAGATTTTGGTTGCGACTGCAGGGGGTACCAGCCGTGCCCTCGGCCTGAAACTCAAGTCTAGCTCGTGTTCTCAAACTTCTGTCCTCACACTCCTGTCCCAGAAGCCCTCAAGTTTGGCAATTCCGGAACCACAATGCAGCACTCTGCCTGCCCTCTAGAAAAAATATCTTGCCTAATGAGGTGCCCAGGCACCTCAAATGAGGATAAACCTACAGGGAACTCGACTGTACCCAAATTATATAGTCTAACTTGGGCACTAGTGCACTGTATGACACAACCTGAGCCAGAACCTCCTGACCAACACCCAGGCAGTTGACCGCACACTGAGCATATCAGATGCGCCATCGCCTTAGATTGTCATCTCTTCCCAACTGCGATTTTTCAGGCTTCAGAACCTAGACCTTATCTCCAACCACTGCCCAGGGTTGAAAATGATGCATAAATCAAAACACCTTCCCCATGGCAAGAGACCTTGTGATTGGCATGTTGTCCAAGGTCCAGTGTAGTTGAAACCAGTGTGGCCCATGAGGCCCCGCCCATGCTCGCATGCCACGTTGGTCACAAACACACACTGTGACCCTCAGCCTGAGCCCAGGCCTCAAGTAAGGCCTCTCAGTGGCTGGATGAAGAGACAGCTTATTGTGCCTGCCATGCCTCTAGGCCCCAATTTTTAACCATAGTTTGGGTTTTCCCTTCACTCTTCCCCAGGGCTCTGCTTTGGAATTCCTCTTTTGTTCAGACACCTGAGGTAATAAACCTGAAAGGAGAAATCCCATCCCACAGATTGACGAAAAACAATTGGGATCGGGCCAAATCCACAGAGAGGAAGATTCGTCCATGGCCCATGAGTCCTCCCCCATTCCACGGCCATCGTTGATATAAAATCCAAATGCAAAAGCCTGAGCAAGTGCCTCAGAATCGCTCTTTCTTCATATCCTGAAGATTTCTTCTCATGATTTGTAGATTGGGCCTGCCATACCTACATCCCCAAACCTAAGCTGAGTTTGTGTTTTCAGACTTCTGTCCTCAAAGTCCTGGGCCACACACCCTCATGCTGGGGCCTCTGAAGCCACACATTAGGACTGTGCCTACCCAATCCATGGGAATTCTGCCCATTCCATTGTCCAAAATCGTACAAATTAGGAGAACTCTCCAAAGTCCCTGAGGCCAAACCAATAGTGTAGGTCTCCGGGGACAAACAAGGGCGGTAAGACACCAGGTGAGCATCTACCTCCACTCATTCCATAGATGAATATCCCCAGACAAGAAGAATGAACAAGACAGGACCCTAGGCCATAATCGAATACATTGCATTGGTTTACAGGCATGTCTCTTCAAAAGTCTGGATTCCAATACCAGCATAATGGGTTTCCTGAGGCACCCATCAGAACAAATCTCCTCTCCACAAGGAAACTTGTGCATGGGAGCTATGTCAAAAGCTTAGGAGAATACTTCAGGGTCCCAGTGCCACCGCCCCATTTCAAGGCCCTCATGGACACAAACACACATTAGGGCCCATCCTCAGGAAAGTCCATTTCAACTCAGCCACCCCGGTTGCTCCCGCAGAGGGATCCGATCTCAACTGTATTGTGGCTAGTAGACAATTGGATTGCAAGGCGGGCTTCCCTGACATCCATCCTCCAAGGGTGCTCTGGAGTCATTCCATATGGGATGTCCTGGGCTGCCCAACTGGTCTCAATTGTCCCGCAGAAGGAATCCTTGAAGGGGGCATCACACAACTCCCAACGTGGGAAAAGCTCCATGGCTTCGAGATTCCGCTCCTTTCATGAAGGGGCAGTCATGCACAGAAACTACAACCTGAGCCAACGTCTGATCCTCGCCGTGACTTCAGATGCTTGAGATATGGTTTCCGATCTGCAGGGGGTACCAGCCGTGCCCTCGGCCTGAAGCCCAAGTCTATCTTGTGTTCTCAGACTTCTGTCCTCAAACTCCTGGCCCGGAAGTCCTCCATTTTGGCAATTCCGGACCCACAAGGCAGCACTCTGCCTGCCCTCTAGAAAAAATATCTTGCCTAATGAGGTGCCCAGGCACCTCAAATGAGGATAAACCTACAGGGAACTCGACTGTACCCAAATTATATAGTCTAACTTGGGCACTAGTGCACTGTCTGACACAACCTCAGCCAGAACCCCCTGACCAACACCCAGGCAGCTGACCGTACACTGAGCATACCAGACGCGCCATCGCCTTAGGTCGTCATCTCTTCCCAACTGCGATTTTTCAGGCTTCAGAACCTGTACCTTATGTCCAATCACTGCTCACGTTTGAAAATGATGCAGAAATCAGAACACCTTCCCCATGGCAAGAGACCTTGTGATTGGCATGTTGTCCAAGGTCCAGTGTAGTTGAAACCAGTTTGGCCCATGAGGCCCCACCCATGTTCGCGGGCCACAATTGTCACAAACACACATTTGACCCTCAGCCTGAGCCCAGTCTCAAGTAAGGCCGCTCAGTGGCTGGATGAGGAGACAGCTTATTGGGCCTGCCAAGCCCCTATGCCGCAATTTTTAACCATAGTTTGGGTTTTCCATTCACTCTTCCCCAGGGCTCTGCTTTGGAATTCCTCTTTTGTTCGGACACCTGAGGTAATAAACCTGAAAGGAGACCTCCCATCCCACAGATTGACGAAAAAAATTGGGACCGCCCCAATCCACAGAAAGGAAGATTCGTCCATGGCCCATGATGCCTCCCCACATTCCACGGCCATCGTTGATATAAAATCCAGAGACAAAAGCCTGAGCAAGTGCCTCAGACTCGCTCTTTCTTCATATCCTGAAGAGTTCTTCTCATGGTTTGTAGATTGGGCCTGCCATACCTACGTCCCCAAACATAAGGTGAGTTTGTGTTTTCAGACTTCTGTCCTCAAAGTCCTGGGCCACACAGCCTCCAGGCTGGGGCCCCTGGAACCACACATTCGGACTGTGCCTACCCAATCCATGGGAATTCTGCCCATTCCATTGTCCAAAATCTTACAAATTGGGAGAACTCTCCAAAGTCCCCGAGGCAATCCCAATAGTGTAGGTCTCCAGGGACAAACAAGGGTGGTCTGACACCAGGTGAGCATCTACCTCCAATCATTCCATAGATGAATATCCCCAGAGAAGGAGAATGAACAAGACAGGACCCTAGGCCATAATCGAATACATTGCTTTGTTTTACAGGCATGTCTCTTCAAAATTCTGGATTCCAATTCCAGCATAATGGGTTTCCTGAGGCACACATCAGAACAAATCTCCTCTCCACAAGGAAACTTGTGCATGGGAGCTATGTCAAAAGCTTAGGAGAATACTTCAGGGTCCCGGGGCCACCGCCCCATTCCAAGGTCCTCATGGACACAAACACACATTAGGGCCCATCCTCAGGAAAGTCCATTTCAACTCATCCACCCCGGTTGCTCCCGCAGAGGGATCCGATCTCAACTGTATTGTGGCTAGTAGACAATTGGATTGTGAGGCGGGCTTGCCTGGCATCCATCCTCCAACGGTGCTCTGGAGTCATTCCATATGGGATGTCCTGGAGCTGCCCAACAGGGCTTAAGTGTCACACAGAAGGAATCATTGAAGGGGGCATCCCACCACTCCCAACGTCGGAAACCTCCATGGCCTTGAGATTCCGCTCCTTTCATGAAGGCACAGTCATGCACAGAAACTCCAACCTGAGCCAACGACTGATCCTCGCCGTGACTTCAGATGCTTGAGATTTTGGTTGCGACTGCAGGGGGTACCAGCCGTGCCCTCGGCCTGAAACTCAAGTCTAGCTCGTGTTCTCAACTTCTGTCCTCACACTCCTGTCCCAGAAGCCCTCAAGTTTGGCAATTCCGGAACCACAATGCAGCACTCTGCCTGCCCTCTAGAAAAAATATCTTGCCTAATGAGGTGCCCAGGCACCTTAAATGAGGATAAACCTACAGGGAACTCGACTGTACCCAAATTATATAGTCTAACTTGGGCACTAGTGCACTGTATGACACAACCTGAGCCAGAACCTCCTGACCAACACCCAGGCAGTTGACCGCACACTGAGCATATCAGATGCGCCATCGCCTTAGATTGTCATCTCTTCCCAACTGCGATTTTTCAGGCTTCAGAACCTAGACCTTATCTCCAACCACTGCCCAGGGTTGAAAATGATGCATAAATCAAAACACCTTCCCCATGGCAAGAGACCTTGTGATTGGCATGTTGTCCAAGGTCCAGTGTAGTTGAAACCAGTGTGGCCCATGAGGCCCCGCCCATGCTCGCGTGCCACGTTGGTCACAAACACACACTGTGACCCTCAGCCTGAGCCCAGGCCTCAAGTAAGGCCTCTCAGTGGCTGGATGAAGAGACAGCTTATTGTGCCTGCCATGCCCCTAGGCCCCAATTTTTAACCATAGTTTGGGTTTTCCCTTCACTCTTCCCCAGGGCTCTGCTTTGGAATTCCTCTTTTGTTCAGACACCTGAGGTAATAAACCTGAAAGGAGAAATCCCATCCCACAGATTGACGAAAAACAATTGGGATCGGGCCAAATCCACAGAGAGGAAGATTCGTCCATGGCCCATGAGTCCTCCCCCATTCCACGGCCATCGTTGATATAAAATCCAAATGCAAAAGCCTGAGCAAGTGCCTCAGAATCGCTCTTTCTTCATATCCTGAAGATTTCTTCTCATGATTTGTAGATTGGGCCTGCCATACCTACATCCCCAAACCTAAGCTGAGTTTGTGTTTTCAGACTTCTGTCCTCAAAGTCCTGGGCCACACACCCTCATGCTGGGGCCTCTGAAGCCACACATTAGGACTGTGCCTACCCAATCCATGGGAATTCTGCCCATTCCATTGTCCAAAATCGTACAAATTAGGAGAACTCTCCAAAGTCCCTGAGGCCAAACCAATAGTGTAGGTCTCCGGGGACAAACAAGGGCGGTAAGACACCAGGTGAGCATCTACCTCCACTCATTCCATAGATGAATATCCCCAGACAAGAAGAATGAACAAGACAGGACCCTAGGCCATAATCGAATACATTGCATTGGTTTACAGGCATGTCTCTTCAAAAGTCTGGATTCCAATACCAGCATAATGGGTTTCCTGAGGCACCCATCAGAACAAATCTCCTCTCCACAAGGAAACTTGTGCATGGGAGCTATGTCAAAAGCTTAGGAGAATACTTCAGGGTCCCAGTGCCACCGCCCCATTTCAAGGCCCTCATGGACACAAACACACATTAGGGCCCATCCTCAGGAAAGTCCATTTCAACTCAGCCACCCCGGTTGCTCCCGCAGAGGGATCCGATCTCAACTGTATTGTGGCTAGTAGACAATTGGATTGCAAGGCGGGCTTCCCTGATATCCATCCTCCAAGGGTGCTCTGGAGTCATTCCATATGGGATGTCCTGGGCTGCCCAACTGGTCTCAATTGTCCCGCAGAAGGAATCCTTGAAGGGGGCATCACACAACTCCCAACGTGGGAAAAGCTCCATGGCTTCGAGATTCCGCTCCTTTCATGAAGGGGCAGTCATGCACAGAAACTACAACCTGAGCCAACGTCTGATCCTCGCCGTGACTTCAGATGCTTGAGATATGGTTTCCGATCTGCAGGGGGTACCAGCCGTGCCCTCGGCCTGAAGCCCAAGTCTATCTTGTGTTCTCAGACTTCTGTCCTCAAACTCCTGGCCCGGAAGTCCTCCATTTTGGCAATTCCGGACCCACAAGGCAGCACTCTGCCTGCCCTCTAGAAAAAATATCTTGCCTAATGACGTGCCCAGGCACCTCAAATGAGGATAAACCTACAGGGAACTCGACTGTACCCAAATTATATAGTCTAACTTGGGCACTAGTGCACTGTCTGACACAACCTCAGCCAGAACCCCCTGACCAACACCCAGGCAGCTGACCGTACACTGAGCATACCAGACGCGCCATCGCCTTAGGTCGTCATCTCTTCCTAACTGCGATTTTTCAGGCTTCAGAACCTGTACCTTATGTCCAATCACTGCTCACGTTTGAAAATGATGCAGAAATCAGAACACCTTCCCCATGGCAAGAGACCTTGTGATTGGCATGTTGTCCAAGGTCCAGTGTAGTTGAAACCAGTTTGGCCCATGAGGCCCCACCCATGTTCGCGGGCCACAATTGTCACAAACACACATTTGACCCTCAGCCTGAGCCCAGTCTCAAGTAAGGCCGCTCAGTGGCTGGATGAGGAGACAGCTTATTGGGCCTGCCAAGCCCCTATGCCGCAATTTTTAACCATAGTTTGGGTTTTCCATTCACTCTTCCCCAGGGCTCTGCTTTGGAATTCCTCTTTTGTTCGGACACCTGAGGTAATAAACCTGAAAGGAGACCTCCCATCCCACAGATTGACGAAAAAAATTGGGACCGCCCCAATCCACAGAAAGGAAGATTCGTCCATGGCCCATGATGCCTCCCCACATTCCACGGCCATCGTTGATATAAAATCCAGAGACAAAAGCCTGAGCAAGTGCCTCAGACTCGCTCTTTCTTCATATCCTGAAGAGTTCTTCTCATGGTTTGTAGATTGGGCCTGCCATACCTACGTCCCCAAACATAAGGTGAGTTTGTGTTTTCAGACTTCTGTCCTCAAAGTCCTGGGCCACACAGCCTCCAGGCTGGGGCCCCTGGAGCCACACATTCGGACTGTGCCTACCCAATCCATGGGTATTCTGCCCATTCCATTGTCCAAAATCTTACAAATTGGGAGAACTCTCCAAAGTCCCCGAGGCAATCCCAATAGTGTAGGTCTCCAGGGACAAACAAGGGTGGTCTGACACCAGGTGAGCATCTACCTCCAATCATTCCATAGATGAATATCCCCAGAGAAGGAGAATGAACAAGACAGGACCCTAGGCCATAATCGAATACATTGCTTTGTTTTACAGGCATGTCTCTTCAAAAGTCTGGATTCCAATTCCAGCATAATGGGTTTCCTGAGGCACACATCAGAACAAATCTCCTCTCCACAAGGAAACTTGTGCATGGGAGCTATGTCAAAAGCTTAGGAGAATACTTCAGGGTCCCGGGGCCACCGCCCCATTCCAAGGTCCTCATGGACACAAACACACATTAGGGCCCATCCTCAGGAAAGTCCATTTCAACTCATCCACCCCGGTTGCTCCCGCAGAGGGATCCGATCTCAACTGTATTGTGGCTAGTAGACAATTGGATTGTGAGGCGGGCTTGCCTGGCATCCATCCTCCAACGGTGCTCTGGAGTCATTCCATATGGGATGTCCTGGAGCTGCCCAGCAGATCTTAATTGTCACACAGAAGGAATCATTGAAGGGGGCATCCCACCACTCCCAACGTCGGAAACCTCCATGGCCTTGAGATTCCGCTCCTTTCATGAAGGCGCAGTCATGCACAGAAACTCCAACCTGAGCCAACGACTGTTCCTCGCCGTGATTTCAGATGCTTGAGATTTTGGTTGCGACTGCAGGGGGTACCAGCCGTGCCCTCGGCCTGAAACTCAAGTCTAGCTCGTGTTCTCAAACTTCTGTCCTCACACTCCTGTCCCAGAAGCCCTCAAGTTTGGCAATCCCGGACCCACAATGCAGCACTCTGCCTGCCCTCTAGAAAAAATATCTTGCCTAATGAGGTGCCCAGGCACCTCAAATGAGGATAAACCTACAGGGCACTCGACTGTACCCAAATTATATAGTCTAACTTGGGCACTAGTGCACTGTATGACACAACCTGAGCCAGAACCTCCTGACCAACACCCAGGCAGTTGACCGCACACTGAGCATATCAGATGCGCCATCGCCTTAGATTGTCATCTCTTCCCAACTGCGATTTTTCAGGCTTCAGAACCTAGACCTTATCTCCAACCACTGCCCAGGGTTGAAAATGATGCAGAAATCAAAACACCTTCCCCATGGCAAGAGACCTTGTGATTGGCATGTTGTCCAAGGTCCAGTGTAGTTGAAACCAGTGTGGCCCATGAGGCCCCGCCCATGCTCGCGTGCCACGTTGGTCACAAACACACACTGTGACCCTCAGCCTGAGCCCAGGCCTCAAGTAAGGCCTCTCAGTGGCTGGATGAAGAGACAGCTTATTGTGCCTGCCATGCCTCTAGGCCCCAATTTTTAACCATAGTTTGGGTTTTCCCTTCACTCTTCCCCAGGGCTCTGCTTTGGAATTCCTCTTTTGTTCAGACACCTGAGGTAATAAACCTGAAAGGAGAAATCCCATCCCACAGATTGACGAAAAACAATTGGGATCGGGCCAAATCCACAGAGAGGAAGATTCGTCCATGGCCCATGAGTCCTCCCCCATTCCACGGCCATCGTTGATATAAAATCCAAATGCAAAAGCCTGAGCAAGTGCCTCAGAATCGCTCTTTCTTCATATCCTGAAGATTTCTTCTCATGATTTGTAGATTGGGCCTGCCATACCTACATCCCCAAACCTAAGCTGAGTTTGTGTTTTCAGACTTCTGTCCTCAAAGTCCTGGGCCACACACCCTCATGCTGGGGCCTCTGAAGCCACACATTAGGACTGTGCCTACCCAATCCATGGGAATTCTGCCCATTCCATTGTCCAAAATCGTACAAATTAGGAGAACTCTCCAAAGTCCCTGAGGCCAAACCAATAGTGTAGGTCTCCGGGGACAAACAAGGGCGGTAAGACACCAGGTGAGCATCTACCTCCACTCATTCCATAGATGAATATCCCCAGACAAGAAGAATGAACAAGACAGGACCCTAGGCCATAATCGAATACATTGCATTGGTTTACAGGCATGTCTCTTCAAAAGTCTGGATTCCAATACCAGCATAATGGGTTTCCTGAGGCACCCATCAGAACAAATCTCCTCTCCACAAGGAAACTTGTGCATGGGAGCTATGTCAAAAGCTTAGGAGAATACTTCAGGGTCCCAGTGCCACCGCCCCATTTCAAGGCCCTCATGGACACAAACACACATTAGGGCCCATCCTCAGGAAAGTCCATTTCAACTCAGCCACCCCGGTTGCTCCCGCAGAGGGATCCGATCTCAACTGTATTGTGGCTAGTAGACAATTGGATTGCAAGGCGGGCTTCCCTGACATCCATCCTCCAAGGGTGCTCTGGAGTCATTCCATATGGGATGTCCTGGGCTGCCCAACTGGTCTCAATTGTCCCGCAGAAGGAATCCTTGAAGGGGGCATCACACAACTCCCAACGTGGGAAAAGCTCCATGGCTTCGAGATTCCGCTCCTTTCATGAAGGGGCAGTCATGCACAGAAACTACAACCTGAGCCAACGTCTGATCCTCGCCGTGACTTCAGATGCTTGAGATATGGTTTCCGATCTGCAGGGGGTACCAGCCGTGCCCTCGGCCTGAAGCCCAAGTCTATCTTGTGTTCTCAGACTTCTGTCCTCAAACTCCTGGCCCGGAAGTCCTCCATTTTGGCAATTCCGGACCCACAAGGCAGCACTCTGCCTGCCCTCTAGAAAAAATATCTTGCCTAATGAGGTGCCCAGGCACCTCAAATGAGGATAAACCTACAGGGAACTCGACTGTACCCAAATTATATAGTCTAACTTGGGCACTAGTGCACTGTCTGACACAACCTCAGCCAGAACCCCCTGACCAACACCCAGGCAGCTGACCGTACACTGAGCATACCAGACGCGCCATCGCCTTAGGTCGTCATCTCTTCCCAACTGCGATTTTTCAGGCTTCAGAACCTGTACCTTATGTCCAATCACTGCTCACGTTTGAAAATGATGCAGAAATCAGAACACCTTCCCCATGGCAAGAGACCTTGTGATTGGCATGTTGTCCAAGGTCCAGTGTAGTTGAAACCAGTTTGGCCCATGAGGCCCCACCCATGTTCGCGGGCCACAATTGTCACAAACACACATTTGACCCTCAGCCTGAGCCCAGTCTCAAGTAAGGCCGCTCAGTGGCTGGATGAGGAGACAGCTTATTGGGCCTGCCAAGCCCCTATGCCGCAATTTTTAACCATAGTTTGGGTTTTCCATTCACTCTTCCCCAGGGCTCTGCTTTGGAATTCCTCTTTTGTTCGGACACCTGAGGTAATAAACCTGAAAGGAGACCTCCCATCCCACAGATTGACGAAAAAAATTGGGACCGCCCCAATCCACAGAAAGGAAGATTCGTCCATGGCCCATGATGCCTCCCCACATTCCACGGCCATCGTTGATATAAAATCCAGAGACAAAAGCCTGAGCAAGTGCCTCAGACTCGCTCTTTCTTCATATCCTGAAGAGTTCTTCTCATGGTTTGTAGATTGGGCCTGCCATACCTACGTCCCCAAACATAAGGTGAGTTTGTGTTTTCAGACTTCTGTCCTCAAAGTCCTGGGCCACACAGCCTCCAGGCTGGGGCCCCTGGAACCACACATTCGGACTGTGCCTACCCAATCCATGGGAATTCTGCCCATTCCATTGTCCAAAATCTTACAAATTGGGAGAACTCTCCAAAGTCCCCGAGGCAATCCCAATAGTGTAGGTCTCCAGGGACAAACAAGGGTGGTCTGACACCAGGTGAGCATCTACCTCCAATCATTCCATAGATGAATATCCCCAGAGAAGGAGAATGAACAAGACAGGACCCTAGGCCATAATCGAATACATTGCTTTGTTTTACAGGCATGTCTCTTCAAAATTCTGGATTCCAATTCCAGCATAATGGGTTTCCTGAGGCACACATCAGAACAAATCTCCTCTCCACAAGGAAACTTGTGCATGGGAGCTATGTCAAAAGCTTAGGAGAATACTTCAGGGTCCCGGGGCCACCGCCCCATTCCAAGGTCCTCATGGACACAAACACACATTAGGGCCCATCCTCAGGAAAGTCCATTTCAACTCATCCACCCCGGTTGCTCCCGCAGAGGGATCCGATCTCAACTGTATTGTGGCTAGTAGACAATTGGATTGTGAGGCGGGCTTGCCTGGCATCCATCCTCCAACGGTGCTCTGGAGTCATTCCATATGGGATGTCCTGGAGCTGCCCAACAGGGCTTAAGTGTCACACAGAAGGAATCATTGAAGGGGGCATCCCACCACTCCCAACGTCGGAAACCTCCATGGCCTTGAGATTCCGCTCCTTTCATGAAGGCACAGTCATGCACAGAAACTCCAACCTGAGCCAACGACTGATCCTCGCCGTGACTTCAGATGCTTGAGATTTTGGTTGCGACTGCAGGGGGTACCAGCCGTGCCCTCGGCCTGAAACTCAAGTCTAGCTCGTGTTCTCAACTTCTGTCCTCACACTCCTGTCCCAGAAGCCCTCAAGTTTGGCAATTCCGGAACCACAATGCAGCACTCTGCCTGCCCTCTAGAAAAAATATCTTGCCTAATGAGGTGCCCAGGCACCTTAAATGAGGATAAACCTACAGGGAACTCGACTGTACCCAAATTATATAGTCTAACTTGGGCACTAGTGCACTGTATGACACAACCTGAGCCAGAACCTCCTGACCAACACCCAGGCAGTTGACCGCACACTGAGCATATCAGATGCGCCATCGCCTTAGATTGTCATCTCTTCCCAACTGCGATTTTTCAGGCTTCAGAACCTAGACCTTATCTCCAACCACTGCCCAGGGTTGAAAATGATGCATAAATCAAAACACCTTCCCCATGGCAAGAGACCTTGTGATTGGCATGTTGTCCAAGGTCCAGTGTAGTTGAAACCAGTGTGGCCCATGAGGCCCCGCCCATGCTCGCGTGCCACGTTGGTCACAAACACACACTGTGACCCTCAGCCTGAGCCCAGGCCTCAAGTAAGGCCTCTCAGTGGCTGGATGAAGAGACAGCTTATTGTGCCTGCCATGCCCCTAGGCCCCAATTTTTAACCATAGTTTGGGTTTTCCCTTCACTCTTCCCCAGGGCTCTGCTTTGGAATTCCTCTTTTGTTCAGACACCTGAGGTAATAAACCTGAAAGGAGAAATCCCATCCCACAGATTGACGAAAAACAATTGGGATCGGGCCAAATCCACAGAGAGGAAGATTCGTCCATGGCCCATGAGTCCTCCCCCATTCCACGGCCATCGTTGATATAAAATCCAAATGCAAAAGCCTGAGCAAGTGCCTCAGAATCGCTCTTTCTTCATATCCTGAAGATTTCTTCTCATGATTTGTAGATTGGGCCTGCCATACCTACATCCCCAAACCTAAGCTGAGTTTGTGTTTTCAGACTTCTGTCCTCAAAGTCCTGGGCCACACACCCTCATGCTGGGGCCTCTGAAGCCACACATTAGGACTGTGCCTACCCAATCCATGGGAATTCTGCCCATTCCATTGTCCAAAATCGTACAAATTAGGAGAACTCTCCAAAGTCCCTGAGGCCAAACCAATAGTGTAGGTCTCCGGGGACAAACAAGGGCGGTAAGACACCAGGTGAGCATCTACCTCCACTCATTCCATAGATGAATATCCCCAGACAAGAAGAATGAACAAGACAGGACCCTAGGCCATAATCGAATACATTGCATTGGTTTACAGGCATGTCTCTTCAAAAGTCTGGATTCCAATACCAGCATAATGGGTTTCCTGAGGCACCCATCAGAACAAATCTCCTCTCCACAAGGAAACTTGTGCATGGGAGCTATGTCAAAAGCTTAGGAGAATACTTCAGGGTCCCAGTGCCACCGCCCCATTTCAAGGCCCTCATGGACACAAACACACATTAGGGCCCATCCTCAGGAAAGTCCATTTCAACTCAGCCACCCCGGTTGCTCCCGCAGAGGGATCCGATCTCAACTGTATTGTGGCTAGTAGACAATTGGATTGCAAGGCGGGCTTCCCTGATATCCATCCTCCAAGGGTGCTCTGGAGTCATTCCATATGGGATGTCCTGGGCTGCCCAACTGGTCTCAATTGTCCCGCAGAAGGAATCCTTGAAGGGGGCATCACACAACTCCCAACGTGGGAAAAGCTCCATGGCTTCGAGATTCCGCTCCTTTCATGAAGGGGCAGTCATGCACAGAAACTACAACCTGAGCCAACGTCTGATCCTCGCCGTGACTTCAGATGCTTGAGATATGGTTTCCGATCTGCAGGGGGTACCAGCCGTGCCCTCGGCCTGAAGCCCAAGTCTATCTTGTGTTCTCAGACTTCTGTCCTCAAACTCCTGGCCCGGAAGTCCTCCATTTTGGCAATTCCGGACCCACAAGGCAGCACTCTGCCTGCCCTCTAGAAAAAATATCTTGCCTAATGACGTGCCCAGGCACCTCAAATGAGGATAAACCTACAGGGAACTCGACTGTACCCAAATTATATAGTCTAACTTGGGCACTAGTGCACTGTCTGACACAACCTCAGCCAGAACCCCCTGACCAACACCCAGGCAGCTGACCGTACACTGAGCATACCAGACGCGCCATCGCCTTAGGTCGTCATCTCTTCCTAACTGCGATTTTTCAGGCTTCAGAACCTGTACCTTATGTCCAATCACTGCTCACGTTTGAAAATGATGCAGAAATCAGAACACCTTCCCCATGGCAAGAGACCTTGTGATTGGCATGTTGTCCAAGGTCCAGTGTAGTTGAAACCAGTTTGGCCCATGAGGCCCCACCCATGTTCGCGGGCCACAATTGTCACAAACACACATTTGACCCTCAGCCTGAGCCCAGTCTCAAGTAAGGCCGCTCAGTGGCTGGATGAGGAGACAGCTTATTGGGCCTGCCAAGCCCCTATGCCGCAATTTTTAACCATAGTTTGGGTTTTCCATTCACTCTTCCCCAGGGCTCTGCTTTGGAATTCCTCTTTTGTTCGGACACCTGAGGTAATAAACCTGAAAGGAGACCTCCCATCCCACAGATTGACGAAAAAAATTGGGACCGCCCCAATCCACAGAAAGGAAGATTCGTCCATGGCCCATGATGCCTCCCCACATTCCACGGCCATCGTTGATATAAAATCCAGAGACAAAAGCCTGAGCAAGTGCCTCAGACTCGCTCTTTCTTCATATCCTGAAGAGTTCTTCTCATGGTTTGTAGATTGGGCCTGCCATACCTACGTCCCCAAACATAAGGTGAGTTTGTGTTTTCAGACTTCTGTCCTCAAAGTCCTGGGCCACACAGCCTCCAGGCTGGGGCCCCTGGAGCCACACATTCGGACTGTGCCTACCCAATCCATGGGTATTCTGCCCATTCCATTGTCCAAAATCTTACAAATTGGGAGAACTCTCCAAAGTCCCCGAGGCAATCCCAATAGTGTAGGTCTCCAGGGACAAACAAGGGTGGTCTGACACCAGGTGAGCATCTACCTCCAATCATTCCATAGATGAATATCCCCAGAGAAGGAGAATGAACAAGACAGGACCCTAGGCCATAATCGAATACATTGCTTTGTTTTACAGGCATGTCTCTTCAAAAGTCTGGATTCCAATTCCAGCATAATGGGTTTCCTGAGGCACACATCAGAACAAATCTCCTCTCCACAAGGAAACTTGTGCATGGGAGCTATGTCAAAAGCTTAGGAGAATACTTCAGGGTCCCGGGGCCACCGCCCCATTCCAAGGTCCTCATGGACACAAACACACATTAGGGCCCATCCTCAGGAAAGTCCATTTCAACTCATCCACCCCGGTTGCTCCCGCAGAGGGATCCGATCTCAACTGTATTGTGGCTAGTAGACAATTGGATTGTGAGGCGGGCTTGCCTGGCATCCATCCTCCAACGGTGCTCTGGAGTCATTCCATATGGGATGTCCTGGAGCTGCCCAGCAGATCTTAATTGTCACACAGAAGGAATCATTGAAGGGGGCATCCCACCACTCCCAACGTCGGAAACCTCCATGGCCTTGAGATTCCGCTCCTTTCATGAAGGCGCAGTCATGCACAGAAACTCCAACCTGAGCCAACGACTGTTCCTCGCCGTGATTTCAGATGCTTGAGATTTTGGTTGCGACTGCAGGGGGTACCAGCCGTGCCCTCGGCCTGAAACTCAAGTCTAGCTCGTGTTCTCAAACTTCTGTCCTCACACTCCTGTCCCAGAAGCCCTCAAGTTTGGCAATCCCGGACCCACAATGCAGCACTCTGCCTGCCCTCTAGAAAAAATATCTTGCCTAATGAGGTGCCCAGGCACCTCAAATGAGGATAAACCTACAGGGCACTCGACTGTACCCAAATTATATAGTCTAACTTGGGCACTAGTGCACTGTATGACACAACCTGAGCCAGAACCTCCTGACCAACACCCAGGCAGTTGACCGCACACTGAGCATATCAGATGCGCCATCGCCTTAGATTGTCATCTCTTCCCAACTGCGATTTTTCAGGCTTCAGAACCTAGACCTTATCTCCAACCACTGCCCAGGGTTGAAAATGATGCAGAAATCAAAACACCTTCCCCATGGCAAGAGACCTTGTGATTGGCATGTTGTCCAAGGTCCAGTGTAGTTGAAACCAGTGTGGCCCATGAGGCCCCGCCCATGCTCGCGTGCCACGTTGGTCACAAACACACACTGTGACCCTCAGCCTGAGCCCAGGCCTCAAGTAAGGCCTCTCAGTGGCTGGATGAAGAGACAGCTTATTGTGCCTGCCATGCCCCTAGGCCCCAATTTTTAACCATAGTTTGGGTTTTCCCTTCACTCTTCCCCAGGGCTCTGCTTTGGAATTCCTCTTTTGTTCAGACACCTGAGGTAATAAACCTGAAAGGAGAAATCCCATCCCACAGATTGACGAAAAACAATTGAGATCGGGCCAAATCCACAGAGAGGAAGATTCGTCCATGGCCCATGAGTCCTCCCCCATTCCACGGCCATCGTTGATATAAAATCCAAATGCAAAAGCCTGAGCAAGTGCCTCAGAATCGCTCTTTCTTCATATCCTGAAGATTTCTTCTCATGATTTGTAGATTGGGCCTGCCATACCTACATCCCCAAACCTAAGCTGAGTTTGTGTTTTCAGACTTCTGTCCTCAAAGTCCTGGGCCACACACCCTCATGCTGGGGCCTCTGAAGCCACACATTAGGACTGTGCCTACCCAATCCATGGGAATTCTGCCCATTCCATTGTCCAAAATCGTACAAATTAGGAGAACTCTCCAAAGTCCCTGAGGCCAAACCAATAGTGTAGGTCTCCGGGGACAAACAAGGGCGGTAAGACACCAGGTGAGCATCTACCTCCACTCATTCCATAGATGAATATCCCCAGACAAGAAGAATGAACAAGACAGGACCCTAGGCCATAATCGAATACATTGCATTGGTTTACAGGCATGTCTCTTCAAAAGTCTGGATTCCAATACCAGCATAATGGGTTTCCTGAGGCACCCATCAGAACAAATCTCCTCTCCACAAGGAAACTTGTGCATGGGATCTATGTCAAAAGCTTAGGAGAATACTTCAGGGTCCCAGTGCCACCGCCCCATTTCAAGGCCCTCATGGACACAAACACACATTAGGGCCCATCCTCAGGAAAGTCCATTTCAACTCAGCCACCCCGGTTGCTCCCGCAGAGGGATCCGATCTCAACTGTATTGTGGCTAGTAGACAATTGGATTGCAAGGCGGGCTTCCCTGACATCCATCCTCCAAGGGTGCTCTGGAGTCATTCCATATGGGATGTCCTGGAGCTGCCCAACTTGTCTCAATTGTCCCGCAGAAGGAATCATTGAAGGGGGCATCACACAACTCCCAACGTGGGAAAAGCTCCATGGCTTCGAGATTCCGCTCCTTTCATGAAGGGGCAGTCATGCACAGAAACTACAACCTGAGCCAACGTCTGATCCTCGCCGTGACTTCAGATGCTTGAGATATGGTTTCCGATCTGCAGGGGGTACCAGCCGTGCCCTCGGCCTGAAGCCCAAGTCTATCTTGTGTTCTCAGACTTCTGTCCTCAAACTCCTGGCCCGGAAGTCCTCCATTTTGGCAATTCCGGACCCACAAGGCAGCACTCTGCCTGCCCTCTAGAAAAAATATCTTGCCTAATGAGGTGCCCAGGCACCTCAAATGAGGATAAACCTACAGGGAACTCGACTGTACCCAAATTATATAGTCTAACTTGGGCACTAGTGCACTGTCTGACACAACCTCAGCCAGAACCCCCTGACCAACACCCAGGCAGCTGAACGTACACTGAGCATACCAGACGCGCCATCGCCTTAGGTCGTCATCTCTTCCCAACTGCGATTTTTCAGGCTTCAGAACCTGTACTTTATGTCCAATCACTGCTCACGTTTGAAAATGATGCAGAAATCAGAACACCTTCCCCATGGCAAGAGACCTTGTGATTGGCATGTTGTCCAAGGTCCAGTGTAGTTGAAACCAGTTTGGCCCATGACGCCCCACCCATGTTCGCGGGCCACAATTGTCACAAACACACATTTGACCCTCAGCCTGAGCCCAGTCTCAAGTAAGGCCGCTCAGTGGCTGGATGAGGAGACAGCTTATTGGGCCTGCCAAGCCCCTATGCTGCAATTTTTAACCATAGTTTGGGTTTTCCATTCACTCTTCCCCAGGGCTCTGCTTTGGAATTCCTCTTTTGTTCGGACACCTGAGGTAATAAACGTGAAAGGAGACCTCCCATCCCACAGATTGACGAAAAAAATTGGGACCGCCCCAATCCACAGAAAGGAAGATTCGTCCATGGCCCATGATGCCTCCCCACATTCCACGGCCATCGTTGATATAAAATCCAGAGACAAAAGCCTGAGCAAGTGCCTCAGACTCGCTCTTTCTTCATATCCTGAAGAGTTCTTCTCATGGTTTGTAGATTGGGCCTGCCATACCTACGTCCCCAAACATAAGGTGAGTTTGTGTTTTCAGACTTCTGTCCTCAAAGTCCTGGGCCACACAGCCTCCAGGCTGGGGCCCCTGGAGCCACACATTCGGACTGTGCCTACCCAATCCATGGGTATTCTGCCCATTCCATTGTCCAAAATCTTACAAATTGGGAGAACTCTCCAAAGTCCCCGAGGCAATCCCAATAGTGTAGGTCTCCAGGGACAAACAAGGGTGGTCTGACACCAGGTGAGCATCTACCTCCAATCATTCCATAGATGAATATCCCCAGAGAAGGAGAATGAACAAGACAGGACCCTAGGCCATAATCGAATACATTGCTTTGTTTTACAGGCATGTCTCTTCAAAAGTCTGGATTCCAATTCCAGCATAATGGGTTTCCTGAGGCACACATCAGAACAAATCTCCTCTCCACAAGGAAACTTGTGCATGGGAGCTATGTCAAAAGCTTAGGAGAATACTTCAGGGTCCCGGGGCCACCGCCCCATTCCAAGGTCCTCATGGACACAAACACACATTAGGGCCCATCCTCAGGAAAGTCCATTTCAACTCAGCCACCCCGGTTGATCCCGCAGATTGATCCGATCTCAACTGTATTGTGGCTAGTAGACAATTGGATTGTGAGGCGGGCTTGCCTGGCATCCATCCTCCAACGGTGCTCTGGAGTCATTCCATATGGGATGTCCTGGAGCTGCCCAGCAGGTCTTAATTGTCACACAGAAGGAATCATTGAAGGGGGCATCCCACCACTCCCAACGTCGGAAACCTCCATGGCCTTGAGATTCCGCTCCTTTCATGAAGGCGCAGTCATGCACAGAAACTCCAACCTGAGCCAACGACTGTTCCTCGCCGTGATTTCAGATGCTTGAGATTTTGGTTGCGACTGCAGGGGGTACCAGCCGTGCCCTCGGCCTGAAACTCAAGTCTAGCTCGTGTTCTCAAACTTCTGTCCTCACACTCCTGTCCCAGAAGCCCTCAAGTTTGGCAATCCCGGACCCACAATGCAGCACTCTGCCTGCCCTCTAGAAAAAATATCTTGCCTAATGAGGTGCCCAGGCACCTCAAATGAGGATAAACCTACAGGGCACTCGACTGTACCCAAATTATATAGTCTAACTTGGGCACTAGTGCACTGTATGACACAACCTGAGCCAGAACCTCCTGACCAACACCCAGGCAGTTGACCGCACACTGAGCATATCAGATGCGCCATCGCCTTAGATTGTCATCTCTTCCCAACTGCGATTTTTCAGGCTTCAGAACCTAGACCTTATCTCCAACCACTGCCCAGGGTTGAAAATGATGCAGAAATCAAAACACCTTCCCCATGGCAAGAGACCTTGTGATTGGCACGTTGTCCAAGGTCCAGTGTAGTTGAAACCAGTGTGGCCCATGAGGCCCCGCCCATGCTCGCGTGCCACATTGGTCACAAACACACACTGTGACCCTCAGCCTGAGCCCAGGCCTCAAGTAAGGCCTCTCAGTGGCTGGATGAAGAGACAGCTTATTGTGCCTGCCATGCCCCTAGGCCCCAATTTTTAACCATAGTTTGGGTTTTCCCTTCACTCTTCCCCAGGGCTCTGCTTTGGAATTCCTCTTTTGTTCAGACACCTGAGGTAATAAACCTGAAAGGAGAAATCCCATCCCACAGATTGACGAAAAACAATTGGGAACGGGCCAAATCCACAGAGAGGAAGATTCGTCCATGGCCCATGAGTCCTCCCCCATTCCACGGCCATCGTTGATATAAAATCCAAATGCAAAAGCCTGAGCAAGTGCCTCAGAATCGCTCTTTCTTCATATCCTGAAGATTTCTTCTCATGATTTGTAGATTGGGCCTGCCATACCTACATCCCCAAACCTAAGCTGAGTTTGTGTTTTCAGACTTCTGTCCTCAAAGTCCTGGGCCACACACCCTCATGCTGGGGCCTCTGAAGCCACACATTAGGACTGTGCCTACCCAATCCATGGGAATTCTGCCCATTCCATTGTCCAAAATCGTACAAATTAGGAGAACTCTCCAAAGTCCCTGAGGCCAAACCAATAGTGTAGGTCTCCGGGGACAAACAAGGGCGGTAAGACACCAGGTGAGCATCTACCTCCACTCATTCCATAGATGAATATCCCCAGACAAGAAGAATGAACAAGACAGGACCCTAGGCCATAATCGAATACATTGCATTGGTTTACAGGCATGTCTCTTCAAAAGTCTGGATTCCAATACCAGCATAATGGGTTTCCTGAGGCACCCATCAGAACAAATCTCCTCTCCACAAGGAAACTTGTGCATGGGAGCTATGTCAAAAGCTTAGGAGAATACTTCAGGGTCCCAGTGCCACCGCCCCATTTCAAGGCCCTCATGGACACAAACACACATTAGGGCCCATCCTCAGGAAAGTCCATTTCAACTCAGCCACCCCGGTTGCTCCCGCAGAGGGATCCGATCTCAACTGTATTGTGGCTAGTAGACAATTGGATTGCAAGGCGGGCTTCCCTGACATCCATCCTCCAAGGGTGCTCTGGAGTCATTCCATATGGGATGTCCTGGAGCTGCCCAACTGGTCTCAATTGTCCCGCAGAAGGAATCATTGAAGGGGGCATCACACAACTCCCAACGTGGGAAAAGCTCCATGGCTTCGAGATTCCGCTCCTTTCATGAAGGGGCAGTCATGCACAGAAACTACAACCTGAGCCAACGTCTGATCCTCGCCGTGACTTCAGATGCTTGAGATATGGTTCCCGATCTGCAGGGGGTACCAGCCGTGCCCTCGGCCTGAAGCCCAAGTCTATCTTGTGTTCTCAGACTTCTGTCCTCAAACTCCTGGCCCGGAAGTCCTCCATTTTGGCAATTCCGGACCCACAAGGCAGCACTCTGCCTGCCCTCTAGAAAAAATATCTTGCCTAATGAGGTGCCCAGGCACCTCAAATGAGGATAAACCTACAGGGAACTCGACTGTACCCAAATTATATAGTCTAACTTGGGCACTAGTGCACTGTCTGACACAACCTCAGCCAGAACCCCCTGACCAACACCCAGGCAGCTGACCGTACACTGAGCATACCAGACGCGCCATCGCCTTAGGTCGTCATCTCTTCCCAACTGCGATTTTTCAGGCTTCAGAACCTGTACCTTATGTCCAATCACTGCTCACGTTTGAAAATGATGCAGAAATCAGAACACCTTCCCCATGGCAAGAGACCTTGTGATTGGCATGTTGTCCAAGGTCCAGTGTAGTTGAAACCAGTTTGGCCCATGACGCCCCACCCATGTTCGCGGGCCACAATTGTCACAAACACACATTTGACCCTCAGCCTGAGCCCAGTCTCAAGTAAGGCCGCTCAGTGGCTGGATGAAGAGACAGCTTATTGGGCCTGCCAAGCCCCTATGCCGCAATTTTTAACCATAGTTTGGGTTTTCCATTCACTCTTCCCCAGGGCTCTGCTTTGGAATTCCTCTTTTGTTCGGACACCTGAGGTAATAAACCTGAAAGGAGACCTCCCATCCCACAGATTGACGAAAAAAATTGGGACCGCCCCAATCCACAGAAAGGAAGATTCGTCCATGGCCCATGATGCCTCCCCACATTCCACGGCCATCGTTGATATAAAATCCAGAGACAAAAGCCTGAGCAAGTGCCTCAGACTCGCTCTTTCTTCATATCCTGAAGAGTTCTTCTCATGGTTTGTAGATTGGGCCTGCCATACCTACGTCCCCAAACATAAGGTGAGTTTGTGTTTTCAGACTTCTGTCCTCAAAGTCCTGGGCCACACAGCCTCCAGGCTGGGGCCCCTGGAGCCACACATTCGGACTGTGCCTACCCAATCCATGGGTATTCTGCCCATTCCATTGTCCAAAATCTTACAAATTGGGAGAACTCTCCAAAGTCCCCGAGGCAATCCCAATAGTGTAGGTCTCCAGGGACAAACAAGGGTGGTCTGACACCAGGTGAGCATCTACCTCCAATCATTCCATAGATGCATATCCCCAGAGAAGGAGAATGAACAAGACAGGACCCTAGGCCATAATCGAATACATTGCTTTGTTTTACAGGCATGTCTCTTCAAAAGTCTGGATTCCAATTCCAGCATAATGGGTTTCCTGAGGCACACATCAGAACAAATCTCCTCTCCACAAGGAAACTTGTGCATGGGAGCTATGTCAAAAGCTTAGGAGAATACTTCAGGGTCCCGGGGCCACCGCCCCATTCCAAGGTCCTCATGGACACAAACACACATTAGGGCCCATCCTCAGGAAAGTCCATTTCAACTCATCCACCCCGGTTGCTCCCGCAGAGGGATCCGATCTCAACTGTATTGTGGCTAGTAGACAATTGGATTGTGAGGCGGGCTTGCCTGGCATCCATCCTCCAACGGTGCTCTGGAGTCATTCCATATGGGATGTCCTGGAGCTGCCCAGCAGATCTTAATTGTCACACAGAAGGAATCATTGAAGGGGGCATCCCACCACTCCCAACGTCGGAAACCTCCATGGCCTTGAGATTCCGCTCCTTTCATGAAGGCGCAGTCATGCACAGAAACTCCAACCTGAGCCAACGACTGATCCTCGCCGTGATTTCAGATGCTTGAGATTTTGGTTGCGACTGCAGGGGGTACCAGCCGTGCCCTCGGCCTGAAACTCAAGTCTAGCTCGTGTTCTCAAACTTCTGTCCTCACACTCCTGTCCCAGAAGCCCTCAAGTTTGGCAATCCCGGACCCACAATGCAGCACTCTGCCTGCCCTCTAGAAAAAATATCTTGCCTAATGAGGTGCCCAGGCACCTCAAATGAGGATAAACCTACAGGGCACTCGACTGTACCCAAATTATATAGTCTAACTTGGGCACTAGTGCACTGTATGACACAACCTGAGCCAGAACCTCCTGACCAACACCCAGGCAGTTGACCGCACACTGAGCATATCAGATGCGCCATCGCCTTAGATTGTCATCTCTTCCCAACTGCGATTTTTCAGGCTTCAGAACCTAGACCTTATCTCCAACCACTGCCCAGGGTTGAAAATGATGCAGAAATCAAAACACCTTCCCCATGGCAAGAGACCTTGTGATTGGCATGTTGTCCAAGGTCCAGTGTAGTTGAAACCAGTGTGGCCCATGAGGCCCCGCCCATGCTCGCGTGCCACGTTGGTCACAAACACACACTGTGACCCTCAGCCTGAGCCCAGGCCTCAAGTAAGGCCTCTCAGTGGCTGGATGAAGAGACAGCTTATTGTGCCTGCCATGCCCCTAGGCCCCAATTTTTAACCATAGTTTGGGTTTTCCCTTCACTCTTCCCCAGGGCTCTGCTTTGGAATTCCTCTTTTGTTCAGACACCTGAGGTAATAAACCTGAAAGGAGAAATCCCATCCCACAGATTGACGAAAAACAATTGGGATCGGGCCAAATCCACAGAGAGGAAGATTCGTCCATGGCCCATGAGTCCTCCCCCATTCCACGGCCATCGTTGATATAAAATCCAAATGCAAAAGCCTGAGCAAGTGCCTCAGAATCGCTCTTTCTTCATATCCTGAAGATTTCTTCTCATGATTTGTAGATTGGGCCTGCCATACCTACATCCCCAAACCTAAGCTGAGTTTGTGTTTTCAGACTTCTGTCCTCAAAGTCCTGGGCCACACACCCTCATGCTGGGGCCTCTGAAGCCACACATTAGGACTGTGCCTACCCAATCCATGGGAATTCTGCCCATTCCATTGTCCAAAATCGTACAAATTAGGAGAACTCTCCAAAGTCCCTGAGGCCAAACCAATAGTGTAGGTCTCCGGGGACAAACAAGGGCGGTAAGACACCAGGTGAGCATCTACCTCCACTCATTCCATAGATGAATATCCCCAGACAAGAAGAATGAACAAGACAGGACCCTAGGCCATAATCGAATACATTGCATTGGTTTACAGGCATGTCTCTTCAAAAGTCTGGATTCCAATACCAGCATAATGGGTTTCCTGAGGCACCCATCAGAACAAATCTCCTCTCCACAAGGAAACTTGTGCATGGGAGCTATGTCAAAAGCTTAGGAGAATACTTCAGGGTCCCAGTGCCACCGCCCCATTTCAAGGCCCTCATGGACACAAACACACATTAGGGCCCATCCTCAGGAAAGTCCATTTCAACTCAGCCACCCCGGTTGCTCCCGCAGAGGGATCCGATCTCAACTGTATTGTGGCTAGTAGACAATTGGATTGCAAGGCGGGCTTCCCTGACATCCATTCTCCAAGGGTGCTCTGGAGTCATTCCATATGGGATGTCCTGGAGCTGCCCAACTGGTCTCAATTGTCCCGCAGAAGGAATCCTTGAAGGGGGCATCACACAACTCCCAACGTGGGAAAAGCTCCATGGCTTCGAGATTCCGCTCCTTTCATGAAGGGGCAGTCATGCACAGAAACTACAACCTGAGCCAACGTCTGATCCTCGCCGTGACTTCAGATGCTTGAGATATGGTTCCCGATCTGCAGGGGGTACCAGCCGTGCCCTCGGCCTGAAGCCCAAGTCTATCTTGTGTTCTCAGACTTCTGTCCTCAAACTCCTGGCCTGGAAGTCCTCCATTTTGGCAATTCCGGACCCACAAGGCAGCACTCTGCCTGCCCTCTAGAAAAAATATCTTGCCTAATGAGGTGCCCAGGCACCTCAAATGAGGATAAACCTACAGGGAACTCGACTGTACCCAAATTATATAGTCTAACTTGGGCACTAGTGCACTGTCTGACACAACCTCAGCCAGAACCCCCTGACCAACACCCAGGCAGCTGACCGTACACTGAGCATACCAGACGCGCCATCGCCTTAGGTCGTCATCTCTTCCCAACTGCGATTTTTCAGGCTTCAGAACCTGTACCTTATGTCCAATCACTGCTCACGTTTGAAAATGATGCAGAAATCAGAACACCTTCCCCATGGCAAGAGACCTTGTGATTGGCATGTTGTCCAAGCTCCAGTGTAGTTGAAACCAGTTTGGCCCATGAGGCCCCACCCATGTTCGCGGGCCACAATTGTCACAAACACACATTTGACCCTCAGCCTGAGCCCAGTCTCAAGTAAGGCCGCTCAGTGGCTGGATGAAGAGACAGCTTATTGGGCCTGCCAAGCCCCTATGCCGCAATTTTTAACCATAGTTTGGGTTTTCCATTCACTCTTCCCCAGGGCTCTGCTTTGGAATTCCTCTTTTGTTCGGACACCTGAGGTAATAAACCTGAAAGGAGACCTCCCATCCCACAGATTGACGAAAAAAATTGGGACCGCCCCAATCCACAGAAAGGAAGATTCGTCCATGGCCCATGATGCCTCCCCACATTCCACGGCCATCGTTGATATAAAATCCAGAGACAAAAGCCTGAGCAAGTGCCTCAGACTCGCTCTTTCTTCATATCCTGAAGAGTTCTTCTCATGGTTTGTAGATTGGGCCTGCCATACCTACGTCCCCAAACATAAGGTGAGTTTGTGTTTTCAGACTTCTGTCCTCAAAGTCCTGGGCCACACAGCCTCCAGGCTGGGGCCCCTGGAGCCACACATTCGGACTGTGCCTACCCAATCCATGGGTATTCTGCCCATTCCATTGTCCAAAATCTTACAAATTGGGAGAACTCTCCAAAGTCCCCGAGGCAATCCCAATAGTGTAGGTCTCCAGGGACAAACAAGGGTGGTCTGACACCAGGTGAGCATCTACCTCCAATCATTCCATAGATGAATATCACCAGAGAAGGAGAATGAACAAGACAGGACCCTAGGCCATAATCGAATACATTGCTTTGTTTTACAGGCATGTCTCTTCAAAAGTCTGGATTCCAATTCCAGCATAATGGGTTTCCTGAGGCACACATCAGAACAAATCTCCTCTCCACAAGGAAACTTGTGCATGGGAGCTATGTCAAAAGCTTAGGAGAATACTTCAGGGTCCCGGGGCCACCGCCCCATTCCAAGGTTCTCATGGACACAAACACACATTAGGGCCCATCCTCAGGAAAGTCCATTTCAACTCATCCACCCCGGTTGCTCCCGCAGAGGGATCCGATCTCAACTGTATTGTGGCTAGTAGACAATTGGATTGTGAGGCGGGCTTGCCTGGCATCCATCCTCCAACGGTGCTCTGGAGTCATTCCATATGGGATGTCCTGGAGCTGCCCAGCAGGTCTTAATTGTCACACAGAAGGAATCATTGAAGGGGGCATCCCACCACTCCCAACGTCGGAAACCTCCATGGCCTTGAGATTCCGCTCCTTTCATGAAGGCGCAGTCATGCACAGAAACTCCAACCTGAGCCAACGACTGATCCTCGCCGTGATTTCAGATGCTTGAGATTTTGGTTGCGACTGCAGGGGGTACCAGCCGTGCCCTCGGCCTGAAACTCAAGTCTAGCTCGTGTTCTCAAACTTCTGTCCTCACACTCCTGTCCCAGAAGCCCTCAAGTTTGGCAATCCCGGACCCACAATGCAGCACTCTGCCTGCCCTCTAGAAAAAATATCTTGCCTAATGAGGTGCCCAGGCACCTCAAATGAGGATAAACCTACAGGGCACTCGACTGTACCCAAATTATATAGTCTAACTTGGGCACTAGTGCACTGTATGACACAACCTGAGCCAGAACCTCCTGACCAACACCCAGGCAGTTGACCGCACACTGAGCATATCAGATGCGCCATCGCCTTAGATTGTCATCTCTTCCCAACTGCGATTTTTCAGGCTTCAGAACCTAGACCTTATCTCCAACCACTGCCCAGGGTTGAAAATGATGCAGAAATCAAAACACCTTCCCCATGGCAAGAGACCTTGTGATTGGCATGTTGTCCAAGGTCCAGTGTAGTTGAAACCAGTTTGGCCCATGAGGCCCCACCCATGTTCGCGGGCCACAATTGTCACAAACACACACTGTGACCCTCAGCCTGAGCCCAGTCTCAAGTAAGGCCGCTCAGTGGCTGGATGAAGAGACAGCTTATTGGGCCTGCCAAGCCCCTATGCCGCAATTTTTAACCATAGTTTGGGTTTTCCATTCACTCTTCCCCAGGGCTCTGCTTTGGAATTCCTCTTTTGTTCGGACACCTGAGGTAATAAACCTGAAAGGAGACCTCCCATCCCACAGATTGACGAAAAAAATTGGGACCGCCCCAATCCACAGAAAGGAAGATTCGTCCATGGCCCATGATGCCTCCCCACATTCCACGGCCATCGTTGATATAAAATCCAGAGACAAAAGCCTGAGCAAGTGCCTCAGACTCGCTCTTTCTTCATATCCTGAAGAGTTCTTCTCATGGTTTGTAGATTGGGCCTGCCATACCTACGTCCCCAAACATAAGGTGAGTTTGTGTTTTCAGACTTCTGTCCTCAAAGTCCTGGGCCACACAGCCTCCAGGCTGGGGCCCCTGGAGCCACACATTCGGACTGTGCCTACCCAATCCATGGGTATTCTGCCCATTCCATTGTCCAAAATCTTACAAATTGGGAGAACTCTCCAAAGTCCCCGAGGCAATCCCAATAGTGTAGGTCTCCAGGGACAAACAAGGGTGGTCTGACACCAGGTGAGCATCTACCTCCAATCATTCCATAGATGAATATCACCAGAGAAGGAGAATGAACAAGACAGGACCCTAGGCCATAATCGAATACATTGCTTTGTTTTACAGGCATGTCTCTTCAAAAGTCTGGATTCCAATTCCAGCATAATGGGTTTCCTGAGGCACACATCAGAACAAATCTCCTCTCCACAAGGAAACTTGTGCATGGGAGCTATGTCAAAAGCTTAGGAGAATACTTCAGGGTCCCGGGGCCACCGCCCCATTCCAAGGTCCTCATGGACACAAACACACATTAGGGCCCATCCTCAGGAAAGTCCATTTCAACTCATCCACCCCGGTTGCTCCCGCAGAGGGATCCGATCTCAACTGTATTGTGGCTAGTAGACAATTGGATTGTGAGGCGGGCTTGCCTGGCATCCATCCTCCAACGGTGCTCTGGAGTCATTCCATATGGGATGTCCTGGAGCTGCCCAGCAGGTCTTAATTGTCACACAGAAGGAATCATTGAAGGGGGCATCCCACCACTCCCAACGTCGGAAACCTCCATGGCCTTGAGATTCCGCTCCTTTCATGAAGGCGCAGTCATGCACAGAAACTCCAACCTGAGCCAACGACTGATCCTCGCCGTGATTTCAGATGCTTGAGATTTTGGTTGCGACTGCAGGGGGTACCAGCCGTGCCCTCGGCCTGAAACTCAAGTCTAGCTCGTGTTCTCAAACTTCTGTCCTCACACTCCTGTCCCAGAAGCCCTCAAGTTTGGCAATCCCGGACCCACAATGCAGCACTCTGCCTGCCCTCTAGAAAAAATATCTTGCCTAATGAGGTGCCCAGGCACCTCAAATGAGGATAAACCTACAGGGCACTCGACTGTACCCAAATTATATAGTCTAACTTGGGCACTAGTGCACTGTATGACACAACCTGAGCCAGAACCTCCTGACCAACACCCAGGCAGTTGACCGCACACTGAGCATATCAGATGCGCCATCGCCTTAGATTGTCATCTCTTCCCAACTGCGATTTTTCAGGCTTCAGAACCTAGACCTTATCTCCAACCACTGCCCAGGGTTGAAAATGATGCAGAAATCAAAACACCTTCCCCATGGCAAGAGACCTTGTGATTGGCATGTTGTCCAAGGTCCAGTGTAGTTGAAACCAGTGTGGCCCATGAGGCCCCGCCCATGCTCGCGTGCCACGTTGGTCACAAACACACACTGTGACCCTCAGCCTGAGCCCAGGCCTCAAGTAAGGCCTCTCAGTGGCTGGATGAAGAGACAGCTTATTGTGCCTGCCATGCCCCTAGGCCCCAATTTTTAACCATAGTTTGGGTTTTCCCTTCACTCTTCCCCAGGGCTCTGCTTTGGAATTCCTCTTTTGTTCAGACACCTGAGGTAATAAACCTGAAAGGAGAAATCCCATCCCACAGATTGACGAAAAACAATTGGGATCGGGCCAAATCCACAGAGAGGAAGATTCGTCCATGGCCCATGAGTCCTCCCCCATTCCACGGCCATCGTTGATATAAAATCCAAATGCAAAAGCCTGAGCAAGTGCCTCAGAATCGCTCTTTCTTCATATCCTGAAGATTTCTTCTCATGATTTGTAGATTGGGCCTGCCATACCTACATCCCCAAACCTAAGCTGAGTTTGTGTTTTCAGACTTCTGTCCTCAAAGTCCTGGGCCACACACCCTCATGCTGGGGCCTCTGAAGCCACACATTAGGACTGTGCCTACCCAATCCATGGGAATTCTGCCCATTCCATTGTCCAAAATCGTACAAATTCGGAGAACTCTCCAAAGTCCCTGAGGCCAAACCAATAGTGTAGGTCTCCGGGGACAAACAAGGGCGGTAAGACACCAGGTGAGCATCTACCTCCACTCATTCCATAGATGAATATCCCCAGACAAGAAGAATGAACAAGACAGGACCCTAGGCCATAATCGAATACATTGCATTGGTTTACAGGCATGTCTCTTCAAAAGTCTGGATTCCAATACCAGCATAATGGGTTTCCTGAGGCACCCATCAGAACAAATCTCCTCTCCACAAGGAAACTTGTGCATGGGAGCTATGTCAAAAGCTTAGGAGAATACTTCAGGGTCCCAGTGCCACCGCCCCATTTCAAGGCCCTCATGGACACAAACACACATTAGGGCCCATCCTCAGGAAAGTCCATTTCAACTCAGCCACCCCGGTTGCTCCCGCAGAGGGATCCGATCTCAACTGTATTGTGGCTAGTAGACAATTGGATTGCAAGGCGGGCTTCCCTGACATCCATTCTCCAAGGGTGCTCTGGAGTCATTCCATATGGGATGTCCTGGAGCTGCCCAACTGGTCTCAATTGTCCCGCAGAAGGAATCCTTGAAGGGGGCATCACACAACTCCCAACGTGGGAAAAGCTCCATGGCTTCGAGATTCCACTCCTTTCATGAAGGGGCAGTCATGCACAGAAACTACAACCTGAGCCAACGTCTGATCCTCGCCGTGACTTCAGATGCTTGAGATATGGTTCCCGATCTGCAGGGGGTACCAGCCGTGCCCTCGGCCTGAAGCCCAAGTCTATCTTGTGTTCTCAGACTTCTGTCCTCAAACTCCTGGCCTGGAAGTCCTCCATTTTGGCAATTCCGGACCCACAAGGCAGCACTCTGCCTGCCCTCTAGAAAAAATATCTTGCCTAATGAGGTGCCCAGGCACCTCAAATGAGGATAAACCTACAGGGAACTCGACTGTACCCAAATTATATAGTCTAACTTGGGCACTAGTGCACTGTCTGACACAACCTCAGCCAGAACCCCCTGACCAACACCCAGGCAGCTGACCGTACACTGAGCATACCAGACGCGCCATCGCCTTAGGTCGTCATCTCTTCCCAACTGCGATTTTTCAGGCTTCAGAACCTGTACCTTATGTCCAATCACTGCTCACGTTTGAAAATGATGCAGAAATCAGAACACCTTCCCCATGGCAAGAGACCTTGTGATTGGCATGTTGTCCAAGCTCCAGTGTAGTTGAAACCAGTTTGGCCCATGAGGCCCCACCCATGTTCGCGGGCCACAATTGTCACAAACACACATTTGACCCTCAGCCTGAGCCCAGTCTCAAGTAAGGCCGCTCAGTGGCTGGATGAAGAGACAGCTTATTGGGCCTGCCAAGCCCCTATGCCGCAATTTTTAACCATAGTTTGGGTTTTCCATTCACTCTTCCCCAGGGCTCTGCTTTGGAATTCCTCTTTTGTTCGGACACCTGAGGTAATAAACCTGAAAGGAGACCTCCCATCCCACAGATTGACGAAAAAAATTGGGACCGCCCCAATCCACAGAAAGGAAGATTCGTCCATGGCCCATGATGCCTCCCCACATTCCACGGCCATCGTTGATATAAAATCCAGAGACAAAAGCCTGAGCAAGTGCCTCAGACTCGCTCTTTCTTCATATCCTGAAGAGTTCTTCTCATGGTTTGTAGATTGGGCCTGCCATACCTACGTCCCCAAACATAAGGTGAGTTTGTGTTTTCAGACTTCTGTCCTCAAAGTCCTGGGCCACACAGCCTCCAGGCTGGGGCCCCTGGAGCCACACATTCGGACTGTGCCTACCCAATCCATGGGTATTCTGCCCATTCCATTGTCCAAAATCTTACAAATTGGGAGAACTCTCCAAAGTCCCCGAGGCAATCCCAATAGTGTAGGTCTCCAGGGACAAACAAGGGTGGTCTGACACCAGGTGAGCATCTACCTCCAATCATTCCATAGATGAATATCACCAGAGAAGGAGAATGAACAAGACAGGACCCTAGGCCATAATCGAATACATTGCTTTGTTTTACAGGCATGTCTCTTCAAAAGTCTGGATTCCAATTCCAGCATAATGGGTTTCCTGAGGCACACATCAGAACAAATATCCTCTCCACAAGGAAACTTGTGCATGGGAGCTATGTCAAAAGCTTAGGAGAATACTTCAGGGTCCCGGGGCCACCGCCCCATTCCAAGGTCCTCATGGACACAAACACACATTAGGGCCCATCCTCAGGAAAGTCCATTTCAACTCATCCACCCCGGTTGCTCCCGCAGAGGGATCCGATCTCAACTGTATTGTGGCTAGTAGACAATTGGATTGTGAGGCGGGCTTGCCTGGCATCCATCCTCCAACGGTGCTCTGGAGTCATTCCATATGAGATGTCCTGGAGCTGCCCAGCAGGTCTTAATTGTCACACAGAAGGAATCATTGAAGGGGGCATCCCACCACTCCCAACGTCGGAAACCTCCATGGCCTTGAGATTCCGCTCCTTTCATGAAGGCGCAGTCATGCACAGAAACTCCAACCTGAGCCAACGACTGATCCTCGCCGTGATTTCAGATGCTTGAGATTTTGGTTGCGACTGCAGGGGGTACCAGCCGTGCCCTCGGCCTGAAACTCAAGTCTAGCTCGTGTTCTCAAACTTCTGTCCTCACACTCCTGTCCCAGAAGCCCTCAAGTTTGGCAATCCCGGACCCACAATGCAGCACTCTGCCTGCCCTCTAGAAAAAATATCTTGCCTAATGAGGTGCCCAGGCACCTCAAATGAGGATAAACCTACAGGGCACTCGACTGTACCCAAATTATATAGTCTAACTTGGGCACTAGTGCACTGTATGACACAACCTGAGCCAGAACCTCCTGACCAACACCCAGGCAGTTGACCGCACACTGAGCATATCAGATGCGCCATCGCCTTAGATTGTCATCTCTTCCCAACTGCGATTTTTCAGGCTTCAGAACCTAGACCTTATCTCCAACCACTGCCCAGGGTTGAAAATGATGCAGAAATCAAAACACCTTCCCCATGGCAAGAGACCTTGTGATTGGCATGTTGTCCAAGGTCCAGTGTAGTTGAAACCAGTGTGGCCCATGAGGCCCCGCCCATGCTCGCGTGCCACGTTGGTCACAAACACACACTGTGACCCTCAGCCTGAGCCCAGGCCTCAAGTAAGGCCTCTCAGTGGCTGGATGAAGAGACAGCTTATTGTGCCTGCCATGCCCCTAGGCCCCAATTTTTAACCATAGTTTGGGTTTTCCCTTCACTCTTCCCCAGGGCTCTGCTTTGGAATTCCTCTTTTGTTCAGACACCTGAGGTAATAAACCTGAAAGGAGAAATCCCATCCCACAGATTGACGAAAAACAATTGGGATCGGGCCAAATCCACAGAGAGGAAGATTCGTCCATGGCCCATGAGTCCTCCCCCATTCCACGGCCATCGTTGATATAAAATCCAAATGCAAAAGCCTGAGCAAGTGCCTCAGAATCGCTCTTTCTTCATATCCTGAAGATTTCTTCTCATGATTTGTAGATTGGGCCTGCCATACCTACATCCCCAAACCTAAGCTGAGTTTGTGTTTTCAGACTTCTGTCCTCAAAGTCCTGGGCCACACACCCTCATGCTGGGGCCTCTGAAGCCACACATTAGGACTGTGCCTACCCAATCCATGGGAATTCTGCCCATTCCATTGTCCAAAATCGTACAAATTAGGAGAACTCTCCAAAGTCCCTGAGGCCAAACCAATAGTGTAGGTCTCCGGGGACAAACAAGGGCGGTAAGACACCAGGTGAGCATCTACCTCCACTCATTCCATAGATGAATATCCCCAGACAAGAAGAATGAACAAGACAGGACCCTAGGCCATAATCGAATACATTGCATTGGTTTACAGGCATGTCTCTTCAAAAGTCTGGATTCCAATACCAGCATAATGGGTTTCCTGAGGCACCCATCAGAACAAATCTCCTCTCCACAAGGAAACTTGTGCATGGGAGCTATGTCAAAAGCTTAGGAGAATACTTCAGGGTCCCAGTGCCACCGCCCCATTTCAAGGCCCTCATGGACACAAACACACATTAGGGCCCATCCTCAGGAAAGTCCATTTCAACTCATCCACCCCGGTTGCTCCCGCAGAGGGATCCGATCTCAACTGTATTGTGGCTAGTAGACAATTGGATTGCAAGGCGGGCTTCCCTGACATCCATTCTCCAAGGGTGCTCTGGAGTCATTCCATATGGGATGTCCTGGAGCTGCCCAACTGGTCTCAATTGTCCCGCAGAAGGAATCCTTGAAGGGGGCATCACACAACTCCCAACGTGGGAAAAGCTCCATGGCTTCGAGATTCCGCTCCTTTCATGAAGGGGCAGTCATGCACAGAAACTACAACCTGAGCCAACGTCTGATCCTCGCCGTGACTTCAGATGCTTGAGATATGGTTCCCGATCTGCAGGGGGTACCAGCCGTGCCCTCGGCCTGAAGCCCAAGTCTATCTTGTGTTCTCAGACTTCTGTCCTCAAACTCCTGGCCTGGAAGTCCTCCATTTTGGCAATTCCGGACCCACAAGGCAGCACTCTGCCTGCCCTCTAGAAAAAATATCTTGCCTAATGAGGTGCCCAGGCACCTCAAATGAGGATAAACCTACAGGGAACTCGACTGTACCCAAATTATATAGTCTAACTTGGGCACTAGTGCACTGTCTGACACAACCTCAGCCAGAACCCCCTGACCAACACCCAGGCAGCTGACCGTACACTGAGCATACCAGACGCGCCATCGCCTTAGGTCGTCATCTCTTCCCAACTGCGATTTTTCAGGCTTCAGAACCTGTACCTTATGTCCAATCACTGCTCACGTTTGAAAATGATGCAGAAATCAGAACACCTTCCCCATGGCAAGAGACCTTGTGATTGGCATGTTGTCCAAGCTCCAGTGTAGTTGAAACCAGTTTGGCCCATGAGGCCCCACCCATGTTCGCGGGCCACAATTGTCACAAACACACATTTGACCCTCAGCCTGAGCCCAGTCTCAAGTAAGGCCGCTCAGTGGCTGGATGAAGAGACAGCTTATTGGGCCTGCCAAGCCCCTATGCCGCAATTTTTAACCATAGTTTGGGTTTTCCATTCACTCTTCCCCAGGGCTCTGCTTTGGAATTCCTCTTTTGTTCGGACACCTGAGGTAATAAACCTGAAAGGAGACCTCCCATCCCACAGATTGACGAAAAAAATTGGGACCGCCCCAATCCACAGAAAGGAAGATTCGTCCATGGCCCATGATGCCTCCCCACATTCCACGGCCATCGTTGATATAAAATCCAGAGACAAAAGCCTGAGCAAGTGCCTCAGACTCGCTCTTTCTTCATATCCTGAAGAGTTCTTCTCATGGTTTGTAGATTGGGCCTGCCATACCTACGTCCCCAAACATAAGGTGAGTTTGTGTTTTCAGACTTCTGTCCTCAAAGTCCTGGGCCACACAGCCTCCAGGCTGGGGCCCCTGGAGCCACACATTCGGACTGTGCCTACCCAATCCATGGGTATTCTGCCCATTCCATTGTCCAAAATCTTACAAATTGGGAGAACTCTCCAAAGTCCCCGAGGCAATCCCAATAGTGTAGGTCTCCAGGGACAAACAAGGGTGGTCTGACACCAGGTGAGCATCTACCTCCAATCATTCCATAGATGAATATCCCCAGAGAAGGAGAATGAACAAGACAGGACCCTAGGCCATAATCGAATACATTGCTTTGTTTTACAGGCATGTCTCTTCAAAAGTCTGGATTCCAATTCCAGCATAATGGGTTTCCTGAGGCACACATCAGAACAAATCTCCTCTCCACAAGGAAACTTGTGCATGGGAGCTATGTCAAAAGCTTAGGAGAATACTTCAGGGTCCCGGGGCCACCGCCCCATTCCAAGGTCCTCATGGACACAAACACACATTAGGGCCCATCCTCAGGAAAGTCCATTTCAACTCATCCACCCCGGTTGCTCCCGCAGAGGGATCCGATCTCAACTGTATTGTGGCTAGTAGACAATTGGATTGTGAGGCGGGCTTGCCTGGCATCCATCCTCCAACGGTGCTCTGGAGTCATTCCATATGGGATGTCCTGGAGCTGCCCAGCAGGTCTTAATTGTCACACAGAAGGAATCATTGAAGGGGGCATCCCACCACTCCCAACGTCGGAAACCTCCATGGCCTTGAGATTCCGCTCCTTTCATGAAGGCGCAGTCATGCACAGAAACTCCAACCTGAGCCAACGACTGATCCTCGCCGTGATTTCAGATGCTTGAGATTTTGGTTGCGACTGCAGGGGGTACCAGCCGTGCCCTCGGCCTGAAACTCAAGTCTAGCTCGTGTTCTCAAACTTCTGTCCTCACACTCCTGTCCCAGAAGCCCTCAAGTTTGGCAATCCCGGACCCACAATGCAGCACTCTGCCTGCCCTCTAGAAAAAATATCTTGCCTAATGAGGTGCCCAGGCACCTCAAATGAGGATAAACCTACAGGGCACTCGACTGTACCCAAATTATATAGTCTAACTTGGGCACTAGTGCACTGTATGACACAACCTGAGCCAGAACCTCCTGACCAACACCCAGGCAGTTGACCGCACACTGAGCATATCAGATGCGCCATCGCCTTAGATTGTCATCTCTTCCCAACTGCGATTTTTCAGGCTTCAGAACCTAGACCTTATCTCCAACCACTGCCCAGGGTTGAAAATGATGCAGAAATCAAAACACCTTCCCCATGGCAAGAGACCTTGTGATTGGCATGTTGTCCAAGGTCCAGTGTAGTTGAAACCAGTGTGGCCCATGAGGCCCCGCCCATGCTCGCGTGCCACGTTGGTCACAAACACACACTGTGACCCTCAGCCTGAGCCCAGGCCTCAAGTAAGGCCTCTCAGTGGCTGGATGAAGAGACAGCTTATTGTGCCTGCCATGCCCCTAGGCCCCAATTTTTAACCATAGTTTGGGTTTTCCCTTCACTCTTCCCCAGGGCTCTGCTTTGGAATTCCTCTTTTGTTCAGACACCTGAGGTAATAAACCTGAAAGGAGAAATCCCATCCCACAGATTGACGAAAAACAATTGGGATCGGGCCAAATCCACAGAGAGGAAGATTCGTCCATGGCCCATGAGTCCTCCCCCATTCCACGGCCATCGTTGATATAAAATCCAAATGCAAAAGCCTGAGCAAGTGCCTCAGAATCGCTCTTTCTTCATATCCTGAAGATTTCTTCTCATGATTTGTAGATTGGGCCTGCCATACCTACATCCCCAAACCTAAGCTGAGTTTGTGTTTTCAGACTTCTGTCCTCAAAGTCCTGGGCCACACACCCTCATGCTGGGGCCTCTGAAGCCACACATTAGGACTGTGCCTACCCAATCCATGGGAATTCTGCCCATTCCATTGTCCAAAATCGTACAAATTAGGAGAACTCTCCAAAGTCCCTGAGGCCAAACCAATAGTGTAGGTCTCCGGGGACAAACAAGGGCGGTAAGACACCAGGTGAGCATCTACCTCCACTCATTCCATAGATGAATATCCCCAGACAAGAAGAATGAACAAGACAGGACCCTAGGCCATAATCGAATACATTGCATTGGTTTACAGGCATGTCTCTTCAAAAGTCTGGATTCCAATACCAGCATAATGGGTTTCCTGAGGCACCCATCAGAACAAATCTCCTCTCCACAAGGAAACTTGTGCATGGGAGCTATGTCAAAAGCTTAGGAGAATACTTCAGGGTCCCAGTGCCACCGCCCCATTTCAAGGCCCTCATGGACACAAACACACATTAGGGCCCATCCTCAGGAAAGTCCATTTCAACTCAGCCACCCCGGTTGCTCCCGCAGAGGGATCCGATCTCAACTGTATTGTGGCTAGTAGACAATTGGATTGCAAGGCGGGCTTCCCTGACATCCATTCTCCAAGGGTGCTCTGGAGTCATTCCATATGGGATGTCCTGGAGCTGCCCAACTGGTCTCAATTGTCCCGCAGAAGGAATCCTTGAAGGGGGCATCACACAACTCCCAACGTGGGAAAAGCTCCATGGCTTCGAGATTCCGCTCCTTTCATGAAGGGGCAGTCATGCACAGAAACTACAACCTGAGCCAACGTCTGATCCTCGCCGTGACTTCAGATGCTTGAGATATGGTTCCCGATCTGCAGGGGGTACCAGCCGTGCCCTCGGCCTGAAGCCCAAGTCTATCTTGTGTTCTCAGACTTCTGTCCTCAAACTCCTGGCCTGGAAGTCCTCCATTTTGGCAATTCCGGACCCACAAGGCAGCACTCTGCCTGCCCTCTAGAAAAAATATCTTGCCTAATGAGGTGCCCAGGCACCTCAAATGAGGATAAACCTACAGGGAACTCGACTGTACCCAAATTATATAGTCTAACTTGGGCACTAGTGCACTGTCTGACACAACCTCAGCCAGAACCCCCTGACCAACACCCAGGCAGCTGACCGTACACTGAGCATACCAGACGCGCCATCGCCTTAGGTCGTCATCTCTTCCCAACTGCGATTTTTCAGGCTTCAGAACCTGTACCTTATGTCCAATCACTGCTCACGTTTGAAAATGATGCAGAAATCAGAACACCTTCCCCATGGCAAGAGACCTTGTGATTGGCATGTTGTCCAAGCTCCAGTGTAGTTGAAACCAGTTTGGCCCATGAGGCCCCACCCATGTTCGCGGGCCACAATTGTCACAAACACACATTTGACCCTCAGCCTGAGCCCAGTCTCAAGTAAGGCCGCTCAGTGGCTGGATGAAGAGACAGCTTATTGGGCCTGCCAAGCCCCTATGCCGCAATTTTTAACCATAGTTTGGGTTTTCCATTCACTCTTCCCCAGGGCTCTGCTTTGGAATTCCTCTTTTGTTCGGACACCTGAGGTAATAAACCTGAAAGGAGACCTCCCATCCCACAGATTGACGAAAAAAATTGGGACCGCCCCAATCCACAGAAAGGAAGATTCGTCCATGGCCCATGATGCCTCCCCACATTCCACGGCCATCATTGATATAAAATCCAGAGACAAAAGCCTGAGCAAGTGCCTCAGACTCGCTCTTTCTTCATATCCTGAAGAGTTCTTCTCATGGTTTGTAGATTGGGCCTGCCATACCTACGTCCCCAAACATAAGGTGAGTTTGTGTTTTCAGACTTCTGTCCTCAAAGTCCTGGGCCACACAGCCTCCAGGCTGGGGCCCCTGGAGCCACACATTCGGACTGTGCCTACCCAATCCATGGGTATTCTGCCCATTCCATTGTCCAAAATCTTACAAATTGGGAGAACTCTCCAAAGTCCCCGAGGCAATCCCAATAGTGTAGGTCTCCAGGGACAAACAAGGGTGGTCTGACACCAGGTGAGCATCTACCTCCAATCATTCCATAGATGAATATCACCAGAGAAGGAGAATGAACAAGACAGGACCCTAGGCCATAATCGAATACATTGCTTTGTTTTACAGGCATGTCTCTTCAAAAGTCTGGATTCCAATTCCAGCATAATGGGTTTCCTGAGGCACACATCAGAACAAATATCCTCTCCACAAGGAAACTTGTGCATGGGAGCTATGTCAAAAGCTTAGGAGAATACTTCAGGGTCCCGGGGCCACCGCCCCATTCCAAGGTCCTCATGGACACAAACACACATTAGGGCCCATCCTCAGGAAAGTCCATTTCAACTCATCCACCCCGGTTGCTCCCGCAGAGGGATCCGATCTCAACTGTATTGTGGCTAGTAGACAATTGGATTGTGAGGCGGGCTTGCCTGGCATCCATCCTCCAACGGTGCTCTGGAGTCATTCCATATGGGATGTCCTGGAGCTGCCCAGCAGGTCTTAATTGTCACACAGAAGGAATCATTGAAGGGGGCATCCCACCACTCCCAACGTCGGAAACCTCCATGGCCTTGAGATTCCGCTCCTTTCATGAAGGCGCAGTCATGCACAGAAACTCCAACCTGAGCCAACGACTGATCCTCGCCGTGATTTCAGATGCTTGAGATTTTGGTTGCGACTGCAGGGGGTACCAGCCGTGCCCTCGGCCTGAAACTCAAGTCTAGCTCGTGTTCTCAAACTTCTGTCCTCACACTCCTGTCCCAGAAGCCCTCAAGTTTGGCAATCCCGGACCCACAATGCAGCACTCTGCCTGCCCTCTAGAAAAAATATCTTGCCTAATGAGGTGCCCAGGCACCTCAAATGAGGATAAACCTACAGGGCACTCGACTGTACCCAAATTATATAGTCTAACTTGGGCACTAGTGCACTGTATGACACAACCTGAGCCAGAACCTCCTGACCAACACCCAGGCAGTTGACCGCACACTGAGCATATCAGATGCGCCATCGCCTTAGATTGTCATCTCTTCCCAACTGCGATTTTTCAGGCTTCAGAACCTAGACCTTATCTCCAACCACTGCCCAGGGTTGAAAATGATGCAGAAATCAAAACACCTTCCCCATGGCAAGAGACCTTGTGATTGGCATGTTGTCCAAGGTCCAGTGTAGTTGAAACCAGTGTGGCCCATGAGGCCCCGCCCATGCTCGCGTGCCACGTTGGTCACAAACACACACTGTGACCCTCAGCCTGAGCCCAGGCCTCAAGTAAGGCCTCTCAGTGGCTGGATGAAGAGACAGCTTATTGTGCCTGCCATGCCCCTAGGCCCCAATTTTTAACCATAGTTTGGGTTTTCCCTTCACTCTTCCCCAGGGCTCTGCTTTGGAATTCCTCTTTTGTTCAGACACCTGAGGTAATAAACCTGAAAGGAGAAATCCCATCCCACAGATTGACGAAAAACAATTGGGATCGGGCCAAATCCACAGAGAGGAAGATTCGTCCATGGCCCAAGAGTCCTCCCCCATTCCACGGCCATCGTTGATATAAAATCCAAATGCAAAAGCCTGAGCAAGTGCCTCAGAATCGCTCTTTCTTCATATCCTGAAGATTTCTTCTCATGATTTGTAGATTGGGCCTGCCATACCTACATCCCCAAACCTAAGCTGAGTTTGTGTTTTCAGACTTCTGTCCTCAAAGTCCTGGGCCACACACCCTCATGCTGGGGCCTCTGAAGCCACACATTAGGACTGTGCCTACCCAATCCATGGGAATTCTGCCCATTCCATTGTCCAAAATCGTACAAATTAGGAGAACTCTCCAAAGTCCCTGAGGCCAAACCAATAGTGTAGGTCTCCGGGGACAAACAAGGGCGGTAAGACACCAGGTGAGCATCTACCTCCACTCATTCCATAGATGAATATCCCCAGACAAGAAGAATGAACAAGACAGGACCCTAGGCCATAATCGAATATATTGCATTGGTTTACAGGCATGTCTCTTCAAAAGTCTGGATTCCAATACCAGCATAATGGGTTTCCTGAGGCACCCATCAGAACAAATCTCCTCTCCACAAGGAAACTTGTGCATGGGAGCTATGTTAAAAGCTTAGGAGAATACTTCAGGGTCCCGGGGCCACCGCCCCATTCCAAGGTCCTCATGGACACAAACACACATTAGGGCCCATCCTCAGGAAAGTCCATTTCAACTCATCCACCCCGGTTGCTCCCGCAGAGGGATCCGATCTCAACTGTATTGTGGCTAGTAGACAATTGGATTGTGAGGCGGGCTTGCCTGGCATCCATCCTCCAACGGTGCTCTGGAGTCATTCCATATGGGATGTCCTGGAGCTGCCCAACTGGTCTCAATTGTCCCGCAGAAGGAATCCTTGAAGGGGGCATCACACAACTCCCAACGTGGGAAAAGCTCCATGGCTTCGAGATTCCGCTCCTTTCATGAAGGGGCAGTCATGCACAGAAACTACAACCTGAGCCAACGTCTGATCCTCGCCGTGACTTCAGATGCTTGAGATATGGTTTCCGATCTGCAGGGGGTACCAGCCGTGCCCTCGGCCTGAAGCCCAAGTCTATCTTGTGTTCTCAGACTTCTGTCCTCAAACTCCTGGCCCGGAAGTCCTCCATTTTGGCAATTCCGGACCCACAAGGCAGCACTCTGCCTGCCCTCTAGAAAAAATATCTTGCCTAATGACGTGCCCAGGAACCTCAAATGAGGATAAACCTACAGGGAACTCGACTGTACCCAAATTATATAGTCTAACTTGGGCACTAGTGCACTGTCTGACACAACCTCAGCCAGAACCCCCTGACCAACACCCAGGCAGCTGACCGTACACTGAGCATATCAGAGGCGCCATCGCCTTAGGTCGTCATCTCTTCCCAACTGCGATTTTTCAGGCTTCAGAACCTGTACCTTATGTCCAATCACTGCTCACGTTTGAAAATGATGCAGAAATCAGAACACCTTCCCCATGGCAAGAGACCTTGTGATTGGCATGTTGTCCAAGGTCCAGTGGTGTTGAAACCAGTTTGGCCCATGAGGCCCCACCCATGTTCGCGGGCCACAATTGTCACAAACACACATTTGACCCTCAGCCTGAGCCCAGTCTCAAGTAAGGCCGCTCAGTGGCTGGATGAAGAGACAGCTTATTGGGCCTGCCAAGCCCCTATGCCGCAATTTTTAACCATAGTTTGGGTTTTCCATTCACTCTTCCCCAGGGCTCTGCTTTGGAATTCCTCTTTTGTTCGGACACCTGAGGTAATAAACCTGAAAGGAGACCTCCCATCCCACAGATTGACGAAAAAAATTGGGACCGCCCCAATCCACAGAAAGGAAGATTCGTCCATGGCCCATGATGCCTCCCCACATTCCACGGCCATCGTTGATATAAAATCCAGAGACAAAAGCCTGAGCAAGTGCCTCAGACTCGCTCTTTCTTCATATCCTGAAGAGTTCTTCTCATGGTTTGTAGATTGGGCCTGCCATACCTACGTCCCCAAACATAAGGTGAGTTTGTGTTTTCAGACTTCTGTCCTCAAAGTCCTGGGCCACACAGCCTCCAGGCTGGGGCCCCTGGAGCCACACATTCGGACTGTGCCTACCCAATCCATGGGTATTCTGCCCATTCCATTGTCCAAAATCTTACAAATTGGGAGAACTCTCCAAAGTCCCCGAGGCAATCCCAATAGTGTAGGTCTCCAGGGACAAACAAGGGTGGTCTGACACCAGGTGAGCATCTACCTCCAATCATTCCATAGATGAATATCACCAGAGAAGGAGAATGAACAAGACAGGACCCTAGGCCATAATCGAATACATTGCTTTGTTTTACAGGCATGTCTCTTCAAAAGTCTGGATTCCAATTCCAGCATAATGGGTTTCCTGAGGCACACATCAGAACAAATATCCTCTCCACAAGGAAACTTGTGCATGGGAGCTATGTCAAAAGCTTAGGAGAATACTTCAGGGTCCCGGGGCCACCGCCCCATTCCAAGGTCCTCATGGACACAAACACACATTAGGGCCCATCCTCAGGAAAGTCCATTTCAACTCATCCACCCCGGTTGCTCCCGCAGAGGGATCCGATCTCAACTGTATTGTGGCTAGTAGACAATTGGATTGTGAGGCGGGCTTGCCTGGCATCCATCCTCCAACGGTGCTCTGGAGTCATTCCATATGAGATGTCCTGGAGCTGCCCAGCAGGTCTTAATTGTCACACAGAAGGAATCATTGAAGGGGGCATCCCACCACTCCCAACGTCGGAAACCTCCATGGCCTTGAGATTCCGCTCCTTTCATGAAGGCGCAGTCATGCACAGAAACTCCAACCTGAGCCAACGACTGATCCTCGCCGTGATTTCAGATGCTTGAGATTTTGGTTGCGACTGCAGGGGGTACCAGCCGTGCCCTCGGCCTGAAACTCAAGTCTAGCTCGTGTTCTCAAACTTCTGTCCTCACACTCCTGTCCCAGAAGCCCTCAAGTTTGGCAATCCCGGACCCACAATGCAGCACTCTGCCTGCCCTCTAGAAAAAATATCTTGCCTAATGAGGTGCCCAGGCACCTCAAATGAGGATAAACCTACAGGGCACTCGACTGTACCCAAATTATATAGTCTAACTTGGGCACTAGTGCACTGTATGACACAACCTGAGCCAGAACCTCCTGACCAACACCCAGGCAGTTGACCGCACACTGAGCATATCAGATGCGCCATCGCCTTAGATTGTCATCTCTTCCCAACTGCGATTTTTCAGGCTTCAGAACCTAGACCTTATCTCCAACCACTGCCCAGGGTTGAAAATGATGCAGAAATCAGAACACCTTCCCCATGGCAAGAGACCTTGTGATTGGCATGTTGTCCAAGGTCCAGTGTAGTTGAAACCAGTGTGGCCCATGAGGCCCCGCCCATGCTCGCGTGCCACGTTGGTCACAAACACACACTGTGACCCTCAGCCTGAGCCCAGGCCTCAAGTAAGGCCTCTCAGTGGCTGGATGAAGAGACAGCTTATTGTGCCTGCCATGCCCCTAGGCCCCAATTTTTAACCATAGTTTGGGTTTTCCCTTCACTCTTCCCCAGGGCTCTGCTTTGGAATTCCTCTTTTGTTCAGACACCTGAGGTAATAAACCTGAAAGGAGAAATCCCATCCCACAGATTGACGAAAAACAATTGGGATCGGGCCAAATCCACAGAGAGGAAGATTCGTCCATGGCCCATGAGTCCTCCCCCATTCCACGGCCATCGTTGATATAAAATCCAAATGCAAAAGCCTGAGCAAGTGCCTCAGAATCGCTCTTTCTTCATATCCTGAAGATTTCTTCTCATGATTTGTAGATTGGGCCTGCCATACCTACATCCCCAAACCTAAGCTGAGTTTGTGTTTTCAGACTTCTGTCCTCAAAGTCCTGGGCCACACACCCTCATGCTGGGGCCTCTGAAGCCACACATTAGGACTGTGCCTACCCAATCCATGGGAATTCTGCCCATTCCATTGTCCAAAATCGTACAAATTCGGAGAACTCTCCAAAGTCCCTGAGGCCAAACCAATAGTGTAGGTCTCCGGGGACAAACAAGGGCGGTAAGACACCAGGTGAGCATCTACCTCCACTCATTCCATAGATGAATATCCCCAGACAAGAAGAATGAACAAGACAGGACCCTAGGCCATAATCGAATACATTGCATTGGTTTACAGGCATGTCTCTTCAAAAGTCTGGATTCCAATACCAGCATAATGGGTTTCCTGAGGCACCCATCAGAACAAATCTCCTCTCCACAAGGAAACTTGTGCATGGGAGCTATGTCAAAAGCTTAGGAGAATACTTCAGGGTCCCAGTGCCACCGCCCCATTTCAAGGCCCTCATGGACACAAACACACATTAGGGCCCATCCTCAGGAAAGTCCATTTCAACTCATCCACCCCGGTTGCTCCCGCAGAGGGATCCGATCTCAACTGTATTGTGGCTAGTAGACAATTGGATTGCAAGGCGGGCTTCCCTGACATCCATCCTCCAAGGGTGCTCTGGAGTCATTCCATATGGGATGTCCTGGAGCTGCCCAACTGGTCTCAATTGTCCCGCAGAAGGAATCCTTGAAGGGGGCATCACACAACTCCCAACGTGGGAAAAGCTCCATGGCTTCGAGATTCCGCTCCTTTCATGAAGGGGCAGTCATGCACAGAAACTACAACCTGAGCCAACGTCTGATCCTCGCCGTGACTTCAGATGCTTGAGATATGGTTCCCGATCTGCAGGGGGTACCAGCCGTGCCCTCGGCCTGAAGCCCAAGTCTATCTTGTGTTCTCAGACTTCTGTCCTCAAACTCCTGGCCTGGAAGTCCTCCATTTTGGCAATTCCGGACCCACAAGGCAGCACTCTGCCTGCCCTCTAGAAAAAATATCTTGCCTAATGAGGTGCCCAGGCACCTCAAATGAGGATAAACCTACAGGGAACTCGACTGTACCCAAATTATATAGTCTAACTTGGGCACTAGTGCACTGTCTGACACAACCTCAGCCAGAACCCCCTGACCAACACCCAGGCAGCTGACCGTACACTGAGCATATCAGAGGCGCCATCGCCTTAGGTCGTCATCTCTTCCCAACTGCGATTTTTCAGGCTTCAGAACCTGTACCTTATGTCCAATCACTGCTCACGTTTGAAAATGATGCAGAAATCAGAACACCTTCCCCATGGCAAGAGACCTTGTGATTGGCATGTTGTCCAAGGTCCAGTGGTGTTGAAACCAGTTTGGCCCATGAGGCCCCACCCATGTTCGCGGGCCACAATTTTCACAAACACACACTGTGACCCTCAGCCTGAGCCCAGTCTCAAGTAAGGCCGCTCAGTGGCTGGATGAAGAGACAGCTTATTGGGCCTGCCAAGCCCCTATGCCGCAATTTTTAACCATAGTTTGGGTTTTCCATTCACTCTTCCCCAGGGCTCTGCTTTGGAATTCCTCTTTTGTTCGGACACCTGAGGTAATAAACCTGAAAGGAGACCTCCCATCCCACAGATTGACGAAAAAAATTGGGACCGCCCCAATCCACAGAAAGGAAGATTCGTCCATGGCCCATGATGCCTCCCCACATTCCACGGCCATCGTTGATATAAAATCCAGAGACAAAAGCCTGAGCAAGTGCCTCAGACTCGCTCTTTCTTCATATCCTGAAGAGTTCTTCTCATGGTTTGTAGATTGGGCCTGCCATACCTACGTCCCCAAACATAAGGTGAGTTTGTGTTTTCAGACTTCTGTCCTCAAAGTCCTGGGCCACACAGCCTCCAGGCTGGGGCCCCTGGAGCCACACATTCGGACTGTGCCTACCCAATCCATGGGTATTCTGCCCATTCCATTGTCCAAAATCTTACAAATTGGGAGAACTCTCCAAAGTCCCCGAGGCAATCCCAATAGTGTAGGTCTCCAGGGACAAACAAGGGTGGTCTGACACCAGGTGAGCATCTACCTCCAATCATTCCATAGATGAATATCACCAGAGAAGGAGAATGAACAAGACAGGACCCTAGGCCATAATCGAATACATTGCTTTGTTTTACAGGCATGTCTCTTTAAAAGTCTGGATTCCAATTCCAGCATAATGGGTTTCCTGAGGCACACATCAGAACAAATATCCTCTCCACAAGGAAACTTGTGCATGGGAGCTATGTCAAAAGCTTAGGAGAATACTTCAGGGTCCCGGGGCCACCGCCCCATTCCAAGGTCCTCATGGACACAAACACACATTAGGGCCCATCCTCAGGAAAGTCCATTTCAACTCATCCACCCCGGTTGCTCCCGCAGAGGGATCCGATCTCAACTGTATTGTGGCTAGTAGACAATTGGATTGTGAGGCGGGCTTGCCTGGCATCCATCCTCCAACGGTGCTCTGGAGTCATTCCATATGAGATGTCCTGGAGCTGCCCAGCAGGTCTTAATTGTCACACAGAAGGAATCATTGAAGGGGGCATCCCACCACTCCCAACGTCGGAAACCTCCATGGCCTTGAGATTCCGCTCCTTTCATGAAGGCGCAGTCATGCACAGAAACTCCAACCTGAGCCAACGACTGATCCTCGCCGTGATTTCAGATGCTTGAGATTTTGGTTGCGACTGCAGGGGGTACCAACCGTGCCCTCGGCCTGAAACTCAAGTCTAGCTCGTGTTCTCAAACTTCTGTCCTCACACTCCTGTCCCAGAAGCCCTCAAGTTTGGCAATCCCGGACCCACAATGCAGCACTCTGCCTGCCCTCTAGAAAAAATATCTTGCCTAATGAGGTGCCCAGGCACCTCAAATGAGGATAAACCTACAGGGCACTCGACTGTACCCAAATTATATAGTCTAACTTGGGCACTAGTGCACTGTATGACACAACCTGAGCCAGAACCTCCTGACCAACACCCAGGCAGTTGACCGCACACTGAGCATATCAGATGCGCCATCGCCTTAGATTGTCATCTCTTCCCAACTGCGATTTTTCAGGCTTCAGAACCTAGACCTTATCTCCAACCACTGCCCAGGGTTGAAAATGATGCAGAAATCAGAACACCTTCCCCATGGCAAGAGACCTTGTGATTGGCATGTTGTCCAAGGTCCAGTGTAGTTGAAACCAGTGTGGCCCATGAGGCCCCGCCCATGCTCGCGTGCCACGTTGGTCACAAACACACACTGTGACCCTCAGCCTGAGCCCAGGCCTCAAGTAAGGCCTCTCAGTGGCTGGATGAAGAGACAGCTTATTGTGCCTGCCATGCCCCTAGGCCCCAATTTTTAACCATAGTTTGGGTTTTCCCTTCACTCTTCCCCAGGGCTCTGCTTTGGAATTCCTCTTTTGTTCAGACACCTGAGGTAATAAACCTGAAAGGAGAAATCCCATCCCACAGATTGACGAAAAACAATTGGGATCGGGCCAAATCCACAGAGAGGAAGATTCGTCCATGGCCCATGAGTCCTCCCCCATTCCACGGCCATCGTTGATATAAAATCCAAATGCAAAAGCCTGAGCAAGTGCCTCAGAATCGCTCTTTCTTCATATCCTGAAGATTTCTTCTCATGATTTGTAGATTTGGCCTGCCATACCTACATCCCCAAACCTAAGCTGAGTTTGTGTTTTCAGACTTCTGTCCTCAAAGTCCTGGGCCACACACCCTCATGCTGGGGCCTCTGAAGCCACACATTAGGACTGTGCCTACCCAATCCATGGGAATTCTGCCCATTCCATTGTCCAAAATCGTACAAATTCGGAGAACTCTCCAAAGTCCCTGAGGCCAAACCAATAGTGTAGGTCTCCGGGGACAAACAAGGGCGGTAAGACACCAGGTGAGCATCTACCTCCACTCATTCCATAGATGAATATCCCCAGACAAGAAGAATGAACAAGACAGGACCCTAGGCCATAATCGAATACATTGCATTGGTTTACAGGCATGTCTCTTCAAAAGTCTGGATTCCAATACCAGCATAATGGGTTTCCTGAGGCACCCATCAGAACAAATCTCCTCTCCACAAGGAAACTTGTGCATGGGAGCTATGTCAAAAGCTTAGGAGAATACTTCAGGGTCCCAGTGCCACCGCCCCATTTCAAGGCCCTCATGGACACAAACACACATTAGGGCCCATCCTCAGGAAAGTCCATTTCAACTCATCCACCCCGGTTGCTCCCGCAGAGGGATCCGATCTCAACTGTATTGTGGCTAGTAGACAATTGGATTGCAAGGCGGGCTTCCCTGACATCCATCCTCCAAGGGTGCTCTGGAGTCATTCCATATGGGATGTCCTGGAGCTGCCCAACTGGTCTCAATTGTCCCGCAGAAGGAATCCTTGAAGGGGGCATCACACAACTCCCAACGTGGGAAAAGCTCCATGGCTTCGAGATTCCGCTCCTTTCATGAAGGGGCAGTCATGCACAGAAACTACAACCTGAGCCAACGTCTGATCCTCGCCGTGACTTCAGATGCTTGAGATATGGTTCCCGATCTGCAGGGGGTACCAGCCGTGCCCTCGGCCTGAAGCCCAAGTCTATCTTGTGTTCTCAGACTTCTGTCCTCAAACTCCTGGCCTGGAAGTCCTCCATTTTGGCAATTCCGGACCCACAAGGCAGCACTCTGCCTGCCCTCTAGAAAAAATATCTTGCCTAATGAGGTGCCCAGGCACCTCAAATGAGGATAAACCTACAGGGAACTCGACTGTACCCAAATTATATAGTCTAACTTGGGCACTAGTGCACTGTCTGACACAACCTCAGCCAGAACCCCCTGACCAACACCCAGGCAGCTGACCGTACACTGAGCATACCAGACGCGCCATCGCCTTAGGTCGTCATCTCTTCCCAACTGCGATTTTTCAGGCTTCAGAACCTGTACCTTATGTCCAATCACTGCTCACGTTTGAAAATGATGCAGAAATCAGAACACCTTCCCCATGGCAAGAGACCTTGTGATTGGCATGTTGTCCAAGGTCCAGTGTAGTTGAAACCAGTTTGGCCCATGAGGCCCCACCCATGTTCGCGGGCCACAATTGTCACAAACACACATTTGACCCTCAGCCTGAGCCCAGTCTCAAGTAAGGCCGCTCAGTGGCTGGATGAAGAGACAGCTTATTGGGCCTGCCAAGCCCCTATGCCGCAATTTTTAACCATAGTTTGGGTTTTCCATTCACTCTTCCCCAGGGCTCTGCTTTGGAATTCCTCTTTTGTTCGGACACCTGAGGTAATAAACCTGAAAGGAGACCTCCCATCCCACAGATTGACGAAAAAAATTGGGACCGCCCCAATCCACAGAAAGGAAGATTCGTCCATGGCCCATGTTGCCTCCCCACATTCCACGGCCATCGTTGATATAAAATCCAGAGACAAAAGCCTGAGCAAGTGCCTCAGACTCGCTCTTTCTTCATATCCTGAAGAGTTCTTCTCATGGTTTGTAGATTGGGCCTGCCATACCTACGTCCCCAAACATAAGGTGAGTTTGTGTTTTCAGACTTCTGTCCTCAAAGTCCTGGGCCACACAGCCTCCAGGCTGGGGCCCCTGGAGCCACACATTCGGACTGTGCCTACCCAATCCATGGGTATTCTGCCCATTCCATTGTCCAAAATCTTACAAATTGGGAGAACTCTCCAAAGTCCCCGAGGCAATCCCAATAGTGTAGGTCTCCAGGGACAAACAAGGGTGGTCTGACACCAGGTGAGCATCTACCTCCAATCATTCCATAGATGAATATCCCCAGAGAAGGAGAATGAACAAGACAGGACCCTAGGCCATAATCGAATACATTGCATTGGTTTACAGGCATGTCTCTTCAAAAGTCTGGATTCCAATACCAGTATAATGGGTTTCCTGAGGCACCCATCAGAACAAATCTCCTCTCCACAAGGAAACTTGTGCATGGGAGCTATGTTAAAAGCTTAGGAGAATACTTCAGGGTCCCGGGGCCACCGCCCCATTCCAAGGTCCTCATGGACACAAACACACATTAGGGCCCATCCTCAGGAAAGTCCATTTCAACTCATCCACCCCGGTTGCTCCCGCAGAGGGATCCGATCTCAACTGTATTGTGGCTAGTAGACAATTGGATTGTGAGGCGGGCTTGCCTGGCATCCATCCTCCAACGGTGCTCTGGAGTCATTCCATATGGGATGTCCTGGAGCTGCCCAGCAGGTCTTAATTGTCACACAGAAGGAATCATTGAAGGGGGCATCCCACCACTCCCAACGTCGGAAACCTCCATGGCCTTGAGATTCCGCTCCTTTCATGAAGGCGCAGTCATGCACAGAAACTCCAACCTGAGCCAACGACTGATCCTCGCCGTGATTTCAGATGCTTGAGATTTTGGTTGCGACTGCAGGGGGTACCAGCCGTGCCCTCGGCCTGAAACTCAAGTCTAGCTCGTGTTCTCAAACTTCTGTCCTCACACTCCTGTCCCAGAAGCCCTCAAGTTTGGCAATCCCGGACCCACAATGCAGCACTCTGCCTGCCCTCTAGAAAAAATATCTTGCCTAATGAGGTGCCCAGGCACCTCAAATGAGGATAAACCTACAGGGCACTCGACTGTACCCAAATTATATAGTCTAACTTGGGCACTAGTGCACTGTATGACACAACCTGAGCCAGAACCTCCTGACCAACACCCAGGCAGTTGACCGCACACTGAGCATATCAGATGCGCCATCGCCTTAGATTGTCATCTCTTCCCAACTGCGATTTTTCAGGCTTCAGAACCTAGACCTTATCTCCAACCACTGCCCAGGGTTGAAAATGATGCAGAAATCAAAACACCTTCCCCATGGCAAGAGACCTTGTGATTGGCATGTTGTCCAAGGTCCAGTGTAGTTGAAACCAGTGTGGCCCATGAGGCCCCGCCCATGCTCGCGTGCCACGTTGGTCACAAACACACACTGTGACCCTCAGCCTGAGCCCAGGCCTCAAGTAAGGCCTCTCAGTGGCTGGATGAAGAGACAGCTTATTGTGCCTGCCATGCCCCTAGGCCCCAATTTTTAACCATAGTTTGGGTTTTCCCTTCACTCTTCCCCAGGGCTCTGCTTTGGAATTCCTCTTTTGTTCAGACACCTGAGGTAATAAACCTGAAAGGAGAAATCCCATCCCACAGATTGACGAAAAACAATTGGGATCGGGCCAAATCCACAGAGAGGAAGATTCGTCCATGGCCCATGAGTCCTCCCCCATTCCACGGCCATCGTTGATATAAAATCCAAATGCAAAAGCCTGAGCAAGTGCCTCAGAATCGCTCTTTCTTCATATCCTGAAGATTTCTTCTCATGATTTGTAGATTGGGCCTGCCATACCTACATCCCCAAACCTAAGCTGAGTTTGTGTTTTCAGACTTCTGTCCTCAAAGTCCTGGGACACACACCCTCATGCTGGGGCCTCTGAAGCCACACATTAGGACTGTGCCTACCCAATCCATGGGAATTCTGCCCATTCCATTGTCCAAAATCGTACAAATTAGGAGAACTCACCAAAGTCCCTGAGGCCACCAATAGTGTAGGTCTCCGGGGACAAACAAGGGCGGTAAGACACCAGGTGAGCATCTACCTCCACTCATTCCATAGATGAATATCCCCAGACAAGAAGAATGAACAAGACAGGACCCTAGGCCATAATCGAATACATTGCATTGGTTTACAGGCATGTCTCTTCAAAAGTCTGGATTCCAATACCAGCATAATGGGTTTCCTGAGGCACCCATCAGAACAAATCTCCTCTCCACAAGGAAACTTGTGCATGGGAGCTATGTCAAAAGCTTAGGAGAATACTTCAGGGTCCCAGTGCCACCGCCCCATTTCAAGGCCCTCATGGACACAAACACACATTAGGGCCCATCCTCAGGAAAGTCCATTTCAACTCAGCCACCCCGGTTGCTCCCGCAGAGGGATCCGATCTCAACTGTATTGTGGCTAGTAGACAATTAGATTGTGAGGCGGGCTTCCCTGGCATCCATTCTCCAAGGGAGCTCTGGTCATTCCATATGGGATGTCCTGGGCTGCCCAACAGGTCTCAATTGTCACACAGAAGGAATCATTGAAGGGGGCATCCCACCACTCCCACGTCGGAAAACCTCCATGTCCTTGAGATTCCGCTCCGTTCATGAAGGGGCGGTCATGCACAGAAACTGCAACCTGAGCCAACGTCTGATCCTCGCCGTGACTTCAGATGCTTGAGATATTGTTTCCGATCTGCAGGGGGTACCTACCGTGCCCTCGGCCTGAAGCCCAAGTCTATCTTGTGTTCTCAGACTTCTGTCCTCAAACTCCTGGCCCGGAAGTCCTCCATTTTGGCAATTCCGGACCCACAAGGCAGCACTCTGTCTGCCCTCTAAAAAAAATATCTTGCCTAATGAGGTGCCCAGGCACCTCAAATGAGGATATACCTACAGGGAACTCGATTGTACCCAAATTATATAGTCTAACTTGGGCACTAGTGCACTGTCTGACACAACCTCAGCCAGAACCCCCTGACCAACACCCAGGCAGCTGTACGCACATTGAGCATATCCGACGCGTCATCGCTTTAGGTCGTCATCTCTTCGCAACTGCGATTTTTCAGGCTTCAGAACTTATACCTTATGTCCAATCACTGGTCACGATTGAAAATGGTGCAGAAATCAGAACACCTTCCCCATGGCAAGAGACCTTGTGATTGGCATGTTGTTCAAGGTCCAGTGTAGTTGAAACCAGTTTGGCCCATGAGGTCCACCCATGCTCTCGGGCCACTATTGTCACAAACACACATTTGACCCTCAGCCTGAGCCCAGTCTCAAGTAAGGCCGCTCAGTGACTGGATGAAGAGACAGCTTATTGGGCCTGCCAAGCCCCTAGGTCCCAATTTTTAACAATAGTTTGGGTTGTCCCTTCACTCTTCCCCAGGGCTCTGCTTTGGAATTCCTCTTTTGTTCGGACACCTGAGGTAATAAACCTGAAAGGAGACCTCCCATCCCACAGATTGACGAAAAAAATTGGGACCGCCCCAATCCACAGAAAGGAAGATTCGTCCATGGCCCATGATGCCTCCGCACATTCCACGGCCATCGTTGATATAAAATCTAGAGACAAAAGCTTGAGCAAGTGCCTCAGACTCGCTCTTTCTTCATATCCTGAAGAGTTCTGCTCATGGTGTGTAGATTGGGCCTACCATACCTATGTCCCCAAACATAAGGTGAGTTTGTGTTTTCAGACTTCTGTCCTCAAAGTCCTGGGCCACACACCCTCCAGGCTGGGGCCCCTGGATGCACACATTCGGACTGTGCCTACCCAATCCATGGGAATTCTGCCCATTCCATTGTCCAAAATCTTACAAATTGGGAGAACTCTCCAAAGTCCCCGAGGCAATCCCAATAGTGTAGGTCTCCAGGGACAAACAAGGGTGGTCTGACACCAGGTGAGCATCTACCTCCACTTATTCCATAGATGAATATCCCCAGAGAAGAAGAATGAACAAGACAGGACCCTAGGCCATAATCGAATACATTGCTTTGGTTTACAGGCATGTCTCTTCAAAAGTCTGGATTCCAATTCCAGCATAATGGGTTTCCTGAGGCACCCATCAGAACAAATATCCTCTCCACAAGGAAACTTGTGCATGGGAACTATGTCAAAAGCTTAGGAGAATATTTAAGGGTCCCGGGGTCACCGCCCCATTCCAAGGCCCTCATGGACAGAAACACACATTAGGGCACATCCTCAGGAAAGTCCATTTCAACTCATCCACCCCGGTTGCTCTCGCAGAGGGATCCGATCTCAACTGTATTGTGGCTAGTAGACAATTGGATTGTGAGGCGGGCTTGCCTGGCATCCATCCTCCAACGGTGCTCTGGAGTCATTCCATATGGGATGTCCAGGAGCTGCCCAACAGGTCTTAATTGTCACACAGAAGGTATCATTGAAGGGGGCATTCCACCACTCCCAACGTCGGAAACATCCATGGCCTTGAGATTCCGCTCCTTTCATGAAGGGGCAGTCATGCACAGAAACTCCAACCTGAGCCAACGTCTGATCCTCGCCGTGATTTCAGATGCTTGAGATTTTGGTTGCGACTGCAGGGGGTACCAGCCGTGCCCTCGGCCTGAAACTCAACTCTAGCTCATGTTCTCAGACTTCTTTCCTCACACTCCTGTCCCAGAAGCCCTCATGTTTGGCAATTCCGGACCCACAATGCAGCACTCTCCCTGCCCTCCAGAAAAAATATCTTGCCTAATGAGGTGCTCAGGCACCTCAAATGAGGATAAACCTACAGGGCACTCGACTGTACCCAAATTATATAGTCTAACTTGGGCACTAGTGCACTGTCTGACACAACCTGAGCCAGAACCTCCAGACCAACACCCAGGCAGTTGACCGCACACTGAGCATATCAGATGCGCCATTACCTTAGATTGTCATCTCTTCCCAACTGCAGTTTTCAGGCTTCTGAACCTAGACCTTATCTCCAACCACTGCCAAGGGTTGAAAATGATGCAGAAATCAAAACACCTTCCCCATGGCAACACCTTGTGATTGGCATGTTGTCCAAGGTCCAGTGTAGTTGAAACCAGTGTGGCCCATGAGGCCCCGCCCATGCTCGCGTGCCACGTAGATCACAAACACACACTGTGACCCTCAGCCTGAGCCCAGCCCTCAAGTAAGGCCTCTCAGTGGCTGGTTGAAGAGACAGCTGATTGTGCCTGCCATGCCCTAGGCCCCAATTTTTAACCATAGTTTCGGTTTTCCCTTCAATTTTTCCAGGGCTCTGCTTTGGAATTCCTCTTTTGTTCAGACACCTGAGGTAATAAACCTGAAAGGAGACATCCCATCCCACAGATTGACGAAAAACAATTGTGATCGGGCCAAATCCACCGAGAGGAAGATTCGTCCATGGCCCATTAGTCCTCCCCCATTCCACGGCCATCGTTGATATAAAATCCAAATGCAAAAGCCTGAGCAAGTGCCTCAGACTCGCTCTTTCTTCATATCCTGAAGATTTCTTCTCATGATTTGTAGATTGGGGCTGCCATACCTACATCCCCAAACATAAGCTGAGTTTTTGCTTTCAGACTTCTGTCCTCAAAGTACTGGGCCACACACCCTCATGCTGGGGCCTCTGAAGCCACACATTAGGACTGTGCCTACCCAATCCATGGAAATTCTGCTCATTCCATTGTCCAAAATCGTACAAATTAGGAGAGCTCTCCAAAGTCCCTGAGGCCAAACCAATAGTGTAGGTCTCCGGGGACAAACAAGGGCGGTAAGACACCAGATGAGCATCTACCTCCACTCATTCCATAGATGAATATCCCCAGAGAAGAAGAATGAACAAGACAGGACCCTAGGCCATAATCGAATACATTGCTTTGGTTTACAGGCATGTCTCTTCAAAATTCTGGATTCCTATACCAGCATAATGGGTTTCCTGAGGCACCCATCAGAACAAATCTCCTCTCCACAAGGAAACTTGTGCATGGGAGCTATGTCAAAAGCTTAGGAGAATACTTCAGGGTCCCAGTGCCACCGACCCATTACAAGTCCCTCATGGACAGAAACACACATTAGGGCTCATCCTCAGGAAAGTCCATTTCAACTCAGCCACCCCGGTTGATCCCGCAGATTGATCCGATCTCAACTGTATTGTGGCTAGTAGACAATTAGATTGCGTGGCGGGCTTCCCTGGCATCCATTCTCCAAGGGTGCTCTGGTCATTCCATATGGGATGTCCTGGGCTGCCCAACAGGTCTCAATTGTCACACAGAAGGAATAACTGAAGGGGGCATCCCACCACTCCCACGTCGGAAAACCTCCATGGCCTTGAGATTCTGCTCCGTTCATGAAGGGGCGGTCATGCACAGAAACTCCAACCTAGGCCAACGACAGATCCTCACCGTGACTTCAGATGCTTGAGATTATGGTTGCGACTGCAGGGGGTACCAGCTGTGCCCTCGGCCTCAAACTCAAGTCTAGCTTGTGTTCTCAGACTTCTGTCCTCACACTCCTGTCCCAGAAGCCCTCATGTTTGGCAATTCCGGACCCACAATGCAGCACTCTGCCTGCCCTCTAGAAAAAATATCTTGCCTAATGAGGTGCCCAGGCACCTCAAATGAGGATAAACCTACAGGGCACTCGACTGTACCCAAATTATATAGTCTAACTTGGGCACTAGTGCACTGTATGACACAACCTGAGCCAGAACCTCCTGACCAACACCCAGGCAGTTGACCGCACACTGAGCATATCAGATGCGCCATCGCCTTAGATTGTCATCTCTTCCCAACTGCGATTTTTCAGGCTTCAGAACCTAGACCTTATCTCCAACCACTGCCCAGGGTTGAAAATGATGCAGAAATCAAAACACCTTCCCCATGGCAAGAGACCTTGTGATTGGCATGTTGTCCAAGGTCCAGTGTAGTTGAAACCAGTGTGGCCCATGAGGCCCCGCCCATGCTCGCGTGCCACGTTGGTCACAAACACACACTGTGACCCTCAGCCTGAGCCCAGGCCTCAAGTAAGGCCTCTCAGTGGCTGGATGAAGAGACAGCTTATTGTGCCTGCCATGCCCCTAGGCCCCAATTTTTAACCATAGTTTGGGTTTTCCCTTCACTCTTCCCCAGGGCTCTGCTTTGGAATTCCTCTTTTGTTCAGACACCTGAGGTAATAAACCTGAAAGGAGAAATCCCATCCCACAGATTGACGAAAAACAATTGGGATCGGGCCAAATCCACAGAGAGGAAGATTCGTCCATGGCCCATGAGTCCTCCCCCATTCCACGGCCATCGTTGATATAAAATCCAAATGCAAAAGCCTGAGCAAGTGCCTCAGACTCGCTCTTTCTTCATATCCTGAAGATTTCTTCTCATGATTTGTAGATTGGGCCTGCCATACCTACATCCCCAAACCTAAGCTGAGTTTGTGTTTTCAGACTTCTGTCCTCAAAGTCCTGGGCCACACACCCTCATGCTGGGGCCTCTGAAGCCACACATTAGGACTGTGCCTACCCAATCCATGGGAATTCTGCCCATTCCATTGTCCAAAATCGTACATATTATGAGAACTCTCCAAAGTCCCTGAGGCCAAACCAATAATGTAGGTCTCCGGGGACAAACAAGGGCGGTAAGACACCAGGTGAGCATCTACCTTCACTCATTCCATAGATGAATATCCCCAGACAAGAAGAATGAACAAGACAGGACCCTAGGCCATAATCGAATACATTGCATTGGTTTACAGGCATGTCTCTTCAAAAGTCTGGATTCCAATACCAGCATAATGGGTTTCCTGAGGCACCCATCAGAACAAATCTCCTCTCCACAAGGAAACTTGTGCATGGGAGCTATGTCAAAAGCTTAGGAGAATACTTCAGGGTCCAGTGCCACCGCTCCATTTCAAGGCCCTCATGGACACAAACACACATTAGGGCCCATCCTCAGGAAAGTCCATTTCAACTCAGCCACCCCGGTTGCTCCCGCAGTGGGATCCGATCTCAACTGTATTGTGGCTATTAGACAATTGGATTGTGAGGCGGGCTTCCCTGACATCCATCCTCCAAGGGTGCTCTGGAGTCATTCCATATGGGATGTCCTGGGCTGCCCAAAAGGTCTTAATTGTCACACAGAAGGAATCATTGAAGGGGGCATTCCACCACTCCCACGTCGGAAAACCTCCATGGCCTTGAGATTCCGCTCCGTTCATGATGGGGCTGTCATGCACAGAAACTGCAACCTGAGCCAACGTCTGATCCTCGCCGTGACTTCAGATGCTTGAGATATTGTTTCCGATCTGCAGGGGGTACCTACCGTGCCCTCGGCCTGAAGCCCATGTCTATCTTGTGTTCTCAGACTTCTGTCCTCAAACTCCTGGCCCGGAAGTCCTCCATTTTGGCAATTCCGGACCCACAAGGCAGCACTCTGCCTGCCCTCTAGAAAAAATATCTTGCCTAATGAGTTGCTCAGGCACCTCAAATGAGGATAAACCTACAGGGAACTCGACTGTACCCAAATTATATAGTCTAACTTGGGCACTAGTGCACTGTCTGACACAACCTCAGCCAGAACCCCCTGACCAACACCCAGGCAGCTGACCGCACACTGATCATATCAGAAAAGCCATCGCTTTAGGTCGTCATCTCTTCCCAACTGCGATTTTTCAGGCTTCAGAACTTATGCCTTATGTCCAATCACTGCTCACGATTGAAAATGGTGCAGAAATCAGAACACCTTCCCCATGGCAAGAGACCTTGTGATTGGCATGTTGTCCAAGGTCCAGTGTAGTTGAAACCAGTTTGGCCCATGTGGCCCCACCCATGCTCGCGGGCCACTATTGTCACAAACACACATTTGACCCTCAGCCTGAGCCCAGTCTCAAGTAAGGCCGCTCAGTGGCTGGATGAAGAGACAGCTTATTGGGCCTGCCAAGCCCCTATGCCGCAATTTTTAACAATAGTTTGGGTTGTCCCTTCACTCTTCCCCAGGGCTCTTCTTTGGAATTCCTCTTTTGTTCGGACACCTGAGGTAATAAACCTGAAAGGAGACCTCCCATCCCACAGATTGACGAAAAAAATTGGGACCGCCCCAATGCACAGAAAGGAAGATTCGTCCATGGCCCATGATGCTTCCCCACATTCCATGGCCATCGTTGATATAAAATCCAGAGACAAAAGCCTGAGCAAGTGCCTCAGACTCGCTCTTTCTTCATATCCTGAAGAGTTCTTCTCATGGTTTGTAGATTGGGCCTGCCATACCTACGTCCCCAAACATAAGGTGAGTTTGTGTTTTCAGACATCTGTCCTCAAATTCCTGGGCCACACAGCCTCCAGGCTGGGGCCCCTGGAGCCACACATTCGGACTGTGCCTACCCAATCCATGGGTATTCTGCCCATTCCATTGTCCAAAATCTTACAAATTGGGAGAACTCTCCAAAGTCCCCGAGGCAATCCCAATAGTGTAGGTCTCCAGGGACAAACAAGGGTGGTCTGACACCAGGTGAGCATCTACCTCCAATCATTCCATAGATGAATATCCCCAGAGAAGGAGAATGAACAAGACAGGACCCTAGGCCATAATCGAATACATTGCTTTGTTTTACAGGCATGTCTCTTCAAAAGTCTGGATTCCAATTCCAGCATAATGGGTTTCCTGAGGCACACATCAGAACAAATCTCCTCTCCACAAGGAAACTTGTGCATGGGAGCTATGTCAAAAGCTTAGGAGAATACTTCAGGGTCCCGGGGCCACCGCCCCATTCCAAGGTCCTCATGGACACAAACACACATTAGGGCCCATCCTCAGGAAAGTCCATTTCAACTCATCCACCCCGGTTGCTCCCGCAGAGGGATCCGATCTCAACTGTATTGTGGCTAGTAGACAATTGGATTGTGAGGCGGGCTTGCCTGGCATCCATCCTCCAACGGTGCTCTGGAGTCATTCCATATGGGATGTCCTGGAGCTGCCCAGCAGGTCTTAATTGTCACACAGAAGGAATCATTGAAGGGGGCATCCCACCACTCCCAACGTCGGAAACCTCCATGGCCTTGAGATTCCGCTCCTTTCATGAAGGCGCAGTCATGCACAGAAACTCCAACCTGAGCCAACGACTGATCCTCGCCGTGATTTCAGATGCTTGAGATTTTGGTTGCGACTGCAGGGGGTACCAGCCGTGCCCTCGGCCTGAAACTCAAGTCTAGCTCGTGTTCTCAAACTTCTGTCCTCACACTCCTGTCCCAGAAGCCCTCAAGTTTGGCAATCCTGGACCCACAATGCAGCACTCTGCCTGCCCTCTAGAAAAAATATCTTGCCTAATGAGGTGCCCAGGCACCTCAAATGAGGATAAACCTACAGGGCACTCGACTGTACCCAAATTATATAGTCTAACTTGGGCACTAGTGCACTGTATGACACAACCTGAGCCAGAACCTCCTGACCAACACCCAGGCAGTTGACCGCACACTGAGCATATCAGATGTGCCATCGCCTTAGATTGTCATCTCTTCCCAACTGCGATTTTTCAGGCTTCAGAACCTAGACCTTATCTCCAACCACTGCCCAGGTTTGAAAATGATGCAGAAATCAAAACACCTTCCCCATGGCAAGAGACCTTGTGATTGGCATGTTGTCCAAGGTCCAGTGTAGTTGAAACCAGTGTGGCCCATGAGGCCCCGCCCATGCTCGCGTGCCACGTTGGTCACAAACACACACTGTGACCCTCAGCCTGAGCCCAGGCCTCAAGTAAGGCCTCTCAGTGGCTGGATGAAGAGACAGCTTATTGTGCCTGCCATGCCCCTAGGCCCCAATTTTTAACCATAGTTTGGGTTTTCCCTTCACTCTTCCCCAGGGCTCTGCTTTGGAATTCCTCTTTTGTTCAGACACCTGAGGTAATAAACCTGAAAGGAGAAATCCCATCCCACAGATTGACGAAAAACAATTGGGATCGGGCCAAATCCACAGAGAGGAAGATTCGTCCATGGCCCATGAGTCCTCCCCCATTCCACGGCCATCGTTGATATAAAATCCAAATGCAAAAGCCTGAGCAAGTGCCTCAGACTCGCTCTTTCTTCATATCCTGAAGATTTCTTCTCATGATTTGTAGATTGGGCCTGTCATACCTACATCCCCAAACCTAAGCTGAGTTTGTGTTTTCAGACTTCTGTCCTCAAAGTCCTGGGCCACACTCCCTCATGCTGGGGCCTCTGAAGCCACACATTAGGACTGTGCCTACCCTATCCATGGGAATTCTGCCCATTCAATTGTCAAAAATCGTACAAATTAGGAGAACTCTCTAAAGTCCCTGAGGCCAAACCAATAGTGTAGGTCTCCGGGGACAAACAAGGGCGGTAAGACACCAGGTGAGCATCTACCTCCACTCATTCCATAGATGAATATCCCCAGACAAGAAGAATGAACAAGACAGGACCCTAGGCCATAATCGAATACATTGCATTGGTTTACAGGCATGTCTCTTCAAAAGTCTGGATTCCAATACCAGCATAATGGGTTTCCTGAGGCACCCATCAGAACAAATCTCCTCTCCACAAGGATACTTGTGCATGGGAGCTATGTCAAAAGCTTAGGAGAATACTTCAGGGTCCCAGTGCCACCGCCCCATTTCAAGGCCCTCATGGACACAAACACACATTAGTGCCCATCCTCAGGAAAGTCCATTTCAACTCAGCCACCCCGGCTGCTCTCGCAGAGGGATCCGATCTCAACTGTATTGTGGCTAGTAGACAATTGGATTGTGAGGCGGGCTTCCCTGGCATCCATTCTCCAAGGGTGCTCTGGTCATTCCATATGGGATGTCCTGGGCTGCCCAACAGGTCTGAATTGTCACACAGAAGGAATCATTGAAGGGGGCATCCCACCACTCCCACGTCGGAAAACCTCCATGGCCTTGAGATTCCGCTCCGTTCATGAAGGGGCGGTCATGCACAGAAACTGCAACCTGAGCCAACGTCTGATCCTCGCCGTGACTTCAGATGCTTGAGATATTGTTTCCGATCTGCAGGGGGTACCTACCGTGCCCTCGAACTGAAGCCCATGTCTATCTTGTGTTCTCAGACTTCTGTCCTCAAACTCCTGGCCCGGAAGTCCTCCATTTTGGCAATTCCAAACCCACAAGGCAGCACTCTGCCTGCCCTCTAGAAAAAATATCTTGCCTAATGAGGTGCCCAGTCACCTCAAATGAGGATAAACCTACAGGGAACTCGACTGTACCCAAATTATATAGTCTAACTTGGGCATTAGTGCACTGTCTGACACAACCTCAGCCAGAACCCCCTGACCAACACCCAGGCAGCTGACCGCACACTGAGCATATCAGACGCGCCATCGCTTTAGGTCGTCATCTCTTCCCAACTGCGATTTTTCAGGCTTCAGAACTTATACCTTATGTCCAATCACTGCTCACGATTGAAAAGGGTGCAGAAATCAGAACACCTTCCCCATGGCAAGAGACCTTGTGATTGGCATGTTGTCCAAGGTCCAGTGTAGTTGAAACCAGTTTGGCCCATGAGGCCCCACCCATGCTCGCGGGCCACTATTGTCACAAACACACATTTGACCCTCAGCCTGAGCCCAGTCTCAAGTAAGGCCGCTCAGTGACTGGATGAAGAGACAGCTTATTGGGCCTGCCAAGCCCCTAGTTCCCAATTTTTAACAATAGTTTGGGTTGTCCCTTCACTCTTCCCCAGGGCTCTGCTTTGGAATTCCTCTTTTGTTCGGACACCTGAGGTAATAAACCTGAAAGGAGACCTCCCATCCCACAGATTGACGAAAACAATTGGGACAGCCCCAATGCACAGAAAGGAAGATTCGTCCATGGCCCATGATGCCTCCCCACATTCCACGGCCATCGTTGATATAAAATCCAGAGACAAAAGCCTGAGCAAGTGCCTCAGACTCGCTCTTTCTTCATATCCTGAAGAGTTCTGCTCATGGTGTGTAGATTGGGCCTGCCATACCTACGTCCCCAAACATAAGGTGAGTTTGTGTTTTCAGACTTCTGTCCTCAAAGTCCTGGGCCACACAGCCTCCAGGCTGGGTCCCCTGGAGCCACACATTCGGACTGTGCCTACCCAATCAATAGGAATTCTGACCATATCATTTTCCAAAATCTTACAAATTTGGAGAACTCTCCAAAGTCCCCGAGGCAAAACCAATAGTTTAGGTCTCCTGGGACAAACAAGGTGGTCTGACACCAGGTGAGCATCTACCTCCACTCATTCCATAGACGGATATCCCCAGAGAATAAGATTGAACCAGACAGGATCCTAGGCAATAGTCGGATCCATTGCTTTGGTTTACAGGCATGTCTCCTCAAGAGCCTGGATTCCAAGACCAGCATAAGGGTTTTCCTGAGGCACCCATCAGAACAAATCTCCTCTCCACAAGGAAACTTGTGCATGGGAGCCTTGTCAAAAGCTTAGGAGAATACTTCAGGGTCCCGGTGCCACCGCACCATTCCAAGGCCCTCATGGACACAAACACACATTAGGCCCCATCCTCAGGAAAGTCCATTTCAACTCAGCCACCCCGTTAGCTCTTGCAGAGCCATCCGATCTCAACTGTATTGATGCTAGGAGACAATTGGAATGCGAGGCGGGCTTCCCAGGCATCCATCCTCAAACGGTGCTTTGGAGGCATTCCATATGGGATGTCCTGGGGCTGCCTAACAGGTCTTGATTTTACTGCAGAAGGAATCTTTGAAGGGGGCATCACACAACTCCCAACGTGGGAAAAGCTCCATGGCCTTGAGATTCCGCTCCTTTCATGAAGGGGCAGTCATGCACAGAAACTACAACCTGAGCCAACGTCTGATCCTCGCCGTGACTTCAGATGCTTGAGATATTTTTTCCGATCTGCAGGGGGTAACTACCGTGCCCTAGGCCTGAAGCCCAAGTCTAGCTTGTTTTCTCAGACTTCTGTCCTCAAACTCTTGGCCCAGAAGTCCTCCATTTTGGCAATTCCGGACCCACAACGCAGCACTCTGCCTGCCCTCTAGAAAAAATATCTTGCCTAATGAGGTGCCCAGGCACCTCAAATGAGGATAAACCTACAGGGCACTCGACTGTACCCAAATTATATAGTCTAACTTGGGCACTAGTGCACTGTCTGACACAACCTGAGCCAGAACCTCCTGACCAACACCCAGGCAACTGACCGCACACTGAGCATATCAGATGCGCCATCGCATTAGATCGTCATCTCTTCCCAAATGCGATTTTTCAGGCTTCAGAACCTAGACCTTATCTCCAAACACTGCTCAAGATTGAAAATGATGCAGAAATCAGAACACTTTCGCATGGCAAGAGACCTTGGGATTGGCATGTTGTCCAAGGTCCAGTGTAGTTGTAACCAGGGTGGCCCATGAGGCCCCGCCCATGCTCGAGGGCCACAATTGTCACAAACACACCTTTGACCCTCAGCCTGAGCCCAATCCTCAAGTAAGGCCTCTCAGTGGCTGGATGAAGAGACAGCTTATTGGGCCTGCCATGCCGCTAGGCCCCAATTTTTAACCATAGTTTGAGTTGTCCCTTCACTCTTCCCCAGGGCTCTGCTTTGGAATTCCACTTTTGTTCGGACACCTGAGGTAAAAACCTGAACGGAGACCTCCCAACCCACAGATAGACGAAAAATAATTTGGACCGGGCCAAATCCACAGAGAGGAAGATTCGTGCATGGCCCATGAAACCTCCCCACATTCCACGGCCATCGTTGATATAAGCCCAAAAGTTTGGCAATTCCGGACCCACAATGCAGCACTCTGCCTGCCCTCTAGAAAAAAATGATTGCCTCAAGAGCTGGCCAGGCACCTTCAATGAGGATATACCTCCACAGCACTCGACTTTACCCAAATTATATAGTCTAACCTGGGCAATAATGCACTGTCGGACACAACCTGAGCCCGGACCTCCTGACCAGACCGCACACTGAGCACATAAGACCCGCCATGGCCTTAGGTCATCATCTCTTCCTTACCTCAGTTTTCAGGCCTCAGAACCGAGACATTATTTTCAATCACTGCCCAGAGGTGAGTGTGATGCAGAAATCAGAACACCTCCTTACCCATTGTAAGAAACCTTGTGGTTGGCATGTTGTCCAACGTTCAGTGTAGGAGAAACCAGCATTCACCCTGAGGCCCCGCCCATTCTTGAGTGCGACAAGGGCATAAACACGCATTGTGACCCTCAGCATGAGTCCTGTCCTCTAGTAAGTCCTCTCAGTGACTGGACCATCAGATGTCATAATGGGCTTGATATGTCCATAAGCCCCAATTTTTAACCAGATTTCTGATTGTCCAGTCACCCCCCCCCAGGGCTCTACTCTGGAATCCCTCATTTGGTGGGACACCTGAGGTTAAAAAGAAAACAACATAAAAAAAAAAACGGACTTCATCCATCCCATCCCACAGAGTGACCCCATATGCTTTGGACTGGTCCAAACCACCAGGGAGTAAGACTCGTCCATTTCCAATGAAGTCACCCAGAAATTTCACGACCATGAGTGACACGATATCCAGAGACAAAAACTTGAGCTAGAGCCTCACACTCGCCCTTTTCTCAAATCCCGAAAAGTTCTCCTCATGGTCTGTAGATAAGTCCTGCCATACCTATGACCTGAAACATAAGCCAAGTTTGTGCTTTTAGACAACTGTCCAAACAGCCCTGGCCTACACAACCTACAGGCTCAGGCCCCTGGAGCCAAACCTGAGGACTGTACTTGCCCTCTCCAAGGGAACTATGTGTGCCCATTCCAATGGCCACATCCCTTCTAATAGGATAAACCTCCAAAGTCCTTGATTCATCTCATTAGTGGTGGCTTCCCAGGTCAAACAGGGGCAATGTGAGCCCATCTGAGCACCTACCTGTACTCAGACCCATAGACAGATGTCCCCAGAGGTAAAAAGGAAAGAACAGGCCCCTAGGCACTAATCATATCCATTGCTTTGGTTTCCAGGCATCTCTCCTCAGAGGCCTGGATTTCAATACCAGCATATGGCTGTTTCTTGACTAACCCCTCAGAAAACATCTCATTTACACGTGGGAAACTTGCACGTTGGAGCTGTGTCAAAGCATCTGTTTAGGAGAACCCTTCAGGGCCCCAGTGCCACCAGTTCATTCCAAGGTCTCCATAGACACAAAAGCACATTAGAACACATCCATAGGAGTGTCCATTTCAACTCAGCCTCCTCGGTTGCTCCCCCAGACCCAGCAGATCTAACCTTTTTGTGTCTAGGAGACAATTGGAATGCGAGGTGGGCTACCCAGCCATGCATCCTTAAAACCCCGCTCAGAATCATTGGCCTGGAGCCAAACAACAGGTCTCAATTGTCCTGCAGAATACACTTTGCAGTTTGGAGCTTCTCACAAATCCCATAGTGGGAAAACCCCAATGGCCTCGTGATGCCCCGCCTTCGTGAAGGGGCCATCAGGGACAGAAACACCAACTTGAGCGATCGACTGATCCTCGCCCTGATCAGATGCACGAGATCTCGATTCAGGACTGTAGATTGTGCCATCGCTGATACAAAATCCAGAGACAAAAACCTGAGCAAGCGCCTCAGACACGCACTTTCTTCATATCCTGAAGAGTTCTTCTCATGGTTTGTAGATCGGGCCTGCCATACCTACGTACCCAAACCTAAGCTGAGTTTGTGTTTTCAGACTTCTGTCCTCAAAGTCCTGGGCCACACACCCTCCAGGCTGGGGCCCCTGGAGCCACACATTAGGACTGTGCCTACCAATCTATGGGAATCTGCCCATTCCATTGTCCAAAATCGTACAAATTATGAGAAAACTCCAAAGTCCCTGAGACCATCCAAATAGTGTAGGTCGCTCGGAACAAACAAGGGCTGTCTGACACCAGCTGATAATCTACCTCCACTCATACCATACATGGATGTCCCCAGAGGAGAAGATTGAACCAGACAGGACCCTAGGCCATAATAGGATCCATTGCCTTGGTTTACAGGCATGTATCCTCAAAAGCCTGATTCCAATACGAGCATAGGGGTTTTGCTGAGGCATCCATCAGAACTCATCTCGTCTCCACAAGGAAACCTGTGCATGGGAGCCATGTCCAAAGCATAGGAGAGTACTTCAGAGTCCCGGTGCCACCGCCCCATTCCAAGGTCCTCATGGACACAAAAAAACATTAGGACCAATCCTCAGGAGAGTCCATTTCATCTCAGCCACCCCGGTTGCTCCCGCAGAGCCATCAGATCTAAACTGTCTTGTTGCTAGGAGACAATTGGAATGTGAGGCGGGCTTCCCATGCATCCATCCTTGAACGGTGCTCTGGAGTCATTCCATATGGGATGTCCTGGAGCTGTCCAACAGGTCTCAATTGTCCCGCAGAAGGAATCCTTGAAGGGGGCATCCCAAAACTCCCAACGTGGGAAAACCTCAATGGCCTCGAGATTCCGCTCCTTTCATGAAGCGGCCGTCAATGCACGGAATGTCCAACCTGAGCCAACGTCTGATCCTCGCCCTGACTTCAGATGCATGAGTATTGGTTCAGATCTGCAGGGTGAACCTGCCGTGCCCTCGCCCTGAAACCCAAGTCTAGCTTGTCTTCTCAGAATTCCGTCCTCACACTCCTGGCCCCGAAGCCCTCAAGTTTGGCAATTCCGGACCCACAATGCAGCACTCTGCCTGCCCCCTAGAAAAAAATTATTGCATCATGAGCTGCACAGGCACCTTCAATGATGATAAACCTCCACAGCACACGACTTCACACAAATTATATAGTCTAACCTGGGCACTAATGCACTGTCGGACACAACCTGAGCCCGGACCTCCTGACCAACACCCGGAAAGAACAGAGCACACTGAGTACATAAGCCCTGCCATGGCCTTAGGTCATCATCTCTTCCCTACCTCAGTTTTCAGGCCTCAGAACCGAGACATTATTTTCAATCACTGCCCAGGGGTGAGTGTGATGCAGAAATCAGAACACCTCCTTACCCATGGTAAGAAACCTTGTGGTTGGCACGTCGTCCAACGTTCAGTGTAGGAGAAACCAGCATTCACCCTGAGGCCCCGCCCAATCTTGAGTGCGACAAGGGCATAAACACGCATTGTGACCCTCAGCATGAGTCCTGTCCTCTAGTAAGTCCTCTCAGTGACATGACCATCAGATGTCATAATGGGCTTGATATGTCCCTAGGCCCCAATTTTTAACCAGATTTCTGAATGTCCAGTCACCCCCCCCAAGGGCTCTACTCAGGAATCCCTCATTAGGTGAGACACCTGAGGTTAAAAAGAAAACAACATCAAAAAAAAAAAAAAAACGGGCTTCTTCCATCCCACAGAGTGACCCCAAACGCTTTGGACTGGTCCAAACCACCAGGGAGTAAGACTCGTCCATTTCCCATGAAGTCACCCAGAAATTTCACGACCATGAGTGACACGATATCCAGAGACAAAAACTTGAGCAAGAGCCTCACACTCGCCCTTTTCTCAAATCCCGAAAAGTTCTCCTCATGGTCTGTAGTTTAAGTCCTGCCATACCTATGACCTGAAACATAAGCCAAGTTTGTTGTTTCAGACAACTGTCCAAACAGCCCTGGCCTACACAACCTACAGGCTCAGGCCCCTGGAGCCAAACCTGAGGACTGTACTTGCCCTCTCCAAGGGAATTGTGTGTGCCCATTCCAATGGCCACATCCCTTCTAATACGATAAACCTCCAAAGTCCCTGATCCATCTCAATAGTGGTGGCTTCCCAAGTAAAACAGGGGCAATCTGAGCCCATCTGAGCACCTACCTGTACTCACACCAATAGACAGATGTCCCCAGATGTAAAAAGGAAAGAACAGGCCCCTAGGCACTAATCATATCCATTGCTTTGGTTTCCAGGCATCTCTCCTCAGAGGCCTGGATTTCAAAACCAGCATATAGCTCTTTCTTGAGTCACCCATCAGAAAACATCTCATCTACCCTTGGGAAACTTGCACGTTGGAGCTGTGTCAAAGCCTCTGTTTAGAGGAACCCTTCAGGACCCCAGTGCCCCCGCTGCATTCCAAGGTCTCCATAGACACAAAAGCACATTAGGACCCATCCAAAGGAGAGTCCATTTCAACTCAGCCTCCTCGGTTGCTCCCCCGATCCAGCAGATAACCTGTCTTGTTCCTAGGAGACAATAGGAATGCGAGGTGGGCTACCCAGCCATGCATCCTTAGAACCCTGCTCAGAATCATTGGCCTGGAGGGAAAAAAAAGGACTCAAATGTCCTCAGAAGACACTTTGCAGTTTGGAGCTTCTCACAACTCCCATCGTGGGAAAACCCCCATGGCCTCGTGATGCCGCCCCTTCGTGAAGGGGCCATCAGGGACAGAAACACAAACTTCAGCGATCGTCTGATCCTCGCCCTGACTTCAGATGCAAGAGATCTCGATTCACGTCTGTAGATTGTGCCGTCGCTGATACAAAATCCAGAGACAAAAACCTGAGCAAGCGCCTCAGACTCGCACTTTCTTCATATCCTGAAGAGTTCTTCTCAAGGTTTGTAGCTCAGGCCTGCCATACCTACGTCCCCAAACCTAAGCTGAGTTTGTGTTTTCAGACTTCTGTCCTCAAAGTCCTGGGCCACACACCCTCCAGGCTGGGGCCCCTGGAGCCACACATTAGGACTGTACCTAACAATCCATGGGAATTCTGCCCATTCCATTGTCCAAAATCGTACAAATTAGGAGAAACCTCCAAAGTCCCTGAGGCCATCCCAATAGTGTAGGTCGCCCGGAACAAACAAGGGCTGTCTGACACCAGCTGATAATCGACCTCCACTCATACCATAAATGGATGTCCCCAGAGGAGAAGATTGAACCAGACAGGACCCTAGGCCATAATAGGATCCATTGCCTTGGTTTACAGGCATGTCTCCTCAAAAGCCTGATTCCAATACGAGCATAGGGGTTTTGCTGAGGCACCCAGCAGAACTCATCTCGTCTCCACAAGGAAACCTGTGCATGGGAGCCATGTCCAAAGCATAGGAGAGTACTTCAGAGTCCCGGTGCCACCGCCCCATTCCAAGGCCCTCATGGACACAAAAAAACATTAGGACCAATCCTCAGGAGAGTCCATTTCATCTCAGCCACCCCGGTTGCTCCCGCAGAGCCATCAGATCTAAACTGTCTTGTTGCTAGGAGACAATTGGAATGTGAGGCGGGCTTCCCATGCATCGATCCTTGAACGGTGCTCTGGAGTCATTCCATATGGGATGTCCTGGAGCTGTCCAACAGGTCTCAATTGTCCCGCAGAAGGAATCCTTGAAGGGGGCATCCCAAAACTCCCAACGTGGGAAAACCTCAATGGCCTCGAGATTCCGCTCCTTTCATGAAGCGGCCGTCAATGCACGGAATGTCCAACCTGAGCCAACGTCTGATCCTCGCCCTGACTTCAGATGCATGAGTATTGGTTCAGATCTGCAGGGTGAACCTGCCGTGCCCTCGCCCTGAAACCCAAGTCTAGCTTGTCTTCTCAGAATTCCGTCCTCACACTCCTGGCCCCGAAGCCCTCAAGTTTGGCAATTCCGGACCCACAATGCAGCACTCTGCCTGCCCCCTAAAAAAAAATTATTGCATCATGAGCTGCACAGGCACCTTCAATGATGATAAACCTCCACAGCACACGACTTCACACAAATTATATAGTCTAACCTGGGCACTAATGCACTGTCGGACACAACCTGAGCCCGGACCTCCTGACCAACACCCGGAAAGAACAGAGCACACTGAGTACATAAGCCCTGCCATGGCCTTAGGTCATCATCTCTTCCCTACCTCAGTTTTCAGGCCTCAGAACCGAGACATTATTTTCAATCACTGCCCAGGGGTGAGTGTGATGCAGAAATCAGAACACCTCCTTACCCATGGTAAGAAACCTTGTGGTTGGCACGTCGTCCAACGTTCAGTGTAGGAGAAACCAGCATTCACCCTGAGGCCCCGCCCAATCTTGAGTGCGACAAGGGCATAAATACTCATTGTGACCCTCAGCATGAGTCCTGTCCTCTAGTAAGTCCTCTCAGTGACTGGATCATCAGATGTCATAATGGGCTTGATATGTCCCTAGGCCCCAATTTTTAACCAGATTTCTGAATGTCCAGTCACCCCCCCCCCCCAAGGGCTCTACTCAGGAATCCCTCATTAGGTGAGACACCTGAGGTTAAAAAGAAAACAACATCAATAAAAAAAAAAAAAAAACGGACCTCTTCCATCCCACAGAGTGACCCCAAACGCTTTGGACTGGTCCAAACCACCAGGGAGTAAGACTCGTCCATTTCCCATGAAGTCACCCAGAAATTTCACGACCATGAGTGACACGATATCCAGAGACAAAAACTTGAGCAAGAGCCTCACACTCGTCCTTTTCTCAAATCCCGAAAAGTTCTCCTCATGGTCTGTAGATAAGTCCTGCCATACCTATGACCTGAAACATAAGCCATGTTTGTGTTTTCAGACAACTGTCCAAACAGCCCTGGCCTACACAACCTATAGGCTCAGGCCCCTGGACCAAACCTGAGGACTGTACTTGCCCTCTCCAAGGGAATTGTGTGTGCCCATTCCAATGGCCACATCCCTTCTAATACGATAAACCTCCAAAGTCCCTGATCCATCTCATTAGTGGTGGCTTCCCAGGTAAAACAGGGGCAATCTGAGACCATCTGAGCACCTACCTGTACTCAGACCCATAGACAGATGTCCCCAGAGGTAAAAAGGAAAGAACAGGCCCCTAGGCACTAATCATATCCATTGCTTTGGTTTCCAGGCATCTCTCCTCAGAGGCCTGGATTTCAAAACCAGCATATGGCTGTTTCTTGACTCACCCATCAGAAAACATCTCATCTACACATGGGAAACTTGCACGTTGGAGCTGTGTCAAAGCATCTGTTTAGGAGAACATTTCAGGGCCCCAGTGCCACCGCTTCATTCCAAGGTCTCCATCGACACAAAAGCACATTAGGACCCATCCATAGGAGAGTCCATTTCAACTCAGCCTCCTCGGTTGCTCCCCCAGATCCAGCAGATCTAACCTGTCTTGTGTCTAGGAGACAATTGGAATGCGAGGTGGGCTACCCAGCCATGCATCCTTAGAACCCTGCTCAGAATCATTGGCCTGGAGCCAAACAGCAGGTATCAATTGTCCTGCAGAAGACACTTTGCAGTTTGGAGCTTCTCACAAATCCCATCGTGGGAAAACCCCCATGGCCTCGTGATGCCCCCCTTTGTGAAGGGGCCATCAGGGACAGAAACACCAACTTGAGCGATCGTCTGATCCTCGCCCTGACTTCAGATGCACGAGATCTCGATTCAGGTCTGTAGATTGTGCCATCGCTGATACAAAATCCAGAGACAAAAACCTGAGCAAGCGCCTCAGACTCGCACTTTCTTCATATCCTGAAGATTTCTTCTCATGGTTTGTAGATCGGTCCTGCCATACCTACGTCCCCATCCTAAGCTGAGTTTGTGTTTTCAGACTTCTGTCCTCAAAGTCCTGGGCCACACAACCTCCAGGCTGGGGCCCCTGGAGCCACACATTAGGACTGTGCCTACCAATCCATGAGAATTCTGCGAATTCCATTGTCCAAAATCGTACAAATTAGGAGAAACCTCCAAAGTCCCTGAGGCCATCCCAATAGTGTAGGTCGCCCGGAACAAACAAGGGCTGTCTGACACCAGCTGATAATCGACCTCCACTCATACCATAAATGGATGTCCCCAGAGGAGAAGATTGAACCAGACAGGACCCTAGGCCATAATAGGATCCATTGCCTTGGTTTACAGGCATGTCTCCTCAAAAGCCTGATTCCAATACGAGCATAGGGGTTTTGCTGAGGCACTCAGCAGAACTCATCTCGTCTCCACATGGAATCCTGTGCATGGGAGCCATGTCCAAAGCATAGAAGAGTACTTCAGGGTCCCGGTGCCACCGCCCCATTCCAAGGCCCTCATAAACACAAAAACACATTAGGACCCATCCTCAGGAGAGTCCATTTCAACTCAGCCACCCCGGTTGCTCCCGCAGAGCCATCAGATCTAAACTCTCTTGTTGCTAGGAGACAATTGGAATGCGAAGCTGGCTTCCAGGCATCCATCCTCGAACGGTGCTCTGGAGTCATTCCATATGGGATGTCCTGGAGCTGTCCAACAGGTCTCAATTGTCCCGCAGAAGGAATCCTTGAAGGGGGCATCCCAAAACTCCCAACGTGGGAAAACCTCAATGGCCTCGAGATTCCACTCCTTTCATGAAACGGCCATCATGCACAGAAACTCCAACCTGAGCCAACGTCTGATCCTCCCCCTGATTCAGATGCATGAGTATTGGTTCAGATCTGCAGGGTGAACCTGCCGTGCCCTCGCCCTGAAACCCAAGTCTAGCTTGTCTTCTCAGAATTCCGTCCTCACACTCCTGGCCCCGAAGCCCTCAAGTTTGGCAATTCCGGACCCACAATGCAGCACTCTGCCTGCCCCCTAGAAAAAAATTATTGCATCATGAGCTGCACAGGCACCTTCAATGATGATAAACCTCCACAGCACACGACTTCACACAAATTATATAGTCTAACCTGGGCACTAATGCACTGTCGGACACAACCTGAGCCCGGACCTCCTGACCAACACCCGGAAAGAACAGAGCACACTGAGTACATAAGCCCTGCCATGGCCTTAGGTCATCATCTCTTCCCTACCTCAGTTTTCAGGCCTCAGAACCGAGACATTATCTCCAATCACTGCCCAGGGGTGAGTGTGATGCAGAAATCAGAACTCCTCCTTACCCATGGTAAGAAACCTTGTGGTTGGCACGTCGTCCAACGTTCAGTGTAGGAGAAACCAGCATTCACCCTGAGGCCCCGCCCAATCTTGAGTGCGACAAGGGCATAAACACGCATTGTAACCCTCAGCATGAGTCCTGTCCTCTAGTAAGTCCTCTCAGTGACTGGACCATCAGATGTCATAATGGGCTTGATATGTCCCTAGGCCCCAATTTTTAACCAGATTTCTGAATGTCCAGTCACCCCCCCCAAGGGCTCTACTCAGGAATCCCTCATTAGGTGAGACACCTGAGGTTAAAAAGAAAACAACATCAAAAAAAAAAAAAAAACGGGCTTCTTCCATCCCACAGAGTGACCCCAAACGCTTTGGACTGGTCCAAACCACCAGGGAGTAAGACTCGTCCATTTCCCATGAAGTCACCCAGAAATTTCACGACCATGAGTGACACGATATCCAGAGACAAAAACTTGAGCAAGAGCCTCACACTCGCCCTTTTCTCAAATCCCGAAAAGTTCTCCTCATGGTCTGTAGTTTAAGTCCTGCCATACCTATGACCTGAAACATAAGCCAAGTTTGTTGTTTCAGACAACTGTCCAAACAGCCCTGGCCTACACAACCTACAGGCTCAGGACCCTGGAGCCAAACCTGAGGACTGTACTTGCCCTCTCCAAGGGAATTGTGTGTGCCCATTCCAATGGCCACATCCCTTCTAATACGATAAACCTCCAAAGTCCCTGATCCATCTCAATAGTGGTGGCTTCCCAAGTAAAACAGGGGCAATCTGAGCCCATCTGAGCACCTACCTGTACTCACACCAATAGACAGATGTCCCCAGAGGTAAAAAGGAAAGAACAGGCCCCTAGGCACTAATCATATCCATTGCTTTGGTTTCCAGGCATCTCTCCTCAGAGGCCTGGATTTCAAAACCAGCATATAGCTCTTTCTTGAGTCACCCATCAGAAAACATCTCATCTACCCTTGGGAAACTTGCACGTTGGAGCTGTGTCAAAGCCTCTGTTTAGAGGAACCCTTCAGGACCCCAGTGCCCCCGCTGCATTCCAAGGTCTCCATAGACACAAAAGCACATTAGGACCCATCCAAAGGAGAGTCCATTTCAACTCAGCCTCCTCGGTTGCTCCCCCGATCCAGCAGATAACCTGTCTTGTTCCTAGGAGACAATAGGAATGCGAGGTGGGCTACCCAGCCATGCATCCTTAGAACCCTGCTCAGAATCATTGGCCTGGAGGGAAAAAAAAGGACTCAAATGTCCTCAGAAGACACTTTGCAGTTTGGAGCTTCTCACAACTCCCATCGTGGGAAAACCCCCATGGCCTCGTGATGCCGCCCCTTCGTGAAGGGGCCATCAGGGACAGAAACACAAACTTCAGCGATCGTCTGATCCTCGCCCTGACTTCAGATGCAAGAGATCTCGATTCACGTCTGTAGATTGTGCCGTCGCTGATACAAAATCCAGAGACAAAAACCTGAGCAAGCGCCTCAGACTCGCACTTTCTTCATATCCTGAAGAGTTCTTCTCAAGGTTTGTAGCTCAGGCCTGCCATACCTACGTCCCCAAACCTAAGCTGAGTTTGTGTTTTCAGACTTCTGTCCTCAAAGTCCTGGGCCACACACCCTCCAGGCTGGGGCCCCTGGAGCCACACATTAGGACTGTACCTAACAATCCATGGGAATTCTGCCCATTCCATTGTCCAAAATCGTACAAATTAGGAGAAACCTCCAAAGTCCCTGAGGCCATCCCAATAGTGTAGGTCGCCCGGAACAAACAAGGGCTGTCTGACACCAGCTGATAATCGACCTCCACTCATACCATAAATGGATGTCCCCAGAGGAGAAGATTGAACCAGACAGGACCCTAGGCCATAATAGGATCCATTGCCTTGGTTTACAGGCATGTCTCCTCAAAAGCCTGATTCCAATACGAGCATAGGGGTTTTGCTGAGGCACCCAGCAGAACTCATCTCGTCTCCACAAGGAAACCTGTGCATGGGAGCCATGTCCAAAGCATAGGAGAGTACTTCAGAGTCCCGGTGCCACCGCCCCATTCCAAGGCCCTCATGGACACAAAAAAACATTAGGACCAATCCTCAGGAGAGTCCATTTCATCTCAGCCACCCCGGTTGCTCCCGCAGAGCCATCAGATCTAAACTGTCTTGTTGCTAGGAGACAATTGGAATGTGAGGCGGGCTTCCCATGCATCCATCCTTGAACGGTGCTCTGGAGTCATTCCATATGGGATGTCCTGGAGCTGTCCAACAGGTCTCAATTGTCCCGCAGAAGGAATCCTTGAAGGGGGCATCCCAAAACTCCCAACGTGGGAAAACCTCAATGGCCTCGAGATTCCGCTCCTTTCATGAAGCGGCCGTCAATGCACGGAATGTCCAACCTGAGCCAACGTCTGATCCTCGCCCTGACTTCAGATGCATGAGTATTGGTTCAGATCTGCAGGGTGAACCTGCCGTGCCCTCGCCCTGAAACCCAAGTCTAGCTTGTCTTCTCAGAATTCCGTCCTCACACTCCTGGCCCCGAAGCCCTCAAGTTTGGCAATTCCGGACCCACAATGCAGCACTCTGCCTGCCCCCTAGAAAAAAATTATTGCATCATGAGCTGCACAGGCACCTTCAATGATGATAAACCTACACAACACACGACTTCACACAAATTATATAGTCTAACCTGGGCACTAATGCACTGTCGGACACAACCTGAGCCCGGACCTCCTGACCAACACCCGGAAAGAACAGAGCACACTGAGTACATAAGCCCTGCCATGGCCTTAGGTCATCATCTCTTCCCTACCTCAGTTTTCAGGCCTCAGAACCGAGACATTATCTCCAATCACTGCCCAGGGGTGAGTGTGATGCAGAAATCAGAACACCTCCTTACCCATGGTAAGAAACCTTGTGGTTGGCACGTCGTCCAACATTCAGTGTAGGAGAAACCAGCATTCACCCTGAGGCCCCGCCCAATCTTGAGTGCGACAAGGGCATAAACACGCATTGTGACCCTCAGCATGAGTCCTGTCCTCTAGTAAGTCCTCTCAGTGACTGGACCATCAGATGTCATAATGGGCTTGATATGTCCCTAGGCCCCAATTTTTAACCAGATTTCTGAATGTCCAGTCACCCCCCCCCCAAGGGCTCTACTCAGGAATCCCTCATTAGGTGAGACACCTGAGGTTAAAAAGAAAACAACATCATTAAAAAAAAAAAAAACGGACCTCTTCCATCCCACAGAGTGACCCCAAACGCTTTGGACTGGTCCAAACCACCAGGGAGTAAGACTCGTCCATTTCCAATGAAGTCACCCAGAAATTTCACGACCATGAGTGACACGATATCCAGAGACAAAAACTTGAGCAAGAGCCTCACACTCGTCCTTTTCTCAAATCCCGAAAAGTTCTCCTCATGGTCTGTAGATAAGTCCTGCCATACCTATGACCTGAAACATAAGCCATGTTTGTGTTTTCAGACAACTGTCCAAACAGCCCTGGCCTACACAACCTATAGGCTCAGGCCCCTGGAGCCAAACCTGAGGACTGTACTTGCCCTCTCCAAGGGAATTGTGTGTGCCCATTCCAATGGCCACATCCCTTCTAATACGATAAACCTCCAAAGTCCCTGATCCATCTCATTAGTGGTGGCTTCCCAGGTAAAACAGGGGCAATCTGAGACCATCTGAGCACCTACCTGTACTCAGACCCATAGACAGATGTCCCCAGAGGTAAAAAGGAAAGAACAGGCCCCTAGGCACTAATCATATCCATTGCTTTGGTTTCCAGGCATCTCTCCTCAGAGGCCTGGATTTCAAAACCAGCATATGGCTGTTTCTTGACTCACCCATCAGAAAACATCTCATCTACACATGGGAAACTTGCACGTTGGAGCTGTGTCAAAGCATCTGTTTAGGAGAACATTTCAGGGCCCCAGTGCCACCGCTTCATTCCAAGGTCTCCATCGACACAAAAGCACATTAGGACCCATCCATAGGAGAGTCCATTTCAACTCAGCCTCCTCGGTTGCTCCCCCAGATCCAGCAGATCTAACCTGTCTGGTGTCTAGGAGACAATTGGAATGCGAGGTGGGCTACCCAGCCATGCATCCTTAGAACCCTGCTCAGAATCATTGGCCTGGAGCCAAACAGCAGGTATCAATTGTCCTGCAGAAGACACTTTGCAGTTTGGAGCTTCTCACAAATCCCATCGTGGGAAAACCCCCATGGCCTCGTGATGCCCCCCTTTGTGAAGGGGCCATCAGGGACAGAAACACCAACTTGAGCGATCGTCTGATCCTCGCCCTGACTTCAGATGCACGAGATCTCGATTCAGGTCTGTAGATTGTGCCATCGCTGATACAAAATCCAGAGACAAAAACCTGAGCAAGCGCCTCAGACTCGCACTTTCTTCATATCCTGAAGATTTCTTCTCATGGTTTGTAGATCGGTCCTGCCATACCTACGTCCCCATCCTAAGCTGAGTTTGTGTTTTCAGACTTCTGTCCACAAAGTCCTGGGCCACACACCCTCCAGGCTGGGGCCCCTGGAGCCACACATTAGGACTGTGCCTACCAATCCATGAGAATTCTGCGAATTCCATTGTCCAAAATCGTACAAATTAGGAGAAACCTCCAAAGTCCCTGAGGCCATCCCAATAGTGTAGGTCGCCCGGAACAAACAAGGGCTGTCTGACACCAGCTGATAATCTACCTCCACTCATACCATAAATGGATGTCCCCAGAGGAGAAGATTGAACCAGACAGGACCCTAGGCCATAATAGGATCCATTGCCTTGGTTTACAGGCATGTCTCCTCAAAAGCCTGATTCCAATACGAGCATAGGGGTTTTGCTGAGGCACTCAGCAGAACTCATCTCGTCTCCACATGGAATCCTGTGCATGGGAGCCATGTCCAAAGCATAGAAGAGTACTTCAGGGTCCCGGTGCCACCGCCCCATTCAAAGGCCCTCATGGACACAAAAACACATTAGGACCCATCCTCAGGAAAGTCCATTTCAACTCAGCCACCCCGGTTGCTCCCGCAGAGCCATCAGATCTAAACTCTCTTGTTGCTAGGAGACAATTGGAATGCGAAGCTGGCTTCCAGGCATCCATCCTCGAACGGTGCTCTGGAGTCATTCCATATGGGATGTCCTGGAGCTGTCCAACAGGTCTCAATTGTCTCGCAGAAGGAATCCTTGATGGGGGCATCCCACAACTCCCAACGTGGGAAAACCTCAATGGCCTCGAGATTCCACTCCTTTCATGAAACGGCCATCATGCACAGAAACTCCAACCTGAGCCAACGTCTGATCCTCCCCCTGATTCAGATGCATGAGTATTGGTTCAGATCTGCAGGGGTACCTGCCGTGCCCTCGCCCTGAATCCCAAGTCTAGCTTGTCTTTTCAGACTTCCGTCCTCACACTCCTGGCCCCGAAGCCCTCATGTTTGGCAATTCCGGACCCACAATGCAGCACTCTGCCTGCCCTCTAGAAAAAAATTATTGCCTCATGAGCTGCCCAGGCACCTTCAATGAGGATAAACCTCCACAGCACTGGACATTACCCTAAGTATATATTCTAACCTGGGCCTTAATGCACTGTCGGACACAACCTAAGCCCGGACCTCCCGACCAACACCCGGAAAGCAGACCGCACACTGAGCACATAAGACCCGCCATGGCCTTAGGTCATCATCTCTTCCCTACCTCAGTTTTCAGGCCTCAGAACCGAGACATTATCTCCAATAACTGTCCAGGGGTGAGTGTGATGCAGAAATCAGAACACCTCCTTACACACGGTAAGAAACCTTGTGGTTGGCACGTCGTCCAACGTTCAGTGTAGGAGAAACCAGCATTCACCCTGAGGCTCCGCCCATTCTTGAGTGGGACAAGGGCTTAAACACGCATTGTAACCCTCAGCATGAGTCCTGTCCTCTAGTTAGTCCTCTCAGTGACTGGAACATTAGATGTCATAATGGGCTTGATATGTCCCTAGGCGCCAATTTTTAACCAGATTTCTGAATGTCCAGTCACCCCCCCCTCCAGGGCTCTACTCAGGAATCCCTCATTAGGTGAGACACCTGAGGTTAAAAAGAAAACAACATCAAAAAAAAAAAAACGGGCTTCTTCCATCCCACAGAGTGACCCCAAACGCTTTGGACTGGTCCAAACCACCAGGGAGTAAGACTCGCCATTTCCCATGAAGTCACCCAGAAATTTCACGACCATGAGTGACACGATATCCAGAGACAAAAACTTGAGCAAGAGCCTCACACTCGCCCTTTTCTCAAATCCCGAAAAGTTCTCCTCATGGTCTGTAGTTTAAGTCCTGCCATACCTATGACCTGAAACATAAGCCAAGTTTGTTGTTTCAGACAACTGTCCAAACAGCCCTGGCCTACAGAACCTACAGGCTCAGGCCACTGGAGCCAAACCTGAGGACTGTACTTGCCCTCTCCAAGGAAATTGTGTGTGCCCATTCCAATGGCCACATCCCTTCTAATAGGATAAATCTCCAAAGTCCCTGATCCATCTCAATAGTGGTGGCTTCCCAAGTAAAACAGGGGCAATCTGAGCCCATCTGAGCACCTACCTGTACTCAGACCAATAGACAGATGTCCCCAGAGGTAAAAAGGAAAGAACAGGCCCCTAGGCACTAATCATATCCATTGCTTTGGTTTCCAGGCATCTCTCCTCAGAGGCCTGGATTTCAAAACCAGCATATAGCTCTTTCTTGAGTCACCCATCAGAAAACATCTCATCTACCCTTGGGAAACTTGCACGTTGGAGCTGTGTCAAAGCCTCTGTTTAGAAGAACCCTTCAGGGCCCCAGTGCCCCCGCTGCATTCCAAGGTCTCCATAGACACAAAAGCACATTAGGACCCATCCAAAGGAGAGTCCATTTCAACTCAGCCTCCTCGGTTGCTCTCCCGATCCAGCAGATAACCTGTCTTGTTCCTAGGAGACAATAGGAATGCGAGGTGGGCTACCCAGCCATGCATCCTTAGAACCCTGCTCAGAATCATTGGCCTGGAGGGAAAAAAAAGGACTCAAATGTCCTCAGAAGACACTTTGCAGTTTGGAGCTTCTCACAAATCCCATCGTGGGAAAACCCCCATGGCCTCGTGATGCCGCCCCTTCGTGAAGGGGCCATCAGGGACAGAAACACAAACTTCAGCGATCGTCTGATCCTCGCCCTGACTTCAGATGCACGAGATCTCGATTCACGTCTGTAGATTGTGCCGTCGCTGATACAAAATCCAGAGACAAAAACCTGAGCAAGCGCCTCAGACTCGCACTTTCTTCATATCCTGAAGAGTTCTTCTCAAGGTTTGTAGCTCAGGCCTGCCATACCTACGTCCCCAAACCTAAGCTGAGTTTGTGTTTTCAGACTTCTGTCCTCAAAGTCCTGGGCCACACACCCTCCAGGCTGGGGCCCCTGGAGCCACACATTAGGACTGTACCTAACAATCCATGGGAATTCTGCCCATTCCATTGTCCAAAATCGTACAAATTAGGAGAAACCTCCAAAGTCCCTGAGGCCATCCCAATAGTGTAGGTCGCCCGGAACAAACAAGGGCTGTCTGACACCAGCTGATAATCGACCTCCACTCATACCATAAATGGATGTCCCCAGAGGAGAAGATTGAACCAGACAGGACCCTAGGCCATAATAGGATCCATTGCCTTGGTTTACAGGCATGTCTCCTCAAAAGCCTGATTCCAATACGAGCATAGGGGTTTTGCTGAGGCACCCAGCAGAACTCATCTCGTCTCCACAAGGAAACCTGTGCATGGGAGCCATGTCCAAAGCATAGGAGAGTACTTCAGAGTCCCGGTGCCACCGCCCCATTCCAAGGCCCTCATGGACACAAAAAAACATTAGGAACAATCCTCAGGAAAGTCCATTTCATCTCAGCCACCCCGGTTGCTCCCGCAGAGCCATCAGATCTAAACTGTCTTGTTGCTAGGAGACAATTGGAATGTGAGGCGGGCTTCCCATGCATCCATCCTTGAACGGTGCTCTGGAGTCATTCCATATGGGATGTCCTGGAGCTGTCCAACAGGTCTCAATTGTCCCGCAGAAGGAATCCTTGAAGGGGGCATCCCAAAACTCCCAACGTGGGAAAACCTCAATGGCCTCGAGATTCCGCTCCTTTCATGAAGCGGCCATCAATGCACGGAATGTCCAACCTGAGCCAACGTCTGATCCTCGCCCTGACTTCAGATGCATGAGTATTGGTTCAGATCTGCAGGGTGAACCTGCCGTGCCCTCGCCCTGAAACCCAAGTCTAGCTTGTCTTCTCAGAATTCCGTCCTCACACTCCTGGCCCCGAAGCCCTCAAGTTTGGCAATTCCGGACCCACAATGCAGCACTCTGCCTGCCCCCTAGAAAAAAATTATTGCATCATGAGCTGCACAGGCATCTTCAATGATGATAAACCTCCACAGCACACGACTTCACACAAATTATATAGTCTAACCTGGGCACTAATGCACTGTCGGACACAACCTGAGCCCGGACCTCCTGACCAACACCCGGAAAGAACAGAGCACACTGAGTACATAAGCCCTGCCATGGCCTTAGGTCATCATCTCTTCCCTACCTCAGTTTTCAGGCCTCAGAACCGAGACATTATCTCCAATCACTGCCCAGGGGTGAGTGTGATGCAGAAATCAGAACACCTCCTTACCCATGGTAAGAAACCTTGTGGTTGGCACGTCGTCCAACGTTCAGTGTAGGAGAAACCAGCATTCACCCTGAGGCCCCGCCCAATCTTGAGTGTGACAAGGGCATAAACACGCATTGTGACCCTCATCATGAGTCCTGTCCTCTAGTAAGTCCTCTCAGTGACGGGACCATCAGATGTCATAATGGGCTTGATATGTCCCTAGGCCCCAATTTTTAACCAGATTTCTGAATGTCCAGTCACCCCCCCCAAGGGCTCTACTCAGGAATCCCTCATTAGGTGAGACACCTGAGGTTAAAAAGAAAACAACATCAATAAAAAAAAAAAAAAACGGACCTCTTCCATCCCACAGAGTGACCCCAAACGCTTTGGACTGGTCCAAACCACCAGGGAGTAAGACTCGTCCATTTCCAATGAAGTCACCCAGAAATTCCACGACCATGAGTGACACGATATCCAGAGACAAAAACTTGAGCAAGAGCCTCACACTCGTCCTTTTCTCAAATCCCGAAAAGTTCTCCTCATGGTCTGTAGATAAGTCCTGCCATACCTATGACCTGAAACATAAGCCATGTTTGTGTTTTCAGACAACTGTCCAAACAGCCCTGGCCTACACAACCTATAGGCTCAGGCCCCTGGAGCCAAACCTGAGGACTGTACTTGCCCTCTCCAAGGGAATTGTGTGTGCCCATTCCAATGGCCACATCCCTTCTAATACGATAAACCTCCAAAGTCCCTGATCCATCTCATTAGTGGTGGCTTCCCAGGTAAAACAGGGGCAATCTGAGCCCATCTGAGCACCTACCTGTACTCAGACCCATAGACAGATATCCCCAGAGGTAAAAAGGAAAGAACAGGCCCCTAGGCACTAATTATATCCATTGCTTTGGTTTCCAGGCATCTCTCCTCAGAGGCCTGGATTTCAAAACCAGCATATGGCTGTTTCTTGACTCACCCATCAGAAAACATCTCATCTACACATGGGAAACTTGCACGTTGGAGCTGTGTCAAAGCATCTGTTTAGGAGAACATTTCAGGGCCCCAGTGCCAACGCTTCATTCCAAGGTCTCAATCGACACAAAAGCACATTAGGACCCATCCATAGGAGAGTCCATTTCAACTCAGCCTCCTCGGTTGCTCCCCCAGATCCAGCAGATCTAACCTGTCTTGTGTCTAGGAGACAATTGGAATGCGAGGTGGGCTACCCAGCCATGCATCCTTAGAACCCTGCTCAGAATCATTGGCCTGGAGCCAAACAGCAGGTATCAATTGTCCTGCAGAAGACACTTTGCAGTTTGGAGCTTCTCACAAATCCCATCGTGGGAAAACCCCCATGGCCTCGTGATGCCCCCCCTTTGTGAAGGGGCCATCAGGGACAGAAACACCAACTTGAGCGATCGTCTGATCCTCGCCCTGACTTCAGATGCACGAGTTCTCGATTCAGGTCTGTAGATTGTGCCATCGCTGATACAAAATCCAGAGACAAAAACCTGAGCCAGCGCCTCAGACTCGCACTTTCTTCATATCCTGAAGATTTCTTCTCATGGTTTGTAGATCGGTCCTGACATACCTACGTCCCCATCCTAAGCTGAGTTTGTGTTTTCAGACTTCTGTCCTCAAAGTCCTGGGCCACACACCCTACAGGCTGCGGCCCCTGGAGCCCCACATTAGGACTGTGCCTACCAATCCATGAGTATTCTGCCCATTCCATTGTCCAAAATCGTACAAATTAGGAGAAACCTCCAAAGTCCCTGAGGCCATCCCAATAGTGTAGGTCGCCCGGAACAAACAAGGGCTGTCTGACACCAGCTGATAATCTACCTCCACTCATACCATAAATGGATGTCCCCAGAGGAGAAGATTGAACCAGACAGGACCCTAGGCCATAATAGGATCCATTGCCTTGGTTTACAGGCATGTCTCCTCAAAAGCCTGATTCCAATACGAGCATAGGGGTTTTGCTGAGGCACTCAGCAGAACTCATCTCATCTCCACATGGAATCCTGTGCATGGGAGCCATGTCCAAAGCATAGAAGAGTACTTCAGGGTCCCGGTGCCACCGCCCCATTCCAAGGCCCTCATGGACACAAAAACACATTAGGACCCATCCTCAGGAAAGTCCATTTCAACTCAGCCACCCCGGTTGCTCCCGCAGAGCCATCAGATCTAAACTCTCTTGTTGCTAGGAGACAATTGGAATGCGAAGCTGGCTTCCAGGCATCCATCCTCGAACGGTGCTCTGGAGTCATTCCATATGGGATGTCCTGGAGCTGTCCAACAGGTCTCAATTGTCTCGCAGAAGGAATCCTTGAAGGGGGCATCCCACAACTCCCAACGTGGGAAAACCTCAATGGCCTCGAGATTCCACTCCTTTCATGAAACGGCCATCATGCACAGAAACTCCAACCTGAGCCAACGTCTGATCCTCCCCCTGATTCAGATGCATGAGTATTGGTTCAGATCTGCAGGGGTACCTGCCGTGCCCTCGCCCTGAATCCCAAGTCTAGCTTGTCTTTTCAGACTTCCGTCCTCACACTCCTGGCCCCGAAGCCCTCATGTTTGGCAATTCCGGACCCACAATGCAGCACTCTGCCTGCCCTCTAGAAAAAAATTATTGCCTCATGAGCTGCCCAGGCACCTTCAATGAGGATAAACCTCCACAGCACTGGACTTTACCCTAAGTATATATTCTAACCTGGGCCTTAATGCACTGTCGGACACAACCTAAGCCCGGACCTCCCGACCAACACCCGGAAAGCAGACCGCACACTGAGCACATAAGACCCGCCATGGCCTTAGGTCATCATCTCTTCCCTACCTCAGTTTTCAGGCCTCAGAACCGAGACATTATCTCCAATAACTGTCCAGGGGTGAGTGTGATGCAGAAATCAGAACACCTCCTTACACACGGTAAGAAACCTTGTGGTTGGCACGTCGTCCAACGTTCAGTGTAGGAGAAACCAGCATTCACCCTGAGGCTCCGCCCATTCTTGAGTGGGACAAGGGCTTAAACACGCATTGTAACCCTCAGCATGAGTCCTGTCCTCTAGTTAGTCCTCTCAGTGACTGGAACATTAGATGTCATAATGGGCTTGATATATCCCTAGGCGCCAATTTTTAACCAGATTTCTGAATGTCCAGTCACCCCCCCCTCCAGGGCTCTACTCAGGAATCCCTCATTAGGTGAGACACCTGAGGTTAAAAAGAAAACAACATCAAAAAAAAAAAAAAACGGGCTTCTTCCATCCCACAGAGTGACCCCAAACGCTTTGGACTGGTCCAAACCACCAGGGAGTAAGACTCGTCCATTTCCCATGAAGTCACCCAGAAATTTCACGACCATGAGTGACACGATATCCAGAGACAAAAACTTGAGCAAGAGCCTCACACTCGCCCTTTTCTCAAATCCCGAAAAGTTCTCCTCATGGTCTGTAGTTTAAGTCCTGCCATACCTATGACCTGAAACATAAGCCAAGTTTGTTGTTTCAGACAACTGTCCAAACAGCCCTGGCCTACAGAACCTACAGGCTCAGGCCACTGGAGCCAAACCTGAGGACTGTACTTGCCCTCTCCAAGGAAATTGTGTGTGCCCATTCCAATGGCCACATCCCTTCTAATAGGATAAATCTCCAAAGTCCCTGATCCATCTCAATAGTGGTGGCTTCCCAAGTAAAACAGGGGCAATCTGAGCCCATCTGAGCACCTACCTGTACTCAGACCAATAGACAGATGTCCCCAGAGGTAAAAAGGAAAGAACAGGCCCCTAGGCACTAATCATATCCATTGCTTTGGTTTCCAGGCATCTCTCCTCAGAGGCCTGGATTTCAAAACCAGCATATAGCTCTTTCTTGAGTCACCCATCAGAAAACATCTCATCTCCCTTGGGAAAATTGCACGTTGGAGCTGTGTCAAAGCCTCTGTTTAGAAGAACCCTTCAGGGCCCCAGTGCCCCCGCTGCATTCCAAGGTCTCCATAGACACAAAAGCACATTAGGACCCATCCAAAGGAGAGTCCATTTCAACTCAGCCTCCTCGGTTGCTCTCCCGATCCAGCAGATAACCTGTCTTGTTCCTAGGAGACAATAGGAATGCGAGGTGGGCTACCCAGCCATGCATCCTTAGAACCCTGCTCAGAATCATTGGCCTGGAGGGAAAAAAAAGGACTCAAATGTCCTCAGAAGACACTTTGCAGTTTGGAGCTTCTCACAAATCCCATCGTGGGAAAACCCCCATGGCCTCGTGATGCCGCCCCTTCGTGAAGGGGCCATCAGGGACAGAAACACAAACTTCAGCGATCGTCTGATCCTCGCCCTGACTTCAGATGCAAGAGATCTCGATTCACGTCTGTAGATTGTGCCGTCGCTGATACAAAATCCAGAGACAAAAACCTGAGCAAGCGCCTCAGACTCGCACTTTCTTCATATCCTGAAGAGTTCTTCTCAAGGTTTGTAGCTCAGGCCTGCCATACCTACGTCCCCAAACCTAAGCTGAGTTTGTGTTTTCAGACTTCTGTCCTCAAAGTCCTGGGCCACACACCCTCCAGGCTGGGGCCCCTGGAGCCACACATTAGGACTGTACCTAACAATCCATGGGAATTCTGCCCATTCCATTGTCCAAAATCGTACAAATTAGGAGAAACCTCCAAAGTCCCTGAGGCCATCCCAATAGTGTAGGTCGCCCGGAATAAACAAGGGCTGTCTGACACCAGCTGATAATCGACCTCCACTCATACCATAAATGGATGTCCCCAGAGGAGAAGATTGAACCAGACAGGACCCTAGGCCATAATAGGATCCATTGCCTTGGTTTACAGGCATGTCTCCTCAAAAGCCTGCTTCCAATACGAGCATAGGGGTTTTGCTGAGGCACCCAGCAGAACTCATCTCGTCTCCACAAGGAAACCTGTGCATGGGAGCCATGTCCAAAGCATAGGAGAGTACTTCAGAGTCCCGGTGCCACCGCCCCATTCCAAGGCCCTCATGGACACAAAAAAACATTAGGAACAATCCTCAGGAAAGTCCATTTCATCTCAGCCACCCCGGTTGCTCCCGCAGAGCCATCAGATCTAAACTGTCTTGTTGCTAGGAGACAATTGGAATGTGAGGCGGGCTTCCCATGCATCCATCCTTGAACGGTGCTCTGGAGTCATTCCATATGGGATGTCCTGGAGCTGTCCAACAGGTCTCAATTGTCCCGCAGAAGGAATCCTTGAAGGGGGCATCCCAAAACTCCCAACGTGGGAAAACCTCAATGGCCTCGAGATTCCGCTCCTTTCATGAAGCGGCCATCAATGCACGGAATGTCCAACCTGAGCCAACGTCTGATCCTCGCCCTGACTTCAGATGCATGAGTATTGGTTCAGATCTGCAGGGTGAACCTGCCGTGCCCTCGCCCTGAAACCCAAGTCTAGCTTGTCTTCTCAGAATTCCGTCCTCACACTCCTGGCCCCGAAGCCCTCAAGTTTGGCAATTCCGGACCCACAATGCAGCACTCTGCCTGCCCCCTAGAAAAAAATTATTGCATCATGAGCTGCACAGGCATCTTCAATGATGATAAACCTCCACAGCACACGACTTCACACAAATTATATAGTCTAACCTGGGCACTAATGCACTGTCGGACACAACCTGAGCCCGGACCTCCTGACCAACACCCGGAAAGAACAGAGCACACTGAGTACATAAGCCCTGCCATGGCCTTAGGTCATCATCTCTTCCCTACCTCAGTTTTCAGGCCTCAGAACCGAGACATTATCTCCAATCACTGCCCAGGGGTGAGTGTGATGCAGAAATCAGAACACCTCCTTACCCATGGTAAGAAACTTTGTGGTTGGCACGTCGTCCAACGTTCAGTGTAGGAGAAACCAGCATTCACCCTGAGGCCCCGCCCAATCTTGAGTGCGACAAGGGCATAAACACGCATTGTGACCCTCATCATGAGTCCTGTCCTCTAGTAAGTCCTCTCAGTGACTGGACCATCAGATGTCATAATGGGCTTGATATGTCCCTAGGCCCCAATTTTTAACCAGATTTCTGAATGTCCAGTCACCCCCCCCAAGGGCTCTACTCAGGAATCCCTCATTAGGTGAGACACCTGAGGTTAAAAAGAAAACAACATCAATAAAAAAAAAAAAACGGACCTCTTCCATCCCACAGAGTGACCCCAAACGCTTTGGACTGGTCCAAACCACCAGGGAGTAAGACTCGTCCATTTCCAATGAAGTCACCCAGAAATTCCACGACCATGAGTGACACGATATCCAGAGACAAAAACTTGAGCAAGAGCCTCACACTCGTCCTTTTCTCAAATCCCGAAAAGTTCTCCTCATGGTCTGTAGATAAGTCCTGCCATACCTATGACCTGAAACATAAGCCATGTTTGTGTTTTCAGACAACTGTCCAAACAGCCCTGGCCTACACAACCTATAGGCTCAGGCCCCTGGAGCCAAACCTGAGGACTGTACTTGCCCTCTCCAAGGGAATTGTGTGTGCCCATTCCAATGGCCACATCCCTTCTAATACGATAAACCTCCAAAGTCCCTGATCCATCTCATTAGTGGTGGCTTCCCAGGTAAAACAGGGGCAATCTGAGCCCATCTGAGCACCTACCTGTACTCAGACCCATAGACAGATATCCCCAGAGGTAAAAAGGAAAGAACAGGCCCCTAGGCACTAATTATATCCATTGCTTTGGTTTCCAGGCATCTCTCCTCAGAGGCCTGGATTTCAAAACCAGCATATGGCTGTTTCTTGACTCACCCATCAGAAAACATCTCATCTACACATGGGAAACTTGCACGTTGGAGCTGTGTCAAAGCATCTGTTTAGGAGAACATTTCAGGGCCCCAGTGCCAACGCTTCATTCCAAGGTCTCAATCGACACAAAAGCACATTAGGACCCATCCATAGGAGAGTCCATTTCAACTCAGCCTCCTCGGTTGCTCCCCCAGATCCAGCAGATCTAACCTGTCTTGTGTCTAGGAGACAATTGGAATGCGAGGTGGGCTACCCAGCCATGCATCCTTAGAACCCTGCTCAGAATCATTGGCCTGGAGCCAAACAGCAGGTATCAATTGTCCTGCAGAAGACACTTTGCAGTTTGGAGCTTCTCACAAATCCCATCGTGGGAAAACCCCCATGGCCTCGTGATGCCCCCCCTTTGTGAAGGGGCCATCAGGGACAGAAACACCAACTTGAGCGATCGTCTGATCCTCGCCCTGACTTCAGATGCACGAGTTCTCGATTCAGGTCTGTAGATTGTGCCATCGCTGATACAAAATCCAGAGACAAAAACCTGAGCCAGCGCCTCAGACTCGCACTTTCTTCATATCCTGAAGATTTCTTCTCATGGTTTGTAGATCGGTCCTGACATACCTACGTCCCCATCCTAAGCTGAGTTTGTGTTTTCAGACTTCTGTCCTCAAAGTCCTGGGCCACACACCCTACAGGCTGCGGCCTTTGGAGCCCCACATTAGGACTGTGCCTACCAATCCATGAGTATTCTGCCCATTCCATTGTCCAAAATCGTACAAATTAGGAGAAACCTCCAAAGTCCCTGAGGCCATCCCAATAGTGTAGGTCGCCCGGAACAAACAAGGGCTGTCTGACACCAGCTGATAATCTACCTCCACTCATACCATAAATGGATGTCCCCAGAGGAGAAGATTGAACCAGACAGGACCCTAGGCCATAATAGGATCCATTGCCTTGGTTTACAGGCATGTCTCCTCAAAAGCCTGATTCCAATACGAGCATAGGGGTTTTGCTGAGGCACTCAGCAGAACTCATCTCATCTCCACATGGAATCCTGTGCATGGGAGCCATGTCCAAAGCATAGAAGAGTACTTCAGGGTCCCGGTGCCACCGCCCCATTCCAAGGCCCTCATGGACACAAAAACACATTAGGACCCATCCTCAGGAAAGTCCATTTCAACTCAGCCACCCCGGTTGCTCCCGCAGAGCCATCAGATCTAAACTGTCTTGTTGCTAGGAGACAATTGGAATGCGAAGCTGGCTTCCAGGCATCCATCCTCGAACGGTGCTCTGGAGTCATTCCATATGGGATGTCCTGGAGCTGTCCAACAGGTCTCAATTGTCTCGCAGAAGGAATCCTTGAAGGGGGCATCCCAAAACTCCCAACGTGGGAAAACCTCAATGGCCTCGAAATTCCACTCCTTTCATGAAACGGCCATCATGCACAGAAACTCCAACCTGAGCCAACGTCTGATCCTCCCCCTGATTCAGATGCATGAGTATTGGTTCAGATCTGCAGGGGTACCTGCCGTGCCCTCGCCCTGAATCCCAAGTCTAGCTTGTCTTTTCAGACTTCCGTCCTCACACTCCTGGCCCCGAAGCCCTCATGTTTGGCAATTCCGGACCCACAATGCAGCACTCTGCCTGCCCTCTAGAAAAAAATTATTGCCTCATGAGCTGCCCAGGCACCTTCAATGAGGATAAACCTCCACAGCACTGGACTTTACCCTAAGTATATATTCTAACCTGGGCCTTAATGCACTGTCGGACACAACCTAAGCCCGGACCTCCCGACCAACACCCGGAAAGCAGACCGCACACTGAGCACATAAGACCCGCCATGGCCTTAGGTCATCATCTCTTCCCTACCTCAGTTTTCAGGCCTCAGAACCGAGACATTATCTCCAATAACTGTCCAGGGGTGAGTGTGATGCAGAAATCAGAACACCTCCTTACACACGGTAAGAAACCTTGTGGTTGGCATGTCGTCCAACGTTCAGTGTAGGAGAAACCAGCATTCACCCTGAGGCTCCGCCCATTCTTGAGTGGGACAAGGGCTTAAACACGCATTGTAACCCTCAGCATGAGTCCTGTCCTCTAGTAAGTCCTCTCAGTGACTGGACCATTAGATGTCATAATGGGCTTGATATGTCCCTAGGCGCCAATTTTTAACCAGATTTCTGAATGTCCAGTCACCCCCCCCCCCAGGGCTCTACTCAGGAATCCGTCATTAGGTGAGACACCTGAGGTTAAAAAGAAAACAACATCAAAAAAAAAAAAAAAAAACGGGCTTCTTCCATCCCACAGAGTGACCCCAAACGCTTTGGACTGGTCCAATCCACCAGGGAGTAAGACTCGTCCATTTCCCATGAAGTCACCCAGAAATTTCACGACCATGAGTGACACGATATCCAGAGACAAAAACTTGAGCAAGAGCCTCACACTCGCCCTTTTCTCAAATCCCGAAAAGTTCTCCTCATGGTCTGTAGTTTAAGTCCTGCCATACCTATGACCTTAAACATAAGCCAATTTTGTTGTTTCAGACAACTGTCCAAACAGCCCTGGCCTACACAACCTACAGGCTCAGGCCCCTGGAGCCAAACCTGAGGACTGTACTTGCCCTCTCCAAGGGAATTGTGTGTGCCCATTCCAATGGCCACATCCCTTCTAAGAGGATAAACCTCCAAAGTCCCTGATCCATCTCAATAGTGGTGGCTTCCCAAGTAAAACAGGGGCAATCTGAGCCCATCTGAGCACCTACCTGTACTCAGACCCATAGACAGATGTCCCCAGAGGTAAAAAGGAAAGAACAGGCCCCTAGGCACTAATCATATCCATTGCTTTGGTTTCCAGGCATCTCTCCTCAGAGGCCTGGATTTCAAAACCAGCATATAGCTCTTTCTTGAGTCACCCATCAGAAAACATCTCATCTACCCTTGGGAAACTTGCACGTTGGAGCTGTGTCAAAGCCTCTGTTTAGAAGAACCCTTCAGGACCCCAGTGCCCCCGCTTCATTCCAAGGTCTCCATAGACACAAAAGCACATTCGGACCCATCCAAAGGAGAGTCCATTTCAACTCAGCCTCCTCGGTTGCTCCCCCGATCCAGCAGATAACCTGTCTTGTTCCTAGGAGACAATAGGAATGCGAGGTGGGCTACCCAGCCATGCATCCTTAGAACCCTGCTCAGAATCATTGGCCTGGAGGGAAAAAAAAGGACTCAAATGTCCTCAGAAGACACTTTGCAGTTTGGACCTTCTCACAACTCCCATCGTGGGAAAACCCCCATGGCCTCGTGATGCCGCCCCTTCGTGAAGGGGCCATCAGGGACAGAAACACAAACTTCAGCGATCGTCTGATCCTCGCCCTGACTTCAGATGCACGAGATCTCGATTCACGTCTGTAGATTGTGCCGTCGCTGATACAAAATCCAGAGACAAAAACCTGAGCAAGCGCCTCAGACTCGCACTTTCTTCATATCCTGAAGAGTTCTTCTCAAGGTTTGTAGCTCAGGCCTGCCATACCTACGTCCCCAAACCTAAGCTGAGTTTGTGTTTTCAGACTTCTGTCCTCAAAGTCCTGGGCCACACACCCTCCAGGCTGGGGCCCCTGGAGCCACACATTAGGACTGTACCTAACAATCCATGGGAATTCTGCCCATTCCATTGTCCAAAATCGTACAAATTAGGAGAAACCTCCAAAGTCCCTGAGGCCATCCCAATAGTGTAGGTCGCCCGGAACAAACAAGGGCTGTCTGACACCAGCTGATAATCGACCTCCACTCATACCATAAATGGATGTCCCCAGAGGAGAAGATTGAACCAGACAGGACCCTAGGCCATAATAGGATCCATTGCCTTGGTTTATAGGCATGTATCCTCAAAAGCCTGATTCCAATACGAGCATAGGGGTTTTGCTGAGGCACCCAGCAGAACTCATCTCGTCTCCACAAGGAAACCTGTGCATGGGAGCCATGTCCAAAGCATAGGAGAGTACTTCAGAGTCCCGGTGCCACCGCCCCATTCCAAGGCCCTCATGGACACAAAAAAACATTAGGACCAATCCTCAGGAGAGTCCATTTCATCTCAGCCACCCCGGTTGCTCCCGCAGAGCCATCAGATCTAAACTGTCTTGTTGCTAGGAGACAATTGGAATGTGAGGCGGGCTTCCCATGCATCCATCCTTGAACGGTGCTCTGGAGTCATTCCATATGGGATGTCCTGGAGCTGTCCAACAGGTCTCAATTGTCCCGCAGAAGGAATCCTTGAAGGGGGCATCCCAAAACTCCCAACGTGGGAAAACCTCAATGGCCTCGAGATTCCGCTCCTTTCATGAAGCGGCCGTCAATGCACGGAATGTCCAACCTGAGCCAACGTCTGATCCTCGCCCTGACTTCAGATGCATGAGTATTGGTTCAGATCTGCAGGGTGAACCTGCCGTGCCCTCGCCCTGAAACCCAAGTCTAGCTTGTCTTCTCAGAATTCCATCCTCACACTCCTGGCCCCGAAGCCCTCAAGTTTGGCAATTCCGGACCCACAATGCAGCACTCTGCCTGCCCCCTAGAAAAAAATTATTGCATCATGAGCTGCACAGGCACCTTCAATGATGATAAACCTCCACAGCACACGACTTCACACAAATTATATAGTCTAACCTGGGCACTAATGCACTGTCGGACACAACCTGAGCCCGGACCTCCTGACCAACACCCGGAAAGAACAGAGCACACTGAGTACATAAGCCCTGCCATGGCCTTAGGTCATCATCTCTTCCCTACCTCAGTTTTCAGGCCTCAGAACCGAGACATTATTTTCAATCACTGCCCAGGGGTGAGTGTGATGCAGAAATCAGAACACCTCCTTACCCATGGTAAGAAACCTTGTGGTTGGCACGTCGTCCAACGTTCAGTGTAGGAGAAACCAGCATTCACCCTGAGGCCCCGCCCAATCTTGAGTGCGACAAGGGCATAAACACTCATTGTGACCCTCAGCATGAGTCCTGTCCTCTAGTAAGTCTTCTCAGTGACTGGACCATCAGATGTCATAATGGGCTTGATATGTCCCTAGGCCCCAATTTTTAACCAGATTTCTGAATGTCCAGTCACCCCCCCCAAGGGCTCTACTCAGGAATCCCTCATTAGGTGAGACACCTGAGGTTAAAAAGAAAACAACATCAATAAAAAAAAAAAAACGGACCTCTTCCATCCCACAGAGTGACCCCAAACGCTTTGGACTGGTCCAAACCACCAGGGAGTAAGACTCGTCCATTTCCAATGAAGTCACCCAGAAATTTCACGACCATGAGTGACACGATATCCAGAGACAAAAACTTGAGCAAGAGCCTCACACTCGTCCTTTTCTCAAATCCCGAAAAGTTCTCCTCATGGTCTGTAGATAAGTCCTGCCATACCTATGACCTGAAACATAAGCCATGTTTGTGTTTTCAGACAACTGTCCAAACAGCCCTGGCCTACACAACCTATAGGCTCAGGCCCCTGGAGCCAAACCTGAGGACTGTACTTGCCCTCTCCAAGGGAATTGTGTGTGCCCATTCCAATGGCCACATCCCTTCTAATACGATAAACCTCCAAAGTCCCTGATCCATCTCATTAGTGGTGGCTTCCCAGGTAAAACAGGGGCAATCTGAGACCATCTGAGCACCTACCTGTACTCAGACCCATAGACAGATGTCCCCAGAGGTAAAAAGGAAAGAACAGGCCCCTAGGCACTAATCATATCCATTGCTTTGGTTTCCAGGCATCTCTCCTCAGAGGCCTGGATTTCAAAACCAGCATATGGCTGTTTCTTGACTCACCCATCAGAAAACATCTCATCTACACATGGGAAACTTGCACGTTGGAGCTGTGTCAAAGCATCTGTTTAGGAGAACATTTCAGGGCCCCAGTGCCACCGCTTCATTCCAAGGTCTCCATCGACACAAAAGCACATTAGGACCCATCCATAGGAGAGTCCATTTCAACTCAGCCTCCTCGGTTGCTCCCCCAGATCCAGCAGATCTAACCTGTCTTGTGTCTAGGAGACAATTGGAATGCGAGGTGGGCTACCCAGCCATGCATCCTTAGAACCCTGCTCAGAATCATTGGCCTGGAGCCAAACAACAGGTCTCAATTGTCCTGCAGAAGACACTTTGCAGTTTGGAGCTTCTCACAAATCCCATCGTGGGAAAACCCCCATGGCCTCGTGATGCCCCCCTTTGTGAAGGGGCCATCAGGGACAGAAACACCAACTTGAGCGATCGTCTGATCCTCGCCCTGACTTCAGATGCACGAGATCTCGATTCAGGTCTGTAGATTGTGCCATCGCTGATACAAAATCCAGAGACAAAAACCTGAGCAAGCGCCTCAGACTCGCACTTTCTTCATATCCTGAAGATTTCTTCTCATGGTTTGTAGATCGGTCCTGCCATACCTACGTCCCCATCCTAAGCTGAGTTTGTGTTTTCAGACTTCTGTCCTCAAAGTCCTGGGCCACACACCCTCCAGGCTGGGGCCCCTGGAGCCACACATTAGGACTGTGCCTACCAATCCATGAGAATTCTGCGAATTCCATTGTCCAAAATCGTACAAATTAGGAGAAACCTCCAAAGTCCCTGAGGCCATCCCAATAGTGTAGGTCGCCCGGAACAAACAAGGGCTGTCTGACACCAGCTGATAATCTACCTCCACCTATACCATAAATGGATGTCCCCAGAGGAGAAGATTGAACCAGACAGGACCCTAGGCCATAATAGGATCCATTGCCTTGGTTTACAGGCATGTCTCCTCAAAAGCCTGATTCCAATACGAGCATAGGGGTTTTGCTGAGGCACTCAGCAGAACTCATCTCGTCTCCACATGGAATCCTGTGCATGGGAGCCATGTCCAAAGCATAGAAGAGTACTTCAGGGTCCCGGTGCCACCGCCCCATTCCAAGGCCCTCATGGACACAAAAACACATTAGGACCCATCCTCAGGAAAGTCCATTTCAACTCAGCCACCCCGGTTGCTCCCGCAGAGCCATCAGATCTAAAATCTCTTGTTGCTAGGAGACAATTGGAATGCGAAGCTGGCTTCCAGGCATCCATCCTCGAACGGTGCTCTGGAGTCATTCCATATGGGATGTCCTGGAGCTGTCCAACAGGTCTCAATTGTCTCGCAGAAGGAATCCTTGAAGGGGGCATCCCACAACTCCCAACGTGGGAAAACCTCAATGGCCTCGAGATTCCACTCCTTTCATGAAACGGCCATCATGCACAGAAACTCCAACCTGAGCCAACGTCTGATCCTCCCCCTGATTCAGATGCATGAGTATTGGTTCAGATCTGCAGGGGTACCTGCCGTGCCCTCGCCCTGAATCCCAAGTCTAGCTTGTCTTTTCAGACTTCCGTCCTCACACTCCTGGCCCCGAAGCCCTCATGTTTGGCAATTCCGGACCCACAATGCAGCACTCTGCCTGCCCTCTAGAAAAAAATTATTGCCTCATGAGCTGCCCAGGCACCTTCAATGAGGATAAACCTCCACAGCACTGGACTTTACCCTAAGTATATATTCTAACCTGGGCCTTAATGCACTGTCGGACACAACCTAAGCCCGGACCTCCCGACCAACACCCGGAAAGCAGACCGCACACTGAGCACATAAGACCCGCCATGGCCTTAGGTCATCATCTCTTCCCTACCTCAGTTTTCAGGCCTCAGAACCGAGACATTATCTCCAATAACTGTCCAGGGGTGAGTGTGATGCAGAAATCAGAACACCTCCTTACACACGGTAAGAAACCTTGTGGTTGGCACGTCGTCCAACGTTCAGTGTAGGAGAAACCAGCATTCACCCTGAGGCTCCGCCCATTCTTGAGTGGGACAAGGGCTTAAACACGCATTGTAACCCTCAGCATGAGTCCTGTCCTCTAGTAAGTCCTGTCAGTGACTGGACCATTAGATGTCATAATGGGCTTGATATGTCCCTAGGCGCCAATTTTTAACCAGATTTCTGAATGTCCAGTCACCCCCCCCTCCAGGGCTCTACTCAGGAATCCCTCATTAGGTGAGACACCTGAGGTTAAAAAGAAAACAACATCAAAAAAAAAAAAAAAACGGGCTTCTTCCATCCCACAGAGTGACCCCAAACGCTTTGGACTGGTCCAAACCACCAGGGAGTAAGACTCGTCCATTTCCCATGAAGTCACCCAGAAATTTCACGACCATGAGTGACACGATATCCAGAGACAAAAACTTGAGCAAGAGCCTCACACTCGCCCTTTTCTCAAATCCCGAAAAGTTCTCCTCATGGTCTGTAGTTTAAGTCCTGCCATACCTATGACCTGAAACATAAGCCAAGTTTGTTGTTTCAGACAACTGTCCAAACAGCCCTGGCCTACAGAACCTACAAGCTCAGGCCACTGGAGCCAAACCTGAGGACTGTACTTGCCCTCTCCAAGGGAATTGTGTGTGCCCATTCCAATGGCCACATCCCTTCTAATAGGATAAATCTCCAAAGTCCCTGATCCATCTCAATAGTGGTGGCTTCCCAAGTAAAACAGGGGCAATCTGAGCCCATCTGAGCACCTACCTGTACTCAGACCAATAGACAGATGTCCCCAGAGGTAAAAAGGAAAGAACAGGCCCCTAGGCACTAATCATATCCATTGCTTTGGTTTCCAGGCATCTCTCCTCAGAGGCCTGGATTTCAAAACCAGCATATAGCTCTTTCTTGAGTCACCCATCAGAAAACATCTCATCTACCCTTGGGAAACTTGCACGTTGGAGCTGTGTCAAAGCCTCTGTTTAGAAGAACCCTTCAGGGCCCCAGTGCCCCCGCTGCATTCCAAGGTCTCCATAGACACAAAAGCACATTAGGACCCATCCAAAGGAGAGTCCATTTCAACTCAGCCTCCTCGGTTGCTCCCCCGATCCAGCAGATAACCTGTCTTGTTCCTAGGAGACAATAGGAATGCGAGGTGGGCTACCCAGCCATGCATCCTTAGAACCCTGCTCAGAATCATTGGCCTGGAGGGAAAAAAAAGGACTCAAATGTCCTCAGAAGACACTTTGCAGTTTGGAGCTTCTCACAACTCCCATCGTGGGAAAACCCCCATGGCCTCGTGATGCCGCCCCTTCGTGAAGGGGCCATCAGGGACAGAAACACAAACTTCAGCGATCGTCTGATCCTCGCCCTGACTTCAGATGCACGAGATCTCGATTCACGTCTGTAGATTGTGCCGTCGCTGATACAAAATCCAGAGACAAAAACCTGAGCAAGCGCCTCAGACTCGCACTTTCTTCATATCCTGAAGAGTTCTTCTCAAGGTTTGTAGCTCAGGCCTGCCATACCTACGTCCCCAAACCTAAGCTGAGTTTGTGTTTTCAGACTTCTGTCCTCAAAGTCCTGGGCCACACACCCTCCAGGCTGGGGCCCCTGGAGCCACACATTAGGACTGTACCTAACAATCCATGGGAATTCTGCCCATTCCATTGTCCAAAATCGTACAAATTAGGAGAAACCTCCAAAGTCCCTGAGGCCATCCCAATAGTGTAGGTCGCCCGGAACAAACAAGGGCTGTCTGACACCAGCTGATAATCGACCTCCACTCATACCATAAATGGATGTCCCCAGAGGAGAAGATTGAACCAGACAGGACCCTAGGCCATAATAGGATCCATTGCCTTGGTTTACAGGCATGTCTCCTCAAAAGCCTGATTCCAATACGAGCATAGGGGTTTTGCTGAGGCACCCAGCAGAACTCATCTCGTCTCCACAAGGAAACCTGTGCATGGGAGCCATGTCCAAAGCATAGGAGAGTACTTCAGAGTCCCGGTGCCACCGCCCCATTCCAAGGCCCTCATGGACACAAAAAAACATTAGGACCAATCCTCAGGAGAGTCCATTTCATCTCAGCCACCCCGGTTGCTCCCGCAGAGCCATCAGATCTAAACTGTCTTGTTGCTAGGAGACAATTGGAATGTGAGGCGGGCTTCCCATGCATCCATCCTTGAACGGTGCTCTGGAGTCATTCCATATGGGATGTCCTGGAGCTGTCCAACAGGTCTCAATTGTCCCGCAGAAGGAATCCTTGAAGGGGGCATCCCAAAACTCCCAACGTGGGAAAACCTCAATGGCCTCGAGATTCCGCTCCTTTCATGAAGCGGCCGTCAATGCACGGAATGTCCAACCTGAGCCAACGTCTGATCCTCGCCCTGACTTCAGATGCATGAGTATTGGTTCAGATCTGCAGGGTGAACCTGCCGTGCCCTCGCCCTGAAACCCAAGTCTAGCTTGTCTTCTCAGAATTCCATCCTCACACTCCTGGCCCCGAAGCCCTCAAGTTTGGCAATTCCGGACCCACAATGCAGCACTCTGCCTGCCCCCTAGAAAAAAATTATTGCATCATGAGCTGCACAGGCACCTTCAATGATGATAAACCTCCACAGCACACGACTTCACACAAATTATATAGTCTAACCTGGGCACTAATGCACTGTCGGACACAACCTGAGCCCGGACCTCCTGACCAACACCCGGAAAGAACAGAGCACACTGAGTACATAAGCCCTGCCATGGCCTTAGGTCATCATCTCTTCCCTACCTCAGTTTTCAGGCCTCAGAACCGAGACATTATTTTCAATCACTGCCCAGGGGTGAGTGTGATGCAGAAATCAGAACACCTCCTTACCCATGGTAAGAAACCTTGTGGTTGGCACGTCGTCCAACGTTCAGTGTAGGAGAAACCAGCATTCACCCTGAGGCCCCGCCCAATCTTGAGTGCGACAAGGGCATAAACACTCATTGTGACCCTCAGCATGAGTCCTGTCCTCTAGTAAGTCTTCTCAGTGACTGGACCATCAGATGTCATAATGGGCTTGATATGTCCCTAGGCCCCAATTTTTAACCAGATTTCTGAATGTCCAGTCACCCCCCCCAAGGGCTCTACTCAGGAATCCCTCATTAGGTGAGACACCTGAGGTTAAAAAGAAAACAACATCAATAAAAAAAAAAAAACGGACCTCTTCCATCCCACAGAGTGACCCCAAACGCTTTGGACTGGTCCAAACCACCAGGGAGTAAGACTCGTCCATTTCCAATGAAGTCACCCAGAAATTTCACGACCATGAGTGACACGATATCCAGAGACAAAAACTTGAGCAAGAGCCTCACACTCGTCCTTTTCTCAAATCCCGAAAAGTTCTCCTCATGGTCTGTAGATAAGTCCTGCCATACCTATGACCTGAAACATAAGCCATGTTTGTGTTTTCAGACAACTGTCCAAACAGCCCTGGCCTACACAACCTATAGGCTCAGGCCCCTGGAGCCAAACCTGAGGACTGTACTTGCCCTCTCCAAGGGAATTGTGTGTGCCCATTCCAATGGCCACATCCCTTCTAATACGATAAACCTCCAAAGTCCCTGATCCATCTCATTAGTGGTGGCTTCCCAGGTAAAACAGGGGCAATCTGAGACCATCTGAGCACCTACCTGTACTCAGACCCATAGACAGATGTCCCCAGAGGTAAAAAGGAAAGAACAGGCCCCTAGGCACTAATCATATCCATTGCTTTGGTTTCCAGGCATCTCTCCTCAGAGGCCTGGATTTCAAAACCAGCATATGGCTGTTTCTTGACTCACCCATCAGAAAACATCTCATCTACACATGGGAAACTTGCACGTTGGAGCTGTGTCAAAGCATCTGTTTAGGAGAACATTTCAGGGCCCCAGTGCCACCGCTTCATTCCAAGGTCTCCATCGACACAAAAGCACATTAGGACCCATCCATAGGAGAGTCCATTTCAACTCAGCCTCCTCGGTTGCTCCCCCAGATCCAGCAGATCTAACCTGTCTTGTGTCTAGGAGACAATTGGAATGCGAGGTGGGCTACCCAGCCATGCATCCTTAGAACCCTGCTCAGAATCATTGGCCTGGAGCCAAACAACAGGTCTCAATTGTCCTGCAGAAGACACTTTGCAGTTTGGAGCTTCTCACAAATCCCATCGTGGGAAAACCCCCATGGCCTCGTGATGCCCCCCTTTGTGAAGGGGCCATCAGGGACAGAAACACCAACTTGAGCGATCGTCTGATCCTCGCCCTGACTTCAGATGCACGAGATCTCGATTCAGGTCTGTAGATTGTGCCATCGCTGATACAAAATCCAGAGACAAAAACCTGAGCAAGCGCCTCAGACTCGCACTTTCTTCATATCCTGAAGATTTCTTCTCATGGTTTGTAGATCGGTCCTGCCATACCTACGTCCCCATCCTAAGCTGAGTTTGTGTTTTCAGACTTCTGTCCTCAAAGTCCTGGGCCACACACCCTCCAGGCTGGGGCCCCTGGAGCCACACATTAGGACTGTGCCTACCAATCCATGAGAATTCTGCGAATTCCATTGTCCAAAATCGTACAAATTAGGAGAAACCTCCAAAGTCCCTGAGGCCATCCCAATAGTGTAGGTCGCCCGGAACAAACAAGGGCTGTCTGACATCAGCTGATAATCTACCTCCACCTATACCATAAATGGATGTCCCCAGAGGAGAAGATTGAACCAGACAGGACCCTAGGCCATAATAGGATCCATTGCCTTGGTTTACAGGCATGTCTCCTCAAAAGCCTGATTCCAATACGAGCATAGGGGTTTTGCTGAGGCACTCAGCAGAACTCATCTCGTCTCCACATGGAATCCTGTGCATGGGAGCCATGTCCAAAGCATAGAAGAGTACTTCAGGGTCCCGGTGCCACCGCCCCATTCCAAGGCCCTCATGGACACAAAAACACATTAGGACCCATCCTCAGGAAAGTCCATTTCAACTCAGCCACCCCGGTTGCTCCCGCAGAGCCATCAGATCTAAAATCTCTTGTTGCTAGGAGACAATTGGAATGCGAAGCTGGCTTCCAGGCATCCATCCTCGAACGGTGCTCTGGAGTCATTCCATATGGGATGTCCTGGAGCTGTCCAACAGGTCTCAATTGTCTCGCAGAAGGAATCCTTGAAGGGGGCATCCCACAACTCCCAACGTGGGAAAACCTCAATGGCCTCGAGATTCCACTCCTTTCATGAAACGGCCATCATGCACAGAAACTCCAACCTGAGCCAACGTCTGATCCTCCCCCTGATTCAGATGCATGAGTATTGGTTCAGATCTGCAGGGGTACCTGCCGTGCCCTCGCCCTGAATCCCAAGTCTAGCTTGTCTTTTCAGACTTCCGTCCTCACACTCCTGGCCCCGAAGCCCTCATGTTTGGCAATTCCGGACCCACAATGCAGCACTCTGCCTGCCCTCTAGAAAAAAATTATTGCCTCATGAGCTGCCCAGGCACCTTCAATGAGGATAAACCTCCACAGCACTGGACTTTACCCTAAGTATATATTCTAACCTGGGCCTTAATGCACTGTCGGACACAACCTAAGCCCGGACCTCCCGACCAACACCCGGAAAGCAGACCGCACACTGAGCACATAAGACCCGCCATGGCCTTAGGTCATCATCTCTTCCCTACCTCAGTTTTCAGGCCTCAGAACCGAGACATTATCTCCAATAACTGTCCAGGGGTGAGTGTGATGCAGAAATCAGAACACCTCCTTACACACGGTAAGAAACCTTGTGGTTGGCACGTCGTCCAACGTTCAGTGTAGGAGAAACCAGCATTCACCCTGAGGCTCCGCCCATTCTTGAGTGGGACAAGGGCTTAAACACGCATTGTAACCCTCAGCATGAGTCCTGTCCTCTAGTAAGTCCTCTCAGTGACTGGACCATTAGATGTCATAATGGGCTTGATATGTCCCTAGGCGCCAATTTTTAACCAGATTTCTGAATGTCCAGTCACCCCCCCCTCCAGGGCTCTACTCAGGAATCCCTCATTAGGTGAGACACCTGAGGTTAAAAAGAAAACAACATCAAAAAAAAAAAAAAAAAACGGGCTTCTTCCATCCCACAGAGTGACCCCAAACGCTTTGGACTGGTCCAAACCACCAGGGAGTAAGACTCGTCCATTTCCCATGAAGTCACCCAGAAATTTCACGACCATGAGTGACACGATATCCAGAGACAAAAACTTGAGCAAGAGCCTCACACTCGCCCTTTTCTCAAATCCCGAAAAGTTCTCCTCATGGTCTGTAGTTTAAGTCCTGCCATACCTATGACCTGAAACATAAGCCAAGTTTGTTGTTTCAGACAACTGTCCAAACAGCCCTGGCCTACAGAACCTACAAGCTCAGGCCACTGGAGCCAAACCTGAGGACTGTACTTGCCCTCTCCAAGGGAATTGTGTGTGCCCATTCCAATGGCCACATCCCTTCTAATAGGATAAATCTCCAAAGTCCCTGATCCATCTCAATAGTGGTGGCTTCCCAAGTAAAACAGGGGCAATCTGAGCCCATCTGAGCACCTACCTGTACTCAGACCAATAGACAGATGTCCCCAGAGGTAAAAAGGAAAGAACAGGCCCCTAGGCACTAATCATATCCATTGCTTTGGTTTCCAGGCATCTCTCCTCAGAGGCCTGGATTTCAAAACCAGCATATAGCTCTTTCTTGAGTCACCCATCAGAAACATCTCATCTACCCTTGGGAAACTTGCACGTTGGAGCTGTGTCAAAGCCTCTGTTTAGAAGAACCCTTCAGGGCCCCAGTGCCCCCGCTGCATTCCAAGGTCTCCATAGACACAAAAGCACATTAGGACCCATCCAAAGGAGAGTCCATTTCAACTCAGCCTCCTCGGTTGCTCCCCCGATCCAGCAGATAACCTGTCTTGTTCCTAGGAGACAATAGGAATGCGAGGTGGGCTACCCAGCCATGCATCCTTAGAACCCTGCTCAGAATCATTGGCCTGGAGGGAAAAAAAAGGACTCAAATGTCCTCAGAAGACACTTTGCAGTTTGGAGCTTCTCACAAATCCCATCGTGGGAAAACCCCCATGGCCTCGTGATGCCGCCCCTTCGTGAAGGGGCCATCAGGGACAGAAACACAAACTTCAGCGATCGTCTGATCCTCGCCCTGACTTCAGATGCACGAGATCTCAATTCACGTCTGTAGATTGTGCCGTCGCTGATACAAAATCCAGAGACAAAAACCTGAGCAAGCGCCTCAGACTCGCACTTTCTTCATATCCTGAAGAGTTCTTCTCAAGGTTTGTAGCTCAGGCCTGCCATACCTACGTCCCCAAACCTAAGCTGAGTTTGTGTTTTCAGACTTCTGTCCTCAAAGTCCTGGGCCACACACCCTCCAGGCTGGGGCCCCTGGAGCCACACATTAGGACTGTACCTAACAATCCATGGGAATTCTGCCCATTCCATTGTCCAAAATCGTACAAATTAGGAGAAACCTCCAAAGTCCCTGAGGCCATCCCAATAGTGTAGGTCGCCCGGAACAAACAAGGGCTGTCTGACACCAGCTGATAATCGACCTCCACTCATACCATAAATGGATGTCCCCAGAGGAGAAGATTGAACCAGACAGGACCCTAGGCCATAATAGGATCCATTGCCTTGGTTTACAGGCATGTCTCCTCAAAAGCCTGATTCCAATACGAGCATAGGGGTTTTGCTGAGGCACCCAGCAGAACTCATCTCGTCTCCACAAGGAAACCTGTGCATGGGAGCCATGTCCAAAGCATAGGAGAGTACTTCAGAGTCCCGGTGCCACCGCCCCATTCCAAGGCCCTCATGGACACAAAAAAACATTAGGAACAATCCTCAGGAAAGTCCATTTCATCTCAGCCACCCCGGTTGCTCCCGCAGAGCCATCAGATCTAAACTGTCTTGTTGCTAGGAGACAATTGGAATGTGAGGCGGGCTTCCCATGCATCCATCCTTGAACGGTGCTCTGGAGTCATTCCATATGGGATGTCCTGGAGCTGTCCAACAGGTCTCAATTGTCCCGCAGAAGGAATCCTTGAAGGGGGCATCCCAAAACTCCCAACGTGGGAAAACCTCAATGGCCTCGAGATTCCGCTCCTTTCATGAAGCGGCCATCAATGCACGGAATGTCCAACCTGAGCCAACGTCTGATCCTCGCCCTGACTTCAGATGCATGAGTATTGGTTCAGATCTGCAGGGTGAACCTGCCGTGCCCTCGCCCTGAAACCCAAGTCTAGCTTGTCTTCTCAGAATTCCGTCCTCACACTCCTGGCCCCGAAGCCCTCAAGTTTGGCAATTCCGGACCCACAATGCAGCACTCTGCCTGCCCCCTAGAAAAAAATTATTGCATCATGAGCTGCACAGGCACCTTCAATGATGATAAACCTCCACAGCACACGACTTCACACAAATTATATAGTCTAACCTGGGCACTAATGCACTGTCGGACACAACCTGAGCCCGGACCTCCTGACCAACACCCGGAAAGAACAGAGCACACTGAGTACATAAGCCCTGCCATGGCCTTAGGTCATCATCTCTTCCCTACCTCAGTTTTCAGGCCTCAGAACCGAGACATTATCTCCAATCACTGCCCAGGGGTGAGTGTGATGCAGAAATCAGAGCACCTCCTTACCCATGGTAAGAAACCTTGTGGTTGGCACGTCGTCCAACGTTCAGTGTAGGAGAAACCAGCATTCACCCTGAGGCCCCGCCCAATCTTGAGTGCGACAAGGGCATAAACACGCATTGTGACCCTCAGCATGAGTCCTGTCCTCTAGTAAGTCCTCTCAGTGACTGGACCATCAGATGTCATAATGGGCTTGATATGTCCCTAGGCCCCAATTTTTAACCAGATTTCTGAATGTCCAGTCACCCCCCCCAAGGGCTCTACTCAGGAATCCCTCATTAGGTGAGACACCTGAGGTTAAAAAGAAAACAACATCAATAAAAAAAAAAAAAAAACGGACCTCTTCCATCCCACAGAGTGACCCCAAACGCTTTGGACTGGTCCAAACCACCAGGGAGTAAGACTCGTCCATTTCCCATGAAGTCACCCAGAAATTTCACGACCATGAGTGACACGATATCCAGAGACAAAAACTTGAGCAAGAGCCTCACACTCGTCCTTTTCTCAAATCCCGAAAAGTTCTCCTCATGGTCTGTAGATAAGTCCTGCCATACCTATGACCTGAAACATAAGCCATGTTTGTGTTTTCAGACAACTGTCCAAACAGCCCTGGCCTACACAACCTATAGGCTCAGGCCCCTGGAGCCAAACCTGAGGACTGTACTTGCCCTCTCCAAGGGAATTGTGTGTGCCCATTCCAATGGCCACATCCCTTCTAATACGATAAACCTCCAAAGTCCCTGATCCATCTCATTAGTGGTGGCTTCCCAGGTAAAACAGGGGCAATCTGAGACCATCTGAGCACCTACCTGTACTCAGACCCATAGACAGATGTCCCCAGAGGTAAAAAGGAAAGAACAGGCCCCTAGGCACTAATCATATCCATTGCTTTGGTTTCCAGGAATCTCTCCTCAGAGGCCTGGATTTCAAAACCAGCATATGGCTGTTTCTTGACTCACCCATCAGAAAACATCTCATCTACACATGGGAAACTTGCACGTTGGAGCTGTGTCAAAGCATCTGTTTAGGAGAACATTTCAGGGCCCCAGTGCCAACGCTTCATTCGAAGGTCTCCATCGACACAAAAGCACATTAGGACCCATCCATAGGAGAGTCCATTTCAACTCAGCCTCCTCGGTTGCTCCCCCAGATCCAGCAGATCTAACCTGTCTTGTGTCTAGGAGACAATTGGAATGCGAGGTGGGCTACCCAGCCATGCATCCTTAGAACCCTGCTCTGAATCATTGGCCTGGAGCCAAACAGCAGGTATCAATTGTCCTGCAGAAGACACTGTGCAGTTTGGAGCTTCTCACAAATCCCATCGTGGGAAAACCCCCATGGCCTCGTGATGCCCCCCCTTTGTGAAGGGGCCATCAGGGACAGAAACACCAACTTGAGCGATCGTCTGATCCTCGCCCTGACTTCAGATGCACGAGATCTCGATTCAGGTCTGTAGATTGTGCCATCGCTGATACAAAATCCAGAGAAAAAAACCTGAGCCAGCGACTCAGACTCGCACTTTCTTCATATCCTGAAGATTTCTTCTCATGGTTTGTAGATCGGTCCTGACATACCTACGTCCCCATCCTAAGCTGAGTTTTTGTTTTCAGACTTCTGTCCTCAAAGTCCTGGGCCACACACCCTACAGGCTGCGGCCCCTGGAGCCACACATTAGGACTGTGCTTACCAATCCATGAGAATTCTGCCCATTCCATTGTCCAAAATCGTACAAATTAGGAGAAACCTCCAAAGTCCCTGAGGCCATCCCAATAGTGTAGGTCGCCCGGAACAAACAAGGGCTGTCTGACACCAGCTGATAATCGACCTCCACTCATACCATAAATGGATGTCCCCAGAGGAGAAGATTGAACCAGACAGGACCCTAGGCCATAATAGGATCCATTGCCTTGGTTTACAGGCATGTCTCCTCAAAAGCCTGATTCCAATACGAGCATAGGGGTTTTGCTGAGGCACTCAGCAGAACTCATCTCGTCTCCACATGGAATCCTGTGCATGGGAGCCATGTCCAAAGCATAGAAGAGTACTTCAGGGTCCCGGTGCCACCGCCCCATTCCAAGGCCCTCATGGACACAAAAACACATTAGGACCCATCCTCAGGAAAGTCCATTTCAACTCAACCACCCCAGTTGCTCCCGCAGAGCCATCAGATCTAAACTGTCTTGTTGCTAGGAGACAATTGGAATGCGAAGCTGGCTTCCAGGCATCCATCCTCGAACGGTGCTCTGGAGTCATTCCATATGGGATGTCCTGGAGCTGTCCAACAGGTCTCAATTGTCTCGCAGAAGGAATCCTTGAAGGGGGCATCCCAAAACTCCCAACGTGGGAAAACCTCAATGGCCTCGAAATTCCACTCCTTTCATGAAACGGCCATCATGCACAGAAACTCCAACCTGAGCCAACGTCTGATCCTCCCCCTGATTCAGATGCATGAGTATTGGTTCAGATCTGCAGGGGTACCTGCCGTGCCCTCGCCCTGAATCCCAAGTCTAGCTTGTCTTTTCAGACTTCCGTCCTCACACTCCTGGCCCCGAAGCCCTCATGTTTGGCAATTCCGGACCCACAATGCAGCACTCTGCCTGCCCTCTAGAAAAAAATTATTGCCTCATGAGCTGCCCAGGCACCTTCAATGAGGATAAACCTCCACAGCACTGGACTTTACCCTAAGTATATATTCTAACCTGGGCCTTAATGCACTGTCGGACACAACCTAAGCCCGGACCTCCCGACCAACACCCGGAAAGCAGACCGCACACTGAGCACATAAGACCCGCCATGGCCTTAGGTCATCATCTCTTCCCTACCTCAGTTTTCAGGCCTCAGAACCGAGACATTATCTCCAATAACAGTCCAGGGGTGAGTGTGATGCAGAAATCAGAACACCTCCTTACACACGGTAAGAATCCTTGTGGTTGGCACATCGTCCAACGTTCAGTGTAGGAGAAACCAGCATTCACCCTGAGGCCCCGCCCATTCTTGAGTGGGACAAGGGCTTAAACACGCATTGTAAGCCTCAGCATGAGTCCTGTCCTCTAGTAAGTCCTCTCAGTGACTGGACCATTAGATGTCATAATGGGCTTGATATGTCCCTAGGCGCCAATTTTTAACCAGATTTCTGAATGTCCAGTCACCCCCCCCCCCCAGGGCTCTACTCAGGAATCCGTCATTAGGTGAGACACCTGAGGTTAAAAAGAAAACAACATCAAAAAAAAAAACAAAAAAACGGGCTTCTTCCATCCCACAGAGTGACCCCAAACGCTTTGGACTGGTCCAAACCACCAGGGAGTAAGACTCGTCCATTTCCCATGAAGTCACCCAGAAATTTCACGACCATGAGTGACACGATATCCAGAGACAAAAACTTGAGCAAGAGCCTCACACTCGCCCTTTTCTCAAATCCCGAAATGTTCTCCTCATGGTCTGTAGTTTAAGTCCTGCCATACCTATGACCTGAAACATAAGCCAAGTTTGTTGTTTCAGACAACTGTCCAAACAGCCCTGGCCTACACAACCTACAGGCTCAGGCCCCTGGAGCCAAACCTGAGGACTGTACTTGCCCTCTCCAAGGGAATTGTGTGTGCCCATTCCAATGGCCACATCCCTTCTAATAGGATAAATCTCCAAAGTCCCTGATCCATCTCAATAGTGGTGGCTTCCCAAGTAAAACAGGGGCAATCTGAGCCCATCTGAGCACCTACCTGTACTCACACCAATAGACAGATGTCCCCAGAGGTAAAAAGGAAAGAACAGGCCCCTAGGCACTAATCATATCCATTGCTTTGGTTTCCAGGCATCTCTCCTCAGAGGCCTGGATTTCAAAACCAGCATATAGCTCTTTCTTGAGTCACCCATCAGAAAACATCTCATTTACCCTTGGGAAACTTGCACGTTGGAGCTGTGTCAAAGCCTCTGTTTAGAAGAACCCTTCAGGGCCCCAGTGCCCCCGCTTCATTCCAAGGTCTCCATAGACACAAAAGCACATTCGGACCCATCCAAAGGAGAGTCCATTTCAACTCAGCCTCCTCGGTTGCTCCCCCTTTCCAGCAGATAACCTGTCTTGTTCCTAGGAGACAATAGGAATGCGAGGTGGGCTACCCAGCCATGCATCCTTAGAACCCTGCTCAGAATCATTTGCCTGGAGGGAAAAAAAAGGACTCAAATGTCCTCAGAAGACACTTTGCAGTTTGGAGCTTCTCACAACTCCCATCGTGGGAAAACCCCCATGGCCTCGTGATGCCGCCCCTTCGTGAAGGGGCCATCAGGGACAGAAACACAAACTTCAGCGATCGTCTGATCCTCGCCCTGACTTCAGATGCAAGAGATCTCGATTCACGTCTGTAGATTGTGCCGTCGCTGATACAAAATCCAGAGACAAAAACCTGAGCAAGCGCCTCAGACTCGCACTTTCTTCATATCCTGAAGAGTTCTTCTCAAGGTTTGTAGCTCAGGCCTGCCATACCTACGTCCCCAAACCTAAGCTGAGTTTGTGTTTTCAGACTTCTGTCCTCAAAGTCCTGGGCCACACACCCTCCAGGCTGGGGCCCCTGGAGCCACACATTAGGACTGTACCTAACAATCCATGGGAATTCTGCCCATTCCATTGTCCAAAATCGTACAAATTAGGAGAAACCTCCAAAGTCCCTGAGGCCATCCCAATAGTGTAGGTCGCCCGGAACAAACAAGGGCTGTCTGACACCAGCTGATAATCGACCTCCACTCATACCATAAATGGATGTCCCCAGAGGAGAAGATTGAACCAGACAGGACCCTAGGCCATAATAGGATCCATTGCCTTGGTTTACAGGCATGTCTCCTCAAAAGCCTGATTCCAATACGAGCATAGGGGTTTTGCTGAGGCACCCAGCAGAACTCATCTCGTCTCCACAAGGAAACCTGTGCATGGGAGCCATGTCCAAAGCATAGGAGAGTACTTCAGAGTCCCGGTGCCACCGCCCCATTCCAAGGCCCTCATGGACACAAAAAAACATTAGGACCAATCCTCAGGAGAGTCCATTTCATCTCAGCCACCCCGGTTGCTCCCGCAGAGCCATCAGATCTAAACTGTCTTGTTGCTAGGAGACAATTGGAATGTGAGGCGGGCTTCCCATGCATCCATCCTTGAACGGTGCTCTGGAGTCATTCCATATGGGATGTCCTGGAGCTGTCCAACAGGTCTCAATTGTCCCGCAGAAGGAATCCTTGAAGGGGGCATCCCAAAACTCCCAACGTGGGAAAACCTCAATGGCCTCGAGATTCCGCTCCTTTCATGAAGCGGCCGTCAATGCACGGAATGTCCAACCTGAGCCAACGTCTGATCCTCGCCCTGACTTCAGATGCATGAGTATTGGTTCAGATCTGCAGGGTGAACCTGCCGTGCCCTCGCCCTGAAACCCAAGTCTAGCTTGTCTTCTCAGAATTCCGTCCTCACACTCCTGGCCCCGAAGCCCTCAAGTTTGGCAATTCCGGACCCACAATGCAGCACTCTGCCTGCCCCCTAGAAAAAAATTATTGCATCATGAGCTGCACAGGCACCTTCAATGATGATAAACCTCCACAGCACACGACTTCACACAAATTATATAGTCTAACCTGGGCACTAATGCACTGTCGGACACAACCCGAGCCCAGACCTCCTGACCAACACCCGGAAAGAACAGAGCACACTGAGTACATAAGCCCTGCCATGGCCTTAGGTCATCATCTCTTCCCTACCTCAGTTTTCAGGCCTCAGAACCGAGACATTATTTTCAATCACTGCCCAGGGGTGAGTGTGATGCAGAAATCAGAACACCTCCTTACCCATGGTAAGAAACCTTGTGGTTGGCACGTCGTCCAACGTTCAGTGTAGGAGAAACCAGCATTCACCCTGAGGCCCCGCCCAATCTTGAGTGCGACAAGGGCATAAACACTCATTGTGACCCTCAGCATGAGTCCTGTCCTCTAGTAAGTCCTCTCAGTGACTGGACCATCAGATGTCATAATGGGCTTGATATGTCCCTAGGCCCCAATTTTTAACCAGATTTCTGAATGTCCAGTCACCCCCCCCCCAAGGGCTCTACTCAGGAATCCCTCATTAGGTGAGACACCTGAGGTTAAAAAGAAAACAACATCAATAAAAAAAAAAAACGGACCTCTTCCATCCCACAGAGTGACCCCAAACGCTTTGGACTGGTCCAAACCACCAGGGAGTAAGACTCGTCCATTTCCAATGAAGTCACCCAGAAATTCCACGACCATGAGTGACACGATATCCAGAGACAAAAACTTGAGCAAGAGCCTCACACTCGTCCTTTTCTCAAATCCCGAAAAGTTCTCCTCATGGTCTGTAGATAAGTCCTGCCATACCTATGACCTGAAACATAAGCCATGTTTGTGTTTTCAGACAACTGTCCAAACAGCCCTGGCCTACACAACCTATAGGCTCAGGCCCCTGGAGCCAAACCTGAGGACTGTACTTGCCCTCTCCAAGGGAATTGTGTGTGCCCATTCCAATGGCCACATCCCTTCTAATACGATAAACCTCCAAAGTCCCTGATCCATCTCATTAGTGGTGGCTTCCCAGGTAAAACAGGGGCAATCTGAGCCCATCTGAGCACCTACCTGTACTCAGACCCATAGACAGATGTCCCCAGAGGTAAAAAGGAAAGAACAGGCCCCTAGGCACTAATCATATCCATTGCTTTGGTTTCCAGGCATCTCTCCTCAGAGGCCTGGATTTCAAAACCAGCATATGGCTGTTTCTTGACTCACCCATCAGAAAACATCTCATCTACACATGGGAAACTTGCACGTTGGAGCTGTGTCAAAGCATCTGTTTAGGAGAACATTTCAGGGCCCCAGTGCCACCGCTTCATTCCAAGGTCTCCATCGACACAAAAGCACATTAGGACCCATCCATAGGAGAGTCCATTTCAACTCAGCCTCCTCGGTTGCTCCCCCAGATCCAGCAGATCTAACCTGTCTTGTGTCTAGGAGACAATTGGAATGCGAGGTGGGCTACCCAGCCATGCATCCTTAGAACCCTGCTCAGAATCATTGGCCTGGAGCCAAACAGCAGGTATCAATTGTCCTGCAGAAGACACTTTGCAGTTTGGAGCTTCTCACAAATCCCATCGTGGGAAAACCCCCATGGCCTCGTGATGCCCCCCTTTGTGAAGGGGCCATCAGGGACAGAAACACCAACTTGAGCGATCGTCTGATCCTCGCCCTGACTTCAGATGCACGAGATCTCGATTCAGGTCTGTAGATTGTGCCATCGCTGATACAAAATCCAGAGACAAAAACCTGAGCAAGCGCCTCAGACTCGCACTTTCTTCATATCCTGAAGATTTCTTCTCATGGTTTGTAGATCGGTCCTGCCATACCTACGTCCCCATCCTAAGCTGAGTTTGTGTTTTCAGACTTCTGTCCTCAAAGTCCTGGGCCACACACCCTCCAGGCTGGGGCCCCTGGAGCCACACATTAGGACTGTGCCTACCAATCCATGAGAATTCTGCGAATTCCATTGTCCAAAATCGTACAAATTAGGAGAAACCTCCAAAGTCCCTGAGGCCATCCCAATAGTGTAGGTCGCCCGGAACAAACAAGGGCTGTCTGACACCAGCTGATAATCTACCTCCACTCATACCATAAATGGATGTCCCCAGAGGAGAAGATTGAACCAGACAGGACCCTAGGCCATAATAGGATCCATTGCCTTGGTTTACAGGCATGTCTCCTCAAAAGCCTGATTCCAATACGAGCATAGGGGTTTTGCTGAGGCACTCAGCAGAACTCATCTCGTCTCCACATGGAATCCTGTGCATGGGAGCCATGTCCAAAGCATAGAAGAGTACTTCAGGGTCCCGGTGCCACCGCCCCATTCCAAGGCCCTCATGGACACAAAAACACATTAGGACCCATCCTCAGGAAAGTCCATTTCAACTCAGCCACCCCCGTTCCTCCCGCAGAGCCATCAGATCTAAACTGTCTTGTTGCTAGGAGACAATTGGAATGCGAAGCTGGCTTCCAGGCATCCATCCTCGAACGGTGCTCTGGAGTCATTCCATATGGGATGTCCTGGAGCTGTCCAACAGGTCTCAATTGTCCCGCAGAAGGAATCCTTGAAGGGGGCATCCCAAAACTCCCAACGTGGGAAAACCTCAATGGCCTCGAGATTCCACTCCTTTCATGAAATGGCCATCATGCACAGAAACTCCAACCTGAGCCAACGTCTGATCCTCCCCCTGATTCAGATGCATGAGTATTGGTTCAGATCTGCAGGGGTACCTGCCGTGCCCTCGCCCTGAATCCCAAGTCTAGCTTGTCTTTTCAGACTTCCGTCCTCACACTCCTGGCCCCGAAGCCCTCATGTTTGGCAATTCCGGACCCACAATGCAGCACTCTCCCTGCCCTCTAGAAAAAAATTATTGCCTCATGAGCTGCCCAGGCACCTTCAATGAGGATAAACCTCCACAGCACTGGACTTTACCCTAAGTATATATTCTAACCTGGGCCTTAATGCACTGTCGGACACAACCTAAGCCCGGACCTCCCGACCAACACCCGGAAAGCAGACCGCACACTGAGCACATAAGACCCGCCATGGCCTTAGGTCATCATCTCTTCCCTACCTCAGTTTTCAGGCCTCAGAACCGAGACATTATCTCCAATAACTGTCCAGGGGTGAGTGTGATGCAGAAATCAGAACACCTCCTTACACACGGTAAGAAACCTTGTGGTTGGCACGTCGTCCAACGTTCAGTGTAGGAGAAACCAGCATTCACCCTGAGGCCCCGCCCATTCTTGAGTGGGACAAGGGCTTAAACACGCATTGTAAGCCTCAGCATGAGTCCTGTCCTCTAGTAAGTCCTCTCAGTGACTGGACCATTAGATGTCATAATGGGCTTGATATGTCACTAGGCCACAATTTTTAACCAGATTTCTGATTGTCCAGTCACCCACCACCCCCAGGGCTCTACTCTGGAATCCCTCATTTGGGGGGACACCTGAGGTTAAAAAGAAAACAACATCAAAAAAAAAAAAAACAACGGACTTCTTCCATCCCACAGAGTGACCCCAAACGCTTTGGACTGGTCCAAACCACCAGGGAGTAAGACTCGTCCATTTCCCATGAAGTCACCCAGAAATTTCACAACCATGAGTGACACGATATCCAGAGACAAAAACTTGAGCAAGAGCCTCACACTCGCCCTTTTCTCAAATCCCGAAAAGTTCTCCTCATGGTCTGTAGATAAGTCCTGCCATACCTATGACCTGAAAAATAAGCCAAGTTTGTATTTTCAGACAACTGTCCAAACAGCCCTGGAATTCACAACCTACATCTCAGGCCCTTGGAGCCAAACCTGAAAAATATACTTGCCCTCTCCAAGGGAATTGTGTGTGCCCATTCCAATGGCCACATCCCTTCTAATAGGATAAACCTCCAAAGTCCCTGATCCATCTCATTAGTGGTGGCTTCCCAGGTAAAACAGGGGCAATCTGAGCCCATCTGAGCTCCTACCTGTACTCAGACCCACAGACAGATGTCCCCAGAGGTAAAAAGGAAAGAACAGGCACCTAGGCACTAATCATATCAATTGCTTTGGTTTCCAGGCATCTCTCCTCAGAGGCCTGGATTTCAAAACCAGCATATGGCTGTTTCTTGACTCACCCATCAGAAAACATCTCATCTACACATGGGAAACTTGTACGTTGAAGCTGTGTCAAAGCCTCTGTTTAGGAGAACCCTTCAGGGCCCCAGTGCCACCGCTTCATTCCAAGGTCTCCATCGACACAAAAGCACATTAGGACCCATCCATAGGAGAGTCCATTTCAACTCAGACTCCTCGGTTGCTCCCCCAGATCCAGCAGATCTAACCTGTCTTGTTTCTAGGAGACAATTGGAATGTGAGGTGGGCTACCCAGCCATGCATCCTTAGAACCCTGCTCAGAATCATTGGCCTGGAGCCAAACAACAGGTCTCAATTGTCCTGCAGAAGACACTTTGAAGATTGGAGCTTCTCACAAATCCCATCGTGGGAAAACACCCATGGCCTCGTGATGCCGCCCCTTTGTGAAGGGGCCATCAAGGACAGAAACACCAACTTGAGCGATCGTCTGATCCTCGCCCTGATTTCAGATGCACGAGATCTCGATTCAGGTCTGTAGATTGTTCCATCGCTGATATATAATCCAGAGACAAAAACCTGAGCAAGCGCCTCAGACTCGCACTTTCTTCATATCCTGAAGAGTTCTTCTCATGGTTTGTAGATCGGGCCTGCCATAACTACGTCCCCATACCTAAGCTGAGTTTGTGTTTTCAGACTTCTGTCCTCAAAGTCCAGGGTCACACACCCTCCAGGCTGCGGCCCCTGGAGCCACACATTAGGACTGTGCCTACCATCCATGGGAATTCTGCCCATTCCATTGTCCAATATCGTACAAATTAGGAGAAACCTCCAAAGTCCCTGAGGCCATCCCAATGGTGTAGGTCGCCCGGAACAAACAAGGACTGTCTGACACCAGCTGATAATCTACCTCCACTCATACCATAAATGGATGTCACCAAGGAGAAGATTGAACCAGACAGGACCCTAGACCATAATAGGATCCATTGCCTTGTTTTAAAGGCATGTCTCCTCAAAAGCCTGATTCCAATACGAGCATAGGGGTTTTGCTGAGGCACCCAGCAGAACTCATCTCGTCTCCACAAGGAAACCTATGCATGGGAGCCATGTCCAAAGCATAGGAGAGTAGTTCAGGGTCCCAGTGCCACCGCCCCATTCCAAGGCCCTCATGGACACAAAAACACATTAGGACCCATCCTCAGGAAAGTCCATTTCAACTCAGCCACCCCGGTTGCTCCCGCAGAGGGATCAGATCTAAACTGTCTTGTTGCTAGGAGACAATTGGAATGCGAGGCGGGCTTCCCAGGCATCCATCCTCGAACTGTGCTCTGGAGTCATTCCATATGTGATGTCCTGGAGCTGTCCAACAGGTCTCAATTGTCGCGCAGAAGGAATCCTTGAAGGGGGCATCCCACAACTCCCAACGTGGGAAAAACTCAATGGCCTCGAGATTCCGCTCCCTTCATGAAGCGGCCTTCATGCACGGAAACTCCAACCTGAGCCAACGTCTGATCCTCGCCCTGACTTCAGATGCATGCGTATTGTTTCAGATCTGCAGGGGGTACCTGCCGTGCCCTCGCCCTGAAACCCAAGTCTAGCTTGTCTTCTCAGACTTCCGTCCTCACACTCCTGGCACGGAAGCCCTCAAGTTTGGCAATTCCGGACCGACAATGCAGCACTCTGCCTGCCCTCTTGAAAAAAATTATTGCCTCATGAGCTGCCCAGGCACCTTCAATGAGGATAAACCTCCACAGCACTCGACTTCACCCAAATTATATAGTCTAACCTGGGCACTAATGCACTGTCGGACACTTCCTGAACCCGGACCTCCTGACCAACACCCGGAAAACAGACCGCACACTGAGCACATTAGACCCGCCATGGCCTTAGGTCATCATCTCTTTCCTACCTCAGTTTTCAGGCCTCAGAACCGATGCCTGCCCAGGGGTGAGTGTGATGCAGAAATCAGAACACCTCCTTACCCATTGTAGGAAACCTTGTGGCACGTCGTCCAACGTTCAGTGTGTAGGAGGGACCAGCATTCACCCTGAGGCCCCGCTCATTCTTGAGTGCGACTAGGGCATAAACACGCATTGTGACCCTCAGCATGAGTCCTGTCCTCTAGTAAGTCCTCTCAGTGACTGGACCATTAGATGTCATAATGGGCTTGATATGTCCCTAAGCCCCAATTTTTAACCAGATTTCTGATTGTCCAGTCACCCCCCCCCAGGGCTCTACTCTGGAATCCCTCATTTGGTGAGACACCTGAGGTTAAAGAGAAAACAACATAAAAAAAAAAAACGGACTTATTCCATCCCACAGTGTGACCCCAAACGCTTTGGACTGGTCCAAACCACCAGGGAGTAAGACTCGTCCATTTGCCATGAATTCACCCAGAAATTTCACGACCATGAGTGACACGATATCCAGAGACAAAAACTTGAGCAAGAGCCTCACATTCGCGATTCTCTCAAATCCCGAAAAGTTCTCCTCATGGTCTGTAGATAAGTCCTGCCATACCTATGACCTGAAACATAAGCCAAGTTTGTGTTTTCAGACAACTGTCCAAACAGCCCTGGCCTACACAACCTACAGGCTCAGGCCCCTGGAGCCAAACCTGAGGACTGTACTTGCCCACTCCAAGGGAATTGTGTGTGCCCATTCCAATGGCCACATCCCTTCTAAGAGGATAAACCTCCAAAGTCCCTGATCGATCTCATTAGTGGTGGCTTCCCAGGTAAAACAGGCGGCAATCTGAGCCCATCTGAGTACCTACCTGCACTCAGACCCATAGACAGATGTCCCCAGAGGTAAAAAGGAAAGAACAGGCCCCTAGGCACTAATCATATCCATTGCTTTGGTTTCCAGGCATCTCTCCTCAGAGGCCTGGATTTCAAAACCAGCATATGGCTGTTTCTTGACTCACCCATCAGAAAACATCTCATCTACATTGGGAAACTTGCACGTTGGAGCTGTATCAAAGCCTCTGTTTAGGAGAACCCTTCAGGGCCCCAGTGCCACCGCTTCATTCCAAGGTCTCCATCGACACAAAAGCACATTAGGACCCATCCATAGGAGAGTCCATTTCAACTCAGCCTCCTCGATTGCTCCCCCAGATCCAGCAGATCTAACGTGTCTTGTTTCTAGGAGACAATTGGAATGCGAGGTGGGCTACCCAGCCATGCATCCTTAGAACCCTGCTCAAATCATTGGCCTAGAGCCAAACAACAGGTCTAAATTGTCCTTCAGAAGACACTTTGCCGTTTGGAGTTTCTCACAAATTTCATCGTGGGAAAACCCGCATGGCATCGTGATGCCGCCCCTTCGGGAAGGGGCCATCAGGGACAGAAACACCAACTTGAGCGATCGTCTGATCCTCGCCCTGACATTAGATGCACAAGATCTCAATTCAGTTTTGTAGATTGTGCCATCGCTGATACAAAATCCAGAGACAAAACCTGCGCAAGTGCCTCAGACTCGCACATTCTTCATATCCTGAAGAGTTCTTCTCATGGTTTGTAGATCGGGCCTGCCATACCTACGTCCCCATACCGAAGCTGAGTTTGTGTTTTCCGACTTCTGTCCTCAAAGTCCAGGGCCACAAACCCTCCAGACTGAGGCCCCTGGAGCCACACATTAGGACTGTGCCTACCAATCCATGGGAATTCTGCCCATTCCATTGTCCAAAATCGTACAAATTAGGAGAAACCTCCAAATTCCCTGAGGCCATCCCAATAGTGTAGGTCGCCTTGAACAAACAAGGGCTGTCTGACACCAACTGATAATCTACCTCCACTCATATCATAAATGGATGTCCCCAAGGAGAAGATTGAACCAGACAGGACCCTAGGACATAATAGGATCCATTGCCTTGGTTTACAGGCATGTCTCCTCAAAAGCCTGATTCCAATACGAGCATTGGGGTTTTGCTGAGGCACCCAGCAGAACTCATCTCGTCTCCTCAAGGAAACCTGTGCATGGGAGCCATGTCCAAAGCATAGGAGAGTACTTCAGGGTCCCGGTGCCACCGCCCCATTCCAAGGCCCTCATGGACACAAAAACACATTAGGACCCATCCTCAGGAAAGTCCATTTCAACTCAGCCACCCCGGTTGCTCCCGCAGAGCCATCAGATCTAAACTGTCTTGTTGCTAGGAGACAATTGGAATGCGATGCGGGCTTCCCAGGCATCCATCTCGAACGGTGCTCTGGAGTCATTCCATATGGGATGTCCTGGAGCTGTCCAACACGTCTCAATTGTCGCGCAGAAGGAATCCTTGAAGGGGGCATCCCACAACTCCCAACGTGGGAAAAACTCAATGGCCTCGAGATTCCGCTCCATTCATGAAGCGGCCGTCATGCACGGAAACTCCAACCTGAGCCAACGTCTGATCCTCGCCCTGAATTCAGATGCATGAGTATTGGTTCAGATCTGCAGGGGGTACCTGCCGTGCCCTCGCCCTGAAACCCAAGTCTAGCTTGTCTTCTCAACTTCGGTCCTCACATTCCTGGCCCTGAAGCCTTCAAGTTTGGCAATTCCGGACCCACAATGCAGCAATCTGCCTGCCCTCTAGAAAAAAATTATTGCCTCATGAGCTTCCCAGGCACCTTCAATGAGGATAAACCTCCACAGCACTCTACTTCACCCAAATTATATAGTCTAACCTGAGCACTAATGCACTGTCGGACAAAACCTGAGCCCGGACCTCCTGATCAACACCCGGAAAACAGACCGCACACTGAGCACATAAGACCCACCATGGCCTTAGGTCATCATCTCTTCGCTATCTCAGTTTTCAGGCCTCAGAACCGAGACATTATCTCCAATCACTGCCCAGGGGTGAGTGTGATGCAGAAATCAGAACACCTCCTTACACATGGTAAGAAACCTTGTGGTTGGCACGTCGTGCAACGTTCAGTGTAGGAGAAACCAGCATTCACCTTGAGGCCCCGCCCATTCTTGAATGTGACAAGGGTATAAACACTCATTTTGACCCTCAGCATGGGTCCTTTCTTCTAGTAAGTCCTCTCAGTGACTGGACCATTAGTTGTCATAATGGGTTTGGTATGACACTAGGCCCCAATTTTTAACCAGATTTCTGATTGTCCAGTCACCCCCGCCTAGGGCTTTACTCTGGAATCCCTCATTTGGTGGGACACCTGAGGTTAAAAACAAAACAACATCAAAAAAAAAAAAAACGGACTTCTTCCTTTCCACAGAGTGACCCCAAACGCTTTGGACTGGGCCAAACCACCAGGGAGTAAGACTCGTCCATTTCCCATGAAGTCACCCAGAAATTTCACGACCATGAGTGACATGATATCCAGAGACAAAAACTTGAGCAAGAGCCTCACACTCGCCCTTTTATCAAATCCCAAAAAGTTCTCCTCATGGTCTGTAGATAAGTCCTGCCATACCTATGACCTGAAACATAAGCCAAGTCTGTGTTTTCAGACAACTGTCCAAACAGCCCTGGCCTACTCAACCTACAGGCTCAGGCCCCTGGAGCCAAACCTGAGGACTGTACTTGCCCTCTCCACGGGAATTGTGTGTGCCCATTCCAATGGCCACATCCCTTCTAATAGGATAAACATCCAAAGTCCCTGATCCATCTCATTATTGGTGGCTTCCCAGGTAAAACAGGGGCAATCTGATCCCTTCTGAGCACCTACCTGTACTCAGACCCATAGACAGATGTCCCCAGAGGTAAAAAGGAAAGAACAGGCCCCTAGGCACTAATCATATCCATTGCTTTGGTTTCCAGGCATCTCTCCTCAGAGGCCTGGATTTCAAAACCAGCATATGGCTGTTTCTTGACTCTCCCATCAGAAAATATCTCATCTAAACATGGGAAACTTGCACGTTGGAGCTGTGTCAAAGCCTCTGTTTAGGAGAACCCTTCAGGTCCTCAGAGCCACGGCTTCATTCCAAGGTCTCCATAGAAACAAAAGCACATTAGGACCCATCCATAGGGGAGTCCATTTCAACTCACTCTCCTCGGTTGCTCCCCCAGATCCAGCAGATCTAACCTGTCTTGTTGCTAGGAGACAATTGGAATGTGAGGTGGGCTACCCAGCCATTCATCCTTAGAACCCTGCTCAGAATCATTGGCCTGGAGCCAAACAACAGGTCTCAATTGTCCTGCAGAAGACACTTTGCAGTTTGGAGCTTCTCACAAATCCCATCGTGGAAAAATCCCCATGACCTCGTGATGCCGCCCCTTCGTGAAGGGCCCATCAGGGACAGAAACACCAACTTGAGCGATCGTCTGATCCTCGCCCTGACTTCAGATGCACCTGATCTCCATTCAGGTCTGTAGATTGTGCCATCGCTGATACAAAATCCAGAGACAAAAACCTGAGCAAACACCGCAGACTCGCACTTTCTTCATATCCTGAAGAGTTCTTCTCATGGTTTGTAGATCGGGCCTGCCATACCTATGTCCCCAAAACTAGGATGAGTTTGTGTTTTCAGACTTCTGTCCACAAAGTCCTGGGCCACACATCCTCTAGTCTGGGGCCCCTGGAGCCACACATTAGGACTGTGCCTACCAATCCATGGGAATTCTGCCCATTCCATTGTCCAAAATCGAACAAATTAGGAGAAACCTCCAAAGACCCTGAGGCCATCCCAATAGCGTAGGTCGCCCGGAACTAACAAGGGCTGTCTGACACCAGCTGATAATCTACCTCCACTCATACCATAAATGGATGTCCCCAGAGGAGAAGATTGAACCAGACAGGACACTAGGCCATAATAGGATCCATTGCCTTGTTTTACAGGCATGTCTCCTCAAAAGCCTGATTCCAATACGAGCATAAGGGTTTTGCTGAGGCACCCAGCAGAACTCATCTCGTCTCCACAAGGAAACCTATGCATGGAAGCCATGTCCAAAGCATAGGAGAGTACTTCAGGGTCCCGTTGCCACCGCCCCATTCCAGGGCCATCATGGACACAAAAACACATTAGGACCCATCCTCAGGAAAGTCCATTTCAACTCAGCCACCCCGGTTGCTCCGCAGAGCCATCAGATCTAAATTGTCTTGTTGCTAGGAGACAATTGGAATGCGAGGCGGGCTTCCCAGGCATCCGCCTCGAACGGTGCTCTGGAGTCATTCCATATGGGATGTCCTGGAGCTGTCCAACAGGCCTCAATTGTCCCGCAGAAGGTATCCTTGAAGGTGGCATCCCACAACTCCCAACGTGGGAAAATCTCAATGGCCCTGAGATTCCGCTCCCTTCATGAAGCGGCCATCATGCACAGAAACTCCAACCTGAGCCAACGTCTGATCCTCGCCCTGACTTCAGATGCATGAGTATTGGTTCAGATCTGCAGGGGGTACCTGCCGTGACCTAGCCCTGAAACCAAGTCTAGCTAGTCTTCTCAGACTGCCGTCCTCACACTCCTGGCCCCGAAGCCCTCAAGTTTGGCAATTCCGGACCCACAATGCAACACTCTGCCTGCCCTCTAGAAAAAAATTATTGCCTCATGAGCTGCCCAGGCAACTTCAATGAGGATAAACCTCCACAGCACTCGACTTCACCCAAATTATATAGTCTAACCTGGGAACTAATGCACTGTCGGACACAACCTGAGCCCGGACTTCCCGAGCAACTCCCAGAAAGCAGACCACAAACTGAGCACATAAGACCCGCCAAGGCCGTAGGTCATCATCTCTTCCCTACCTCAGTTTTCAGGCCTCAGAAACGAGACATTATCTCCAATCACTGCCCAGGGGTGAGTGTGATGCAGAAATCAGAACACCTCCTTACCCATGGTAAGAAACCTTGTGTTTGGCACGTCGTCCAACGTTCAGTGTAGAAGAAACCAGCATTCACCCTGAGGCCCCGCCCATTCTTGAGTGCGACAAGGGCATAAACACGCATTGTGACCCTCAGCATGAGTCCTGTCCTCTAGTAAGTCCTCTCAGTGACTGGACCATTAGATGTCATAATGGGCTTGATATGTCCCTAGGTCCCAATTTTTAACCAGATTTCTGATTGTCCAGTCAACCCCCCCTTCCAGGGCTCTACTCTGGAATCCCTCATTTGGTGGGACACCTGAGGTTAAAAAGAAAACAACATCAAAAAAAAAAAATAAACGGACTTCTTCTATCCCACAGAGTGACCCCAAACGCTTTGGACTGGGCCAAACCACCAGGGAGTAAGACTCGTCCATTTCCCATGAAGTCACCCAAAAATTTCACGACCATGAGTGACAAGATATCCAGAGACAAAAACTTGAGCAAGAGCCTCACACTCGCCCTTTTCTCAAATCCCGAAATGTTCTCCTCATGGTCTGTATATAAGTCCTACCATACCTATGACCTGAAACATAAGCCAAGTTTGTGTTTTCAGACAACTGTCCAAACAGTCCTGGCCTACACAACCTACAGTCTTAGGCCCCTGGAGCCAAACCTGAGGACTGTACTTGCCCTCTCCAAGGGAATTGTGTGTGCCCATTCCAATGGCCACATTCCTTCTAATAGGATAAACCTCCAAAGTCCCTGATCCATCTCATTAGTGGTAGCTTCCCAGGTAAAACAGGGGCAATCTGAGCCCATCTGAGCACCTACCTGTACTCAGACCCATAGACAGATGTCCCCAGAGGTAAAAAGCAAAGAACAGACCCCTAGTCACTAATCATATCCATTGCTTTGGTTTCCAGGCATCTCTCCTCAGAGGCCTGGATCAAAACCAGCAAAGGCTGTTTCTTGACTCACCCATCAGAAAACATCTCATCTACACATGGGAAACTTGCACGTTGGAGCTGTTTTCAAAGGCTCTGTTTAGGAGAACCCTTCAGGGCCCCAGTGCCACCGCTCTTTCCAAGGTTCCATAGACACAAAAGCACATTAGGACCCATCCACAGGAGAGTCCATTTCAACTCAGCCTCCTCGGTTTCTCCCCTGGATCCAGCAGAACTAACCTGTCTTGATGCTAGGAGACAATTGGAATGCGAGGTGGGCTACCCAGCCATCCATCCTTAGAACCCTGCTCAGAATCATTGGCTTGGAGCCAACAACAGGTCTCAATTGTCCTGCAGAAGACACTTTGCAGTTTGGAGCTTCTCACAATTCCCATTGTGGGAAAACCGCCATGGCCTCGTGATGCCCCCCTTTATGAAGGGGCTATCAGGGTCAGAGACCCCAACCTGAGCGATCGTCTGATCCTCGCCCTGACTTCAGATGCACGAGATCTCTATTCAGTTCTGTAGATTGTGCCTGCCATATCCTCACCCAGAAACTGAAGCCTAGCTAGTGTTCTCAGACTTCTGTCCTCAGACTACTGACCCAGAAGCCCTCCATTTTGTCAATCCAGAACTACAAAGCAGCACTCTGCCTGCCCTCCAGAAGAAAAACATTGCCCTCTGGGGCTACCAAGTAACCCCAAGTGAGGATCAGCCTGCGCCTACCTTGGCTGTACCCCAAAGACATAGGCTGACCAGGGCACTAATGCCCTTTCTGACACTGCCTGAGCCTAGACCTCCTGGCCGCACCAAGACAGCTGGCCGCACACTGAGCACATCGAGCCGCCAAGGCCTTAGGACGTCATCTCTTTCCACCTCGGTTTTCAGGCTTCAGAACCTAGACCTTATCTCTATTCACTGCCCAGACCTGAACCTAATGCAGGAATCAGAATTCCTTCCCCAGGGCAAGAAACCTTGTGGTTGGCATGTTGTCCAATGTTAAGTTTAGTTGAAACCAGTGTGGCCCATGAGGCCCCGCTCATGCTTGCTTTCCAAGCCCCCATACACACAATCCTCACCAGTGTTTGAGTTTACCAGTCGCCCAGCCCGTACCTGGGGCTCTGCTCTGGAATCCCTTTCTTGGAGAGACACATGAGTCAGAAAACACGACTCCACCCTTACCAGAAAATGACCCCAAACTCTTGGGAGCTGGGACAAATCCCCAGAGAGGGATAGTCGTCCATAGTCCCTGAGGCCACCTTTCCAATCCACGGCTATCCCGGACACAACATCCAGAGACAAAAGCCTGAAGGAACGCCTCCCATTCGCCCTTGTTTCAGAGGCCCAGGAGCTCCCTCTCGGGCTGTACATCCGGCCTGCCATACGCTAGGCGCCACTCATGAGCTGAGTTTGTGTTTTCAGACTTTTGTGCCCACAGCCTGGACCCACAAAACCTCCAGGCTAGGGCCTCTGGAGACACAGCGAAAGATTGTGCCTGCCCTCTCCAAGGAAATTGTGCCCAATCCATTGACCACAACCCTACAGGTTAGGGAAAAGCTCCAAGGCCCCTGAGGCCATCAATAGTGTAGGCCACCCTGGACTAAGAAGGGCTCTCTGACACCAGCGGAGCATCTATCTCCACTTAGACTCTCAGACAGTGTCCCCAGAGACAGAAGGTTGAAATGGACAGGCCCCAGGCCCTAATCTGAACTTTAGCTTTGGTTTCCATGTGTCCGTCCTCAGAAGACTGTTTTCGTAGACCAGCACACGGAACTTTTCTGAGGCACCAAACCAAAACTCTCTTGTCTTCTCATGGGAAGCTTACTTACTGGGGATGTATCAAACCCTTCAGGTAGGAGAGTTCCGCAGGGCCACAGAACAACCAGCACATTCCAAGGTCTCCATGGACTCAAACGCACATTATGACGCATCCTCAGGAGAGGCCATTTCAACTCAGCCCCCTGGGTAGCGTGCCCCAGAGGCACCAGATCAAACATATCTTGTGGCTAATGGCCAATGGGAATGCGAGGCATGCTGTACAGGGATCCATCCTTCGAACCCTGCTCTACAGTCCTTCCGTATCCTATGTCCTGGAGCCATGCAACAGGACTCGAATGTCCCGCAGAAGGAAACCTTGTGGTTGGGGTAACCTCCAAACTCAGCGTTGGAAAACTTTCTTGGCCTCATGAGGCCCCCGCTTCATGAAGGTGCCATCATGGCCAAAAACTCCAGCCTCAGCCAACGTCTGATCCTCAGCCTGACTTCAGATGCAGGAGATTTTGATTCAGCCTCTGCAGAGTGGGCCTGCTCTGCCCTTGGCTCCATTCCTCACCCTAGCTTGTGTTTTCAGACTTCTGTCCTCACATTCTGGGCCCACAAACCCACCCTCCTGGAAATTCTGGGGCCACAATGAAGCACTCTGCCTGCCTTCCAGGAGAAAAACATTGTCTATGGTGCTGCCCAGAACCCCAAATGAGGACCAAACAGCTTGGCCATCGGCAACACCCCAATTGCATAGGCTACCTTAAACACTGATGCTCTGTCGCAAATTGCCTGAGCCCAGACCTTCCAACAGACACCGACACAGCTGGCTGCACACCCAGCACATTGGACCAGCCACTGCCTTAGGCCACCATCCATTCCCAACCTGGGTTTTCAGTCATCGGAACCTGGACCTTATCTCCAATTCCTGCACACGGGGGAACCTGATGCACAAGTCAGAACCCCTCCTTCCCCATGGCAAGAAACCTTGCTGCTGGCAGTGAGTCAAACATTCAATGTAGGAGAAAACGGCATGACCCATGAGGCCACGCCCATGGGTGAGGGCCGCCTTGGGCACAAACACACATGGTGACCCTCAGCATGAGTACCTTATTCAAGTAACGCCTCTCAGTGACTGGACCAAGAGCCCGCATATGTGGCTTGCCATGCCCATAAAAACCCAGGACTAACTAGATGGTGTGTATTCCAGTTGAGGGAAGCCACTGCTGTGCTCTAGAGTCCCTCTCCTGGGGGGTCCCCTGTGGCAGAATACAGTACTCTTTCCTTCCCACAGAATGAACCAAAACACTTGGGAGCTTGGACAATCCCCCGAGAGGAAGGCTCTTCCTCGGCCCCTGAAGCAACCCCTACCCTGAATGGCCACTGTGAACGCAACACCCAGAGACAAATCCTGAGCGAATGCATCCCACTTGCCCTCCTTTGATATCCAGAGGATCTCCCCTCACGGACTGGAGATCAGGCCTGCCATTACCTTGGCCCCTAGCTGAGCCAAGTTTGCTTTTTCAGACATCTGTCCCCACAGCCCGGGCAAACACAGCCTCTAGGCTGGGTCCTCTGGAGCCATACCATATGACCGTGCCTGCTCTCTCCTGGAAAACTGTGTCCATTCCTTTGGCCACACAACTCCAGAATATGAGAAACCTCAAGGACATCCCACTACTGGGAGCCTCCCTGGACACACAGGGGCATTCGGACACAAGCTGAGCAGATACCTCCACGAAAGCATGCACACAGATGTCAACAGAGATAGAAGGTTGAGCCGGCCAGGCCCTTAGGCCCTAATCTCAACTCTTGCTTTGTTTTCCAGGTGTCACTCCTCAGAGGCTTTGGTTCGAAGAACAGGATATGGGGCTTTTCTGAGGCACTGAACAGAACTCCTCTCGACTCCACATGGGAAGCTTCCTTGTTGAAGCCGTGTCAAACACCTCAGGTTGGAGAATCCTGCAGAGTCCCTGAGCCACCTCCACATTCCAAGGTCTCCCAGGCCACCAACCCACAGTAGGACTCATCTTCAGGAGAGTCCATTTCAACTCTCCCTTCTGGGTAGCTCACCCAGGAGGCCACAGATTGAGCCGGCCTTGTCTTGACTAAAGAGTGGGAATATGAGGTGGCGTTCCCAGGCATCCATGCTTAGACACCTGCTCTCGAGTCTTTCCATATGGGGCCTCCTGGAACCATCCAATAGGACTCGACATTCGTGCAGAAGGAAACCTTGAGGTTTGGAGTAGTTCACAAATCTCATCGTAGGCAAACCTCCCTGGCCTCATGACGCCCCCACACCCTTCAGGAAGAGGCCATGCTGGACAAAAACTCTAGCCTTAGGCTCATCTCATAGTTGACATGACCTCAGAGCAGGAGATCTCGATTCAGCCTCTGCAGAGTGGGCCTGCCATGCCTTCGATCCCAAACCTCACGCTAGCTTGTTTTTTCAGACTTCCTTCCTCACACTCCTGGCAAACAAGCCCTCCGGACTAGGAACTCCAGAACCACAACCAGGCCCAGTGTCTACCCAACGGAAGAAAAACGTTTCCTTGTGGGGCTATCCAGAAAACCCAGATGAGGATCAACCTGCTCGGGCCTCAACGGTACCCGAACTGGATAGGCTGCACTGGGCACTCATGCTCTGTCTGACACAGCCTGAAGCCAGACGTCCAGACAGACAAGGAGACAGCTGGCCGCACACCCCGCACTCGGACACGCCATGGTCATATGCCGTCAACTCTTCCTAACCTTGGTTTTCAGATATCTGAACCTAGATATTATATCAATTCTCCATACAGCTGGGTATCGCATGCAAAAAACAGAACTCTTCCTTCCCCATGGCTATAAAGCTTGCTCTTGGCATGGAGTCACACCTTCAGGGTGGGAGAAACCTTCATGGCCCCTGATGCCACGCCCAAACGTGAGTGCTGCTTGGGCACAAATTCAAACAGTGACCCTCAGCATGAGCCCCATGTCAAAGAAAGGCCTGTCAGGGCCTGGACCAAGAGCCCGCATATTGACTTGCCAAGCACCTATGCACCCAATCCTCACCAGTGATTGATTTTACCAGTCGCCCAGCCCATACCTGGGTCTCTGGTCTGGAATCCCTTTCTTGGAGAGACACATGAGCCAGACAACACGACTCCACCCTTACCAGAAAATGACCCCAAACTCTTGGGAGCTGGGACAAATCCCCAGAGAGAGATACTCGTCCACAGTCCCTGAGGCCACCCCTCCTATCCACGGCTATCCCGGACACAACATCCAGAGACAAAAGCCTGAAGGAACGCCTCCCACTCGCCCTTGTTTCAGAGGCCCAGGAGCTCCCTCTCAGGCTGTACATCCGGCCTGCCATACCCTAGGCGCCACTCATGAGCTGAGTTTGTATTTTCAGACTTCTGTGTCCACAGCCTGGTCCCACACAACCTACAGGCTAGGACTTCTGGTGCCACAGCGAAAGATTGTGCC